>NC_135705.1:17566198-17913698 GCF_964276395.1 Gasterosteus aculeatus
AGTCAAAGCGCACCATGTTCTGTGTGTCTACAGGTCTGAATGGAGCTGGTAGAAAGAAATGCAAAAAGGATAGTAAGAAACATGTTGTATATCAATTACATTTGTATTTATATATTCTTTTCCAAAGTTGGTATAGCAAAGACTGAGGGTGCGTTCCGTCAGTATTTTCAGTAATGCTTAAAAATATTCAAATGACTATATGGAATTGTCACTGTGCTGCACTGTATGGCAGAAAATACTCAACATACCCACCATTAAAGCTAAGCCCGCCCACTGATTCAAGCTAAAATATGAATTATATTTGAATAATTGATCTTTGAACCCCTTCACACCGTTTGCCAAATCATTTGTCTCCACTCACAGTTATTAAAATAATATCTCACATGAAAAATTCACATGAAACACAAGTGTCCTTGTCATAGTAAAATCTTTTACCTGAGCTTTCTTTTATTTCTGCGTTTACCTTCAAACTTGGTCTTCAAGATGAACTCCTTGTAGAACCTTTTGCCATTGCCCGGCTTCATGGCGTCACAGACCTTGGATGTGTTGGAGCATACAGCCTGCCTCATGTTGTGCAGGGCGTAGGCCATGGCATACACTGCATTTACCACAAACATGATCTTGGACTCCTGCTCGAAAGTCCCATCTCTCAGGTTGTTATCGCTGCAGCCTGCTTCTTGAAGGCTACAGCCAAAGCGGTGCTCCCAGAACTCCTTGAACCATGGGTTCCGCGTGTTGGTGTACGGGTTCAGCTTGGTGAAGTAGTCTTCGAACTCTCTAATTGGGTACGAAGCCAGCTCTATGGTGAAGGCCCGGTCGGCCGCCATCTCGCTGCCCCTCACCACACTCTCCTGCGCCCCCCACCCATCGCTGGCCACCCAAATGAAGGTGGCGTTCATGCGGGCAGCCGACACCAGCAGCTCGCGGGCGTCCTCGCTGCGAGTGAACAGGATGACCACCTTGGCGTTGGACTTCTGCTGCAGCGCGCGGATCACGTTGTCGTAGCCCTGGCGGTTCATGGTGCGGCTCACCTTGGCTGAAGTGGCGATGCAGACTTGCCGATTGCGGGCCTCCTGCTGGAAGGCGTCGATGCCGGTCTCGCCATAGTCGCCCTCCGATGCGACTGTTGACACGTAGGTCCAGTTGAAGTAACGCAGGATCTCGGCCATGGCCTTGGCCTGGTAAAAGTCGGGCGGTACGGTTCGGGCAAAGTAGTCGTATCGGGTCTTGTCGCTGAGCTTTGAGCTGGTGGAGGCGTAGCTGATCTGAGGGATCTGGAACAATCGCAGGAGGTTAGCCACCTGTTGAGAGAGAGGACAAAGATTTTATTTGGTCATATCATATTTTAGTGTAATATTATGGGGTGACAGGAACCATAGTAGAAGAAAACCATTTAAGATGTTGTTGCTACATATATACATGTTGTTTGTATCCTTATGGTTGAAGTCGCTTTGGATAAACGCGTCAGCTAAATGACATGTAATGTAATATCAGTCACATATTACACGTTTATATTACCATGGTTCCTCTAACTATTCTAACCATTTTAACAGTGATACAGTTTCAGATTCATATGCATCTGGCCAGCATAACAAATTATAATTGAATGTTATACCATTAAAGTGGCTTAAATGGCATGACAGTAGTGCAGTAAGATCATATTTTCCCTCAAGATGAAATTCATAATTTCAGAACGTACTGTCATTGTGATAAACCCTTTTTAAAATGCACGTCTTCAACAAAATGCTGCAATATTACATTTCAAATCCCTCAAGTCTTGTTAAACCTTTTTGCTTCTCGGCTTGTAGATATCCATCTGGTTTTAGGTGAAGTGGAGCCATGAAAGGGCAGAGCCGCTGTCTGATGTATTTCAGCTGTGTGGCGGAGCCCGGCGGTGGAAACAGCGACAATTCGGTTTCTTTATCTCAGACGGTTTACTCTGTCAAGGATCCACATCACAAGCAAGTCACAAATCCCCTTCCAGAGAGTGTCTGATAACAATAACTACAATGGCACAGAGATTTTTGTCAGTGTTGTTTCTGTTGCTTCTTTGAGTTAAAGCCATTCTGTCGAATCATTAAAGTCTCATGACAGACTCTGCCAGAAGTCATGATGCCCGCTCACAGCAACCCAGACATGTGTATTGATTCTGCAGATAGTTGGTGGGGCTGAGTTCAACCAGGATGGATTATGATCTCAGGGATGTTGGATGTCTCTGTCCATGTTGGACACAAGCCTGCAGAAACAATGGTGTTAGAGAAAAACAAAATCAAGGCAATTATTTTCTGATACTGCATTGCAGCGCTGACTACGACAGAGATCCGGTGAAAACTTGGCATTTTTGCAGGATTCCTTCTGAGACGCAGTGATTATTAGTGAATACCCATGAGCTTCACTATGACTACCTCCTCTCTAAGGGATCGTGTTTGCCTGGAGGCTTCCCAAACAATGGCATCGCCATGGAAGTAATGGGAACCTTCCAGAGTCACACGCAGAGTGCCATTAAAAGTGTTGCTCTTGGTCACAGTTGGAGAAATACTTTTTTTAGTGATGTTATACATTTATGCTGTATGTGCCCATTTAGCACAATCTCCCTGAACACGTTACTCATTGATTGTCTTTCGTTTAAGCTAAATGTTGGATTAATGTACATTCATTGTTTCATGGGCGAACTATTGACTCCTTTAAGCTTCATATTAATTCACTACCGGTGTTACCTAGCTAAGATGCCAAACGTTGAAATATTTATCTTATCAAAGTTAAATCTATAATTGATACATAAAACAATCTGATATTAAAATAATGAGGCAATAATCGAAGGTATAATATCTTATTCAACTGTTTAACTGTTAAACGAAGATCGTAAAAATGGCCGACATTGTTAGCATCTTCGTCAGTTTGGGCTATTAGCATGCTGTTAGCTATTAGCTCAAGGAACCGCTGTGAACACAAAACCTCAGAGATCTCTATTTACTTTCTAATTCCCTTGTTTTGTTGCAGTGCCCCTTCTGATATCACAACTCTACCCCCCAACGCGTTCACCTCAACGCCAGCCTTAATATAAGGGCACGCATCTGTAAGCACGCGCTACTGGACTACGGAGGAGACAACTTGTTATTTATGCAATGCAAAAACACACAAATGACTGACATCAACTCTGATCTCTGAGCAGCCGTGTGCTTAACCTCCTCAAGCTGCAACACCCAGAAGACCAGAGCCATCAAGAAAACACAAGGGAAGCACACTGCAAGTTCTTGAGGGGATGAATGAAGTACATATGATGTATTCAGACAAGCACCCTGCACCCGGCAGTAGTCCTATCCACTGTTTGCAGCAGAATATAGGGCAGAAGTCCCATCAAATTACCCACTGAGAGACGGGATTACTGTTGTTGTACACGACCAGATTTGCATTCACTGATTCACTTATGTTGCCCGCGAGTACAAGCAGCCACAGCAAGTCAGCCATTCACACTTGCATAGTAATATGGCACTTTCCTCTTGCAGGTTTTTCAGACAGGCGTTTGGCCTTCATCAGACGGCGCACCTTTCAGGACTTTACTGGAGTGTGTGACAGTAGCTGTTTGTTTGTTGCCATGTGGTATTTCCCTTTTTGCTCCGTCCACCGAGAACTCAGACGAGCGTGTGCTGCAGTTGCAGTCGCCCACACGCACACCGGCCTACACAAACATGTTTCCTGATCATACTACATACATCAAGGTGTGTGTGTGTCAGAGCTTAGAATCAATGTCAGAGAAGAAGGAAATGTGTGTTGATCTGCTTGCATGGTCTGTTTGCGAAGAAGACACTTCCTCAGGTTGCACTCACATCTTTTATTTCCTCCCACCTGTAAAACAACGCTCAGCACAACGGCGACCTTTCGATCCACTCGCAAGTACCAGGATACGTCTCGGAAAATGTTTCCACTTCATCATGTGCTAAGCTTGAGACATTAAAATATCACTCGTAGCCTCTAGCCAGCTTTGAAATAAACCTGATAAGTTCCTCTAATCTCTCGTACACAAACACCAGCCACAGGTTCAAAGCAACGGCTGAGCATTTATTCCTGCAATCGCGTGTGGAAGAAAAACCAGCAGCTCTAAGCAGCTCCAAGTTAAAGGAAGCGCGTCTAGAGCTCGACGGCAATCATCATTGGCCGCGTGGGTCCGGCCGCTAACCAACCTTCCAGTCATCGAGATGTTCCTCCTCACTTTGAATGGCACTGTGGTGGGCTAATTAGGGAGCTGTGGGGCCCGAATGTGCTAAAATGTTCTGTTTAAAAACAACAGTCTCTAGGAGTGAAGAAGAAGAGGGGGGAGGAGGGGGAGGAGGGTGTGGGGGGTGGGGGTGGAAGGGGATTCAGCTGTAATATCACACGATAAACAAGACCCTTTTGAAGTTAACACCAAAGCAGAATTTTCTTTCGGGCCGACTGTGCAATCTGTGAGGACAAAAAACACAATAAAGACGGAGCCCTCTCCGCTTCATCTGCTCGACACACGGACAGACTTAATAAACCACCGCGAACCCAAAATATTAAACATCAATATATTGCAGAACAGATATGAGCTCTTATAACCTGAAATTGGGGAGGACCTGCCAGCATCTCAATAACGCTCATCTGAAGGGAAAATGGCTGCTACAGTAGCGCCATTTTACTCATTTCTTAGCTCTTTAGTGATTATTAGCACAGCATATACAGCCTATTTCATTTATCTTCTTTGTGTGAATAATCAGGTACAGATATGTGGCTCAGTTTCTTATTTCCGTCTGAGCTTAAAGTTATAAGTCCGAGTTGTAATTATGTTTCTAAGAAGGTTTTACCCTGCGTGTGTGAAAGTATACAGACTTGTGAATGTGAAGATAATGTTATTTTAGTAGAAGTGTCGGAATGGTTATAATGTTCCTTTTTTTCATTATGGCTCTGTGTGGTTGCGTTAAGCACATAACCGTGCAGCGTGTAGGCTGTCGGCACTGAGTCATCCTTCATCGGGACCCTTTCTATATATCTCTAACATCCCAGATGGCAATAAAGACGACCCCCCCCCCCAAAAAAAGAAACAACGAGACGAGCGGAGGGACGACCGCATACAGCAGAATGAGTGAGAAGATGATGAAAGCCCCCAAATATTGCTCGGCTAATTATAACAGAATCCCTTTGAGGCGGAGGACAAACGGGCTCGTCTCCCATCGTCCTTCCCGCCTCTCGTCCTCGGCCCCCGGAACGTCGCTCGCCTCTCCACACGCAGGTGGGATAGTCCTCGCCAGCCAATGGACATGCAGCCCACGGATGGGAAAAAAGCAGCTCCTCTCAAAGTCCCGTCCCTCCTCCTCCAAACGCTCCTTGTCCTCACAAAAGTGCTTCTCAGGGATGAGAAAAGGGACCCCGCAAAATAATCCCACCACGGGCACTTCGGCGCTCTCACGGCTCGATTCATTAAAGCGCGCAGGAAGCGGAGGGCGCTGACAAAGAGGCTTTTGAGCCAAGTGACAGTAGAGGTATGTATTCAAATTCATACAAAAACACTCAAAAGCAGTGAGTTTCTTTTTGACTCATTCACAGTGACACACACACACACACACACACACACACACACACACACAAAGTCCTTTTCATGCCTCTTAAAAACATGCTGTTCTTTTTTCAAAGGCGTGTAACTTTGGTTAAAGGATCTATGTTATCTACTTCTTTCTACGGGAAGGAGCCCTTTGTTTATAGGTGGACATCCTGCGTCAAGTCTGTCCATGGATGTGATCTCCATTCAGCTCCGGCATGCTGACACAAAGCACTCAGACTCCCCGGTAAACTGCTCAAAGGTTGGAGGATATTCTGACGTTGTGTCAGCAGGCGTTAACAAGGGAACCACAGTGAAAGGCGCAGCAGCTTTTGACTTATTTAAACCATCGGGGCTTTTAACTTTTAACTGTGTGGCATTAGATATCAAACACATATCCTAATTTTCATACTTCAAAAAGGAGAACTATAAAATAATAAGACAGAATTATGAGGATTGTGACAGGCTGACAGTGACAGAGAAACGGGAGTAAGGCAAATAAATATGGTATTTCTTTAAAAACATTAAATGGGAATGTTTTAGGAAAACAGCACATGTGCTTAAAAATAATTTCAACCGAGTTATTTGATATGCGTTCACTAACTGCACATATTCAGCATCTTGCAACGGCATCATCGTTCAGTAGCAATCAGGCGAGTCGGCCGCGTAAACGCTGCTGCATATTTGCGAGCAGTGATTCTGTCACCAGGAGTTCCAGGTGTAATATAAAACATTCACGTAATTGCTTATTGTATGTCATGTGTGAGAATGTCCAACATAACGCTGTTATGTGAAATCGTCGCGGGCAGCATGCACTTTAATCGGCTCTGACCTTTTCAATGGATGTGTGTGTGTGTGTGTGTGTTGCTCATGATGCACGTTGCCAAAACAAACTTGATATCCTCCAGCAGAGAAGCTTTATCCAGTTCTGTGGTGGATTTCGCCTTTGTGGATGTTATTTAAGGTCTGATAATCCTCACTTTGTGATGAAATTGTAGCATTTGAACGAGCTACGTTTTCCCTCATTGTGATCTCCAATCGAATTAGGGAATCAGGGTCTGTGACATTACCGGCAAACCTCAGCAGCGATGGGTGTGGAGCGCCGGAAAACCAAATGCGTTTTTTGTGAAATGGAAAAATCTTTGCAGGGAAAATACGTCCCCATTGTACTTTATAGGCATAACTATTCAGACCGTGTGATCATGGTCATGATCCTTGGGTAGTGGTGGGAATAACTGAGCTCGCAATGAGCGTCCCCCCGGTGAGGGGCCCGGGCTCAGATGGGGTAAGAGTCCTAAACACGAGACGGGCGCTCGGAGTGGAGCCAGCCTTTGTCCAAAGGGGTTTGGGCATCTAATTAGGGGGCTTTTTCAGACGTCGCACTAGAGAGGTTTTTGAGCACATCCAATTGGTAAGGGGCCCCCGGGGTGGAACCAGAGGGGGGATTATACGTGTCATCGGGAGATCGGGGAACCTCTCAGAGGTGGAATGTGGGATCGATGTGGCGAAGGGGAAGAGAGGGAGCGCCGGGAACCGCAAGCATGGCCGTTCGAGCCCCGGGCTGCTCCATGTCCCAAATCAAAGGGTCCCTGAGCAAGATATCCAGCCCCTAATTGCTCCCCGGGCAAAAATATAAAAGCCATGAGTTAAAAATGTAAGTCGCTTTTGGATAAAAGCGGCAGCTAAAATGACCTGTAATGCAATGTTAGTGTGGAAAAGGACGTCTGGAACACTCCGTTAAGTCTGCTGCCCCCCGACTCCGAAGAAGCATCAACGGATGGCTGGAACACTTGGATTCCAGATTAGGCAATATCTATTAAAACTATCTTTTAATTTAAGATCTGGTAATAGATATTTAAGATAGAATAAATAGATATTAAATTAAACAGTAAACACTGACTTTCAAATAGCTATAATAAGAAGCAAACAATTATTATGAGCATTAAAGTCATGGGAAGCCACCGCTGTAAGGAAATAAACCGCGTGAAGACAATTTAAGTTCACAGGACTTAAAGTTCCAAAGCTTTGCTACAAATACAAAGGTAAAGCGTAATCTGTGTGTGTGTGTGTGTGTGTGTGTGTGTGTGTGTACATGTGTTTCTAATAAATGTGTCAAACAAACTTAATTGTACCTACACACTTTGTCTCACCAACAGTCAGTGCATCATGGTAATTATGGCGTGTGAGGGCAATCAGAATTAATTAATGATTTAATTATGCTCAGATGCATTGCCTTTAGCAATCTTTCATGCATGTCTGTGTGTGTGTGTGTGTGTGTGTGGGGGGGGGGGGGGGGGTATGTGTGTATATTTGAAAGGTCAGTTTCCTATCCAAGGCATAAATGAAGTCGCTGACAAAGTGATGGACATCTCTGTGTTAGTGTTGATGCTTCAAACAGAATCATCCCAGGTGAGTTCTCATTATAGAATATTCTGACCTCTGACTCAGTAAAACCAGAGATGCATTTTCACTAATTATCTGTATCATTGGAAGGGCAAAGTGTCAGTGACTAAGACCCTGGTGCAGGTATGCAAGCTGTATCACCAATTACCAGCATTAAACTATTGATGAAAAATAGAGTAGAAGTAAAAATCCTTATGAACCACGAGGACTTTGGTTTGGTGAGGTTAATACAGCTTTATAACCAAATCCAGCTCAAATCACAACAAAGAAATCCCAAATGGTGCAATCATGACACAGTCAAGTTGTAAGTCATTCACCGTGCAAATAACAGACATTCCTGCTTTTTGTCATTTTATTGCCATGAGGTCCGAACTGACAGTAGTACCGATTCAAGTGGAGCGTAGAAAAACTATTCATGATGGGTGTGACTGGAAGTAAATAACAGGCTGTTATTTGAGTACCAAGGACTTCATTTGAAGTTACAGTAGCGATTTTAGTGACGTGTTTTCCGTACTTACATTATGTTGTTTTACGTTTGACTTAGTTTGAGTACGTTTTTTTTAAGCCAGCCACGATATTTTTCCTTAACATAACTAATCGGATCCTCCTCATGAGTTCAGGTTCTGCAAAATCAGGTGCAAATATTGTGTTATAGTCTTTCTTCATGCAAAATATGTGCATTTCAGTTATAGTTACGGTGAGAGAAATGTTGTGGGTGTTTCTGAAAGTTTCTCATTTACCTGAATGGAAACGTCACTGTACGATCCTCCAATGACCCCAGAAATGGCAAGTGGGACCTCGTTTTGGACGGGCCTGGAGCCGTCGGGGCAGATGAAGCCTGGATCGTGCACCTTGGTGAGGGAGGCCCTGACGAAATCAAGGGACTGCTCCAGAGCATAAGTGTCCTTGGAACAAGTGTCCAGGATGTGGGCCCCCAGCTGGAGTCCGGGAAGGATGCGGTCGCTGGAGTTTATTTCATCAAGTGCCAGCAGCATGGCTTCCAGTCTCTGGATCCCTCTCTCCTTGTTGATCTTACCGCAGTCTTCCATCCCGTCACCTTTGTGGTGCACCGGGAACAAGCCTCCGATCACCAGGTCCCCGTCCATGATGATCTCACGTTTGGCTGCCGGTGTTAATCTGGAGGTGTTGGGCAGGACTCCCGGTATCAGCAGCTCCAGCAGGAGCATGGGTAATGGCCAGTAATGGGCCGACTTGGCCAACGACCTGGGGCAGAGCACCACACGCAGCATGGCGGGACCAGGTAATGGGGTTCAGCCGGCTGAGGTCTCGGGGAGCAGAGGTTCACAGTGCCGGGAGGCCGATCGCTGTCACGTCTTCTCTGAGTGGGTGCAGCATGTTGGATGTTTCTGGAGTGGATGAAAGGGGGAAACTAATTGACAGTTGGCAGGTAATCAATCGATACAGCCACCTTCTCAGGTTTGACAGCATCCGTGGGCAGAAAATGTACACGTGTTATTTAATGAGGAATGAAAGAAAACGACAAAACTAAATAATACATGATAAATAATGTACTATAATAGTATGACGCCCACCGACCACACTTTCATTTATTCTAATCCGTGACTTTGGCTCACCGTGTTATTTGAAAGCATAGCAACCCCAAGGCTTTAAAAACAGTATAAAAACAGCCAGTTTGTATCCAAACCTTCTTTGCAAGTTGTTCTTTGCGGTTTTCCTATTGATTTTCACCTCATATTTCTCAGACTAATGTGATCAATAGAAATGTTAGAGACAGATAATTCTCTTATGGTATAGTATAGGACTCAGACTGTTCTGTCAGGGGGCTTGAAATCGGTTTTAAGAGTTTACTTTTTAAAGTAAAACTGTTTGATTCAGCCAGGCGCTCTGTGATTCCAGTTTGAATCCTAATCACTGCAGTTTTTTTCTGAAAGTATGCCAGGTGACCACATCCGACGTTTATAAATATTTAAGACACTTCTCTAAGTGAAGCGTAATTTCCAAGCTCACAACCGAGACTCTCCTCAATGGCTGGGGTTACCATGGAAACATGGTGGGTAAAAAATAAGGGTTGGACGGCAGGGAGGTGGGCAGCGAGGCGCGTATGCTAATATAGATTCCTATCAAGTGGAGGTTACGGGTTTGGGCCTCACCAGGAGCTGCTGTGATGTCTGATTAGGGGAGGTGGGCAGCTTTAATCTCAGAGGGCGAAAAACAATCCTGTTTCTTTCAAACTAAATCATTTAGCACATTCATCAAACACAAAAGTTCAGCAAACAGATTGATACAAACGGTCTTCAGCGACTCATCACTTGCAGGATTTTCGGGACTATCAGTTAACGTTGCTTTAATGTGTAATGTGATCTTTTAAGCATGTTTTGCTTACCCCCCCCCCCCCCCCCCCCCATCAACCCCACAAAGGATAAACGGAATAGAAGATGACTGACATTAATATTCAAATTCAGGTGATAGAGCCTGGCTGCAGGACGTATACGCTGCGTCTCCCCTTCTTAACCAGGCCAGCTTATTAGTGGCTTCATGTATTGTCACTTGAAGAACCCCCCCCCCCCCCCCCCCATCTCCCCCCACACACACACCTCCCCTTCCTTATAAATATTAAATGAGGTTGTGGGTGGGAAACCGTATGGTGCAATGATGAAGCCACTGCGCTCCATCCAGCCGAGAGGATTACGTGTCTCAATGTGTGAACTCGTAATGTAAAATGTCTCTTAAGATCTACTCCGTCTTGGACAGCAGGTGCAGGTGTTTGATGGCGCTACCCCAGATTTGGCCCTATTATTGGAACCGAGGTCAGAAAGTAACTTGAAGAGTTCAACATTAAGAGTCTAATTGCTCCTCTGTGTTGTCTGCTGGAGCAGATGGGGGCTTTCTGGCTGCAAAGACTAGGTCACAGTTGGAATTAATGGTGCAATAAGGAAGAGCCAATTAGCCAAAGCTGTGCAAACTAGGTCAAAGTCAGGCTGGAGCTTTAGAAGAACCTCTGAGAAGTTCAAATAAATGTTGGTCTGAAGTGGACATGAAATACACCCATTGCATTTCCTACCAATATTTGAAACACGTATTAAACGGAAGCGGTGGTATCAGCTCACATCAGCCTCTGCTTAACTGAAGAGTAGCTCCTGTCATGCCTCCATCACATCATTAAAACCATCTTGATGTAGAAAAGGCTGTCAAGCTCACACTCCGCAGCTGAGAGACACTTGCTCCCCAGATGTCTGAGCACAACATTCACACCGAAAGGCAAGTTCAAAGAGCAAAAGCAGTCCGCTTTGAACCATCGACTGATGCATTACTGATAGGATGGTTTAAGAATTCCTTTATTGTCGTATCCGAATATAACTAATATGTATTATATGACTCGCTGCAGAGGGGCTTTCAATGACGGCAATTACCACAAACAACTGTAGAATGTTTAAAATCCGATTCATGTTCAGCAGATGAGATCAAGAGAGAGGCGGTGTGGGGTGATAACCACCTGTTTGTTAGGTTATTGTTAGCAAAATCCACTTTGATAATGCAGAAATAAATCTATTTAATGTATGATTTAATACTATGATGTTTAATTACAGATTAATGGTCCTTTTTTAATAAGATCACCTGTTTGCCACGTAGTGTTTTGTTGAATACTCGATTGTACGACATTCGATTCGGTGTCCAAAGCGCTACGCGTGAATCATCAAGCCGATTGAGTAAAAACATCTTAAACACGGCTAAACTATTTTTGGTGCTCTATTATGGAAGAACGCTACAGAATGTGCTAAAGGTCTCATCCCTTTTCTTTGGATTCTTTTTTTTTGTGTAATACGACACAGAAAATGTCCCATTATCCAGATGTGCGGTCAGAACCTTATGCCGTTTAACATCCTCTGAAGGAGCGGAACTAGCCGTTCAAAGCAAAATACAGATTTCACACTTCTGGTGAAATAAAAGAAAAAAGAAAAAGAAAGCAGTCGCTATAATCCCACTAATGATTGTCATCACTACAGCATCTCCAGTGGGGACAGTTTATCTCCCCAGCTGGACTTGTCAGCTGAAGGAATTAGGATGCCTCCGTGGTGGCCACCAGCCGGCTAGATTGTAAATTTGAACATAGATCAAGTGCATCATTTCATCAAAATAACACTGGGGAAATCAGCCCGCCTGTGTAGCTCTCAGTTACAGAGGATTTTAATGTGCAAATATCGCCCCTGAATGTTTATGAGGAAACTTAATGTGTCTCAATCCCATATTGAGACAAAATGCAGATGTGGACGTGAGATCGGCTACAACGGTCGTCGGTGGCGGCATCTGATAATAACATGGTTATCACATTCGTGCAGACATGGTGGTTCTGGTAGTGAACCTAGAACCCGTCTCTGTTCTCTTGCATTTGAGAGAAACCCCGCTGTCTGATTCATTAACCGCTATTTGATGCATGCGTTTTGATGCGTGGATTTATCAAAGGCATAAATCATTTTTACTGAATTGGCTCTTGGCTCTTGCAAAATGAAAACAACCCAGCTACTCTCACAATGGGGCTCTGCTTCATTGTTTAGGAAGCTTTCTAAAAACAAAAGCTGTGATTAGTTTGGGATCAGCAAGTTCATTATTAGACTATAAATGCAATATTTAGTCGCAATATTTAGGACAGTTGTGACTGTGCAGAGCAGTTCCTCGTGTGGAGAGGGAGAAAACTTACTACTATTACCAACATGTATGCATACACACTCAGCGGGTATGCATGATGTGTTGGGCTATATATGATAGGGGCAAGTTGCTTTGAATATTTATTGGTGATATTGAGCCAAACAGAATTGAGGGAAATCCAAATGGTTGTAAATATGTTTTCAAACTGATCTCAATTGAATGGCATTCACATATTGTGCGATATGTGATCCAAATCCAATCTCAAGGAGACCAAATTAAAACCGTAAAAAGCAGATATTCCCACGGTGGACTGTGAACACACACCACCGTGTTACAATCAACGTTGTCAAGCGCGCATTTCTTACCTGGTCGCAGGTGTCTCGAGAGATCTGTCTGCACGTCTCTTCCCCCACAAAGCCGCGCGACCATCAGCGACCGACGCGCAGAGCTCCGCGAGGCGAGCGCGCGATCCAGATGTTGGCCACTTGGAGCCGGTCGGACCTGTCCTTGGTTCTGAAAGTGTTGCTCACACCGGCAAGTCCGTCAAACTCCACTCGGGTTGCTCTCCAACTCGTGTCTGCCGGTCGCCGCGCGTGAACAGCGACGCCTCGCGGAGCCGCGCAGCCCGCCGCCCACGTGCACGCGCGTCCGCTCGCATCGACAGTTGTGATGCGCGACGGGTTCTTCTTCTCTCGCGTGACGGAAACGGACCCCGAGGCTTAAGATTGCGATGATGGTCTATGGTCACTTAAAGTGTTGAGGAATCCCTCGCCCCCCCCCCCCCCCCCCCCCCCCCCTCCCCTCCCCTCCCCTCTCTCCCCCTCGCCCTCTCTCTCTCATATACATCATGTGTGAGCTGTTTGCGTAGGCCTGTATATGCAGGAAAGTGAAATCACCACAAATCCCCAATTCGTTTCCCAGCTGCGCACGTGGTCTCTTAAAAACAAAAACAAAAACACAATATATAGAAAAAATGTTTTTCCACCCTCCAAAGGAATTGTAACTGTATTGATTGACATTGAGACGTGCCGCTCTGGAGGCATTCTGCAAAGACAACCTCTCTTACAACAAACTACACTTTTTGTCATCGACATTTGCACACTTGCATAATTTGTGAGGGGGGGCAGAATTAGTCTGTTGCACCATTTTTTTTTATTCAGGAAGCAACACAATAATTAATTCAGTATGTATTCAGCTTCATCGCTAACTGGTTTGTCACCTTCACATGAGCGCCATCACCTTTTCCTACGTCGCCATCACCACACTTTCCTCTCACCTACGCGTATACTTAACACATCTATTCAAATGTTTCACATCCGCACTAACAATAGATGCTTTGCAGTTAGGAGTTGAGAAAAGAAGAACTTTTTCTGTGTACACTGGCAATTAAAAATGACGAGAGGGTCTTGTTTGTTGCGTAATTCCCTCTGCTAACACAAAGGGACCAATTTCCTTTTGAAAAAGAATTGTAGTTTACATTACAATAGTTGAGGGCATGTGGGCGGAAAGTAGAGTTTAGATAGCAACATGCCAATTAAAGTGGAGTGAAATTATAGAGGACAGAAACATGTGTTTGTAGGCGGTGGTCAATGCACTTTACTCTGACTGTTGCTTTCTTTGTGGCTTTTGTTAAATGGCAGAATGGCTAAAACAAAATTACACGCGTTGGGAAACTGATCAGATACAACAAGCAACAAGCCAAACATTTGGTCAAATGAGGTAAACTTACAAAGTAGCTGTACTTTCAATTTTGAAAACTATTTTTACAACATAACTATGTGTCCACCAAACAAAACAGACATGGACCGTAAAGTCAAAGTTAAACCCTTTAACGTCACTGCAGTCCCAGATTCCAGCCATTACTTTTGTGAGCACCCGCAGAGTGATTATTGTCAAAAAGAAGAGTGATCCTAAACTACAACAAGTTCTAATAACACAAAATGACCGTTTAATGTGTTAAAACAGTCGGCCTAGCAGCCACTGCAACACCAATGTGTTTGATTCCCTGAAGCCAACAAATGATTCATCGATTAGTTCCTACCTGATGTGTGCGTGAGACAAGGACCCAGAGAAGTGCTGTGCACACAGGCAGCGTCCCCGGGCCTCATTCAAGCACATTCATCTTGTTTAACTTAATCGTCTGGGAATTTAACCCTCTTCCCAGCCATCAGCATTTAGATTAAAAATGTAAACACAGACTATAAATCATTTTATTTGTAGAACATTAGTCAAGTAACAGCTTCGCACGCCGTCAACTCCAATCAAAATAAATGAATGAATGAGGGATCCTGTAACGGGATTTTTTCTTTACAGTTCCATGAAAAATAGTAACATAGTTTGAGATGGGATTATCTGGAAAAATGACTCAAATGCACAGTCAGTCAGCAAAAGATCTCCATAAATGGAATATCTCAGCCTGGTTGTATGTAATGCTAATCATTACTTAGTACTCAAGAGTCATTAGAAAAAACTATTTTATGCAGATTTTTCTTAGGGCTGAAATTGTCTGGTTGAGAAGCTGTTGCATGATGGGAGTTTCAGATCAGAAAAGCCGTACGATGCTCACTTGAAAAGGGTGCAAACAGGCTTTTCTCAATCAAAATAAAAGGAGAAAAAACGGACACTAACGACCATCTTTCAAAGGCATCAACACTAAAATCAGACCACGGGTATAAAGCGAAAGGCCTTTTGTCCTCTTCCTCCCTCCTTTACGTCGGCGGATGATGATGCAGTCGACATGGGGCTGCACCACGTGCTGCATCGCCTCGACTCACCGGGGACATTTACTGCACCTCAGAGGAGCCAACTC
Source organism: Gasterosteus aculeatus (assembly GCF_964276395.1). NCBI lineage: Eukaryota > Metazoa > Chordata > Actinopteri > Perciformes > Gasterosteidae > Gasterosteus > Gasterosteus aculeatus. The sequence goes on from NC_135705.1 coordinate 17,581,591, forward strand.
TTCCATCACTGCGAGGTTCGGATCGGCCACTAAACAGGACAGGAGAGTCACTGCGGACCTTCATACCCCGGATGCAACCTGCTCAGACTCCTCCCCTCTGATTGCACTGCAAGACCAGCAGACCACTATTACCCTTACCGGCACTTTCCGTCATTTCTGTAATTGGATCTTATCAAGTTGGGACAATTCTGTCAGACTGTCAGACAAATATAAACAGCTGGCAAAAGGCTTTTGTGGTAGTTCCCTCTATTGTTGGCATCTACAGGACCACATTTTGTCACGATGACACACACTCGCAAGGTAAAAACTATACCAGGGCCGCTGCTGCAGCTGGTAATTAGCATGTGCAAAGAGACAGCAGATGGTAGAAAGTAACACAATATGACAGCTCGACAGAATATTATGGCAATGGATGTGTGAGGAACGTTTCAGGAAGTAAGAGGCAAAATAACAGATATTTGCTTTCAGTGATGGTGAAACATTAGTGGTCACATGGCATCTTTCTCCTCAAGACACCAACAATAATCCTGGAGTGCTCGTGAGAACGGCACAAAAGGTTATTATGCATTCAGTCACACCCTCCTCTTTGGAAATGAAGCCATTTTTATATATCAGAACATGTGCATCATCAACAGACCAATGGCAACACACACCGCACAAATGAAACACACGTAACACTTTGACAGCGCACACAATATTAATAAAGAACAGTGCATGCTAGGTTGAATCCAGCTCCCCAGTGACCCTCTAAGGATAATTGGTATAGAAGGTGAAGCATCTTTGTTAATTCTACGCGCTTACAGGAATGCCTCAATTAATAAAACCAAGCCCCACAAGTCAAACAACAAAAAACAGGATTCAGAATGTTTGCGGTTAGCAATGCGAGCGGTGGTCAGCGTACGAACAGCAAATTACGTTTCAAGTAAAATGTTTGAACGTGTAGTCAATTCAGGCATGTATCATTTTAACGAACATCCCCACTTCAGTGAGAAAAAAATTCAAGACACTCAGGTTACCTGAAAAGGTTCTGCAGCATTAGGGTTTTCTTCTGTCAGCAAAAATCTAAATGCATTCACTTTAAAAAGGTGACTAAAAGAATAAATCTGGTTACACGATATCTTTTTGTAATACTATCAACAGATCCAATGGAATGAGCAAGTCCCTGTGTGGCCAAATTCTCCATTGACTTCCTGTTTTGTTCATCGACTATTAGAAACACATCAAACATGTTCCTTCCCATAATGAACATGGGCACCGTTGTTTATTCAGACTCGGTGCTGCACACATATTACTGGAGCACCAAATCCAGACGAATCCACTATTTACTCCTCTTTCTGTAACGTAAGCCATTTTTCTATGCAGCGAAATGGGCAGCGAGGGTAGAGAAGTCTGAATGTAGTGGGAGTATTAATTAACACAGCATTAGTTTTGTTCTTTTCATTGGATCCGTTCACAAAAGCAGAAATGTATTATATTACCCTTTCACATTTCCCCATTTTAGAAATGAACTCAGACAGACTTTTATCATTTCAACATCTCAATTGTCTCGATTTGCATCCTTTAAAAAAATCTTCATCTGAACTCATTCGTCTGTGGCTGAACTTTCACTCCTCTCCCACAACGGCACCCAACCACTGGTGAGGCGCTGGGCCCTTCTCGTCCCAATCTCCATGCGGCCGCTCCTCTCGCCCGGCCTGCTGCTGCCCGCCGACCCGCTCGCGGTCCGGCTCTTGGAACGAGGCTCCGCCGGAGCTTCTCCCTCCGAAGCCTCGGTCAGGCTCGTCATCCCGGGCGGAGGACGCCGCCGGGGACGTCTCTCTGCTGTCCAACGGGAGAACCCCACTCCCCGAGCTGCACTCGCTGTTGGAGTCTGCACCTAGCGATGAAACGAGGAGGGAGGGGTGGACAGATGGTGAGCGGAGTCCTATAAACAAACACCACATGAGAATCTCTACGCTGCCCAAAGGTAACATGCTGAGGTTCAACCAAAATCTGCAGGGCGGGATTTGAGCCGCACTGTGACCTCAGCTGAAAATAACTAATATCTATTTTACAATTTGCGCTCAGTTTTAAAAATGGGCTCGTCAAATTCGGACAGATTATACTCGGAGGAAGACGTATGTCTTCAAATGAATTGTAAGTAGATCCATTTTCTTTCAAATATTCTTTAGGGAGACTGTTATTTTAAGGCCATAAAAAGACTCTGCAGCCTCGCTGGTGATTAAAATACTAACATGCTCACAAAGACACAGTTAACATTTCATCTTATAAAGGTTTGCTGATTAGCTTTGAACGGTACAGTTAAGGCTGCAAAGGAATTCTATTAGTCATGGACATAATTAGTGCCGAATAACTTAAAGCTTTGACCCGATGACGACACTGGATGAAAAGTCAAGTTATCAGAATTCTGTCCTATTTGATATCACCCATCTAATAAATATTGAAGTAGTTCACTCAAATACACAAATGTCAACCTCAAGGTGGCGCTGCAGGAAAAGTCGTTGGGGATCCCACGGGAACTATAAATATCTGTTCCAAATTATATAGTATATATCTCGTCCGTACACATTCAGGGTCCAAACCACTTTGATGCATAACTTCTGTGTTTACTGGACTAATAATAAGGGATTTCTTAACACTTTTCTCTCTCTGCTTATCTTTGCTTACATGTTTCTTATAAATCAGCTCATTAGGTCTCCTGCTCTACTCCGGTTCACAGAGGCAGCTCCACCAATCCACTCCTCTGTTTTTCATTGTGCTCCTCACTCGATCCGTTTCACACCCGTGTGTCGTTTTGTCGACCTTTTTGTGAGTGTGTGTGAGTGTTTCCACATGACACTCTGTTATTGACCGCAGACCCGACGACGATGCACATAAGAAATTACCTTTCATACCAAGAATGAGACAGAAGCCAGAAAGGACATTTTGTTACAAAGCAACATGCAGAACATTAACTAGTCCAACATTTTAATCAGGAGCAAATCCGATGAGTTAATGAGGGAATACTTAACGTTCACGTGTGCTGAGGGGTGCGCTGTAAAGCACTCGACTCATGTTCTTGTGTCACGCGTGCCAAAAAAGTGATATTAGTAAAGATATTGCCAGTTAAAACCAGTTCATATTGACATAATAGGAGGCTGTTGCATGGATGGAGCACACAGGCGCTTGACACGTTAATGTAATTGCATGTAAACTGGAGCCAAGAGATGAATGAAATAAAAAGTGAGCTCCGATGGAACAATGACTTTGGTCTGGTGTTGGCTTTCCCCTGCTGGATGAACGCCTAAAGCAAGCAGCAAAATGTAATCAGTCAGTGGGGGAGAAAAATTCAATTTGGATCGGAAGACACACTTTAGGAACAACATCGTCATTATAAACGCAAAAAACGTGGCTGCATTTAATCGGAGGGGTCGAGTGGTGCCTTCGGCCGTCCTCGTCTCCACAACACTTGTTGAGTGACAGTTGATCCTTTATTGAAATCAGAAAGATGCTGCAGAATCCTGGCAGGTCGGGATTGAATGCGCAATCTCAACATGACTTTACGGAGAGATAATCAGCATGTTACAGTTAAGTTTGAAAGTCTGCCCACAAGCACTTTCAAGGCTCAATAAATACAGTGTTATCATCAATTGGTCAGTCTCTGCCTGTTGCCAAGCAACCTCGCGGCGGGTACAACACCAGTCACTGCGCCAGGCAGAGATATGGCCACAGTATGTTTCTCTCTCCGTAAAACAACAAGTGGTCATTTCTCTATTTATGTCGCGGGTGCACGTTCAATAAAGAAGATATAAAACGCCGATGAGCGAGCTGTAGAGCTACAGGCAGCCAGATACTTCAGTGTGACTAACTGTTTCTCCTTGTACAAGTCATCATGCTATAGACGAACAGCAGTACTCTGCAGTTATACAGTACATTGGCTGCAGAATATATATAGAATATTGCTACTAATATCCTACCTAGATAAAAAAACAACCAAGCGCATTTCTCAAACTAGAACGGAGGAAAATGTTGAAATACTGTGTCATTTAAATGGTGAATATTCAGATACCTGAGAGACTCGCACCGTCATCAGGAAGACTTGTGATGCCACTCAACGAACGCTTTGCAAAAACAAAGACTTGTGGTCAACTTTGACCTAAACACTTAACGAACAACAAAATGTTGCACCGTCGCGTGACGGCTGTCGGACAGAGTGGGCGGGGGGGGGTCCAGTCACCGGGACGGGGGTCAGTCGTGGAGCGGATGGGTGGGCCGAGGGGGGAAACCGGAGCAAAGACACGCCTCCGGTGTCCTGATGTGCTTGAGTTGATCTCAGTGTGACAAGAGCATGGCTGCCTGTCACGTTGTTATTCACATCCATGGACCCAGATGTCATTCCCACTCGGGCCCAAGTGACACCACAGAAGCTGTGGGATTGTCAGCAACTCGCAGTTTAAATTAGTTCCGTGGCAAAGATTTGGGATCCAAATAGTCTTTTGGGGTGTGGTTTTCTGTGGAGATGTGGGAGGGGTCAAATATATTACATGTAAATAATTCACACCTAGAAAAATAACCAAGGGGCTTTTTGGGGGCTTTGCCAGTGTAAAGTCATTGACTTTTAATGTGAAAGGAGATTATTGGTGAAGAATTGCCCTCGACTATTTCTGTAAAGGCAACAATTACAGAGAAAGAGTTCACGTTGAACCCATATTTAAAACTAAAAATGAATGGATGCCCCTTTTGAAGCCCGTCACCAAATTAAAATATTAGTTTGAAGACCCTCCATATTATCCATAATTAATCCAGAGAATCAGAGAATACGCCAAACAGTGGAGGCTCACCCACTGCTGGCTTTCAGCAAAAGTTGTTTTATTCTCTGACTGAGTCATTTTATTTTACACTCTTTACTGACTTTAGTAGAACATTAGATCAGATGAAACCCTTTAAGATCCATTGATGATTTGTGATGAAATGAAATAGATGTGATGGCAAAGCCTGATGTGATTGTTTTGTTAAGCCAACAGTTCAAAATCTAATTCAAATCTTTTTTTAGTGCCAACAGAGAAAAGCTGATTCTCATTTTTGAGAGGCGGCACCAGAGATGATCGGGCATTGATCTGATAAATTAGTATTTTGCTTTGTTTTGTCCTTTAAGTTTCAGCTGAGCTGTGAATGGATTATTATACAGTCGGCTTGCATTGAATTGTACTGAATTGAATAACATGCCCTTTGCAACAAAGCTGCAACAATTTAAATACCAGGAGACTATTAACATCAATTAAGCTCATTTTCACACTCCATGACGACTCGTGATTAGACTGTTTTTAACTCTCGTCCCCTCAAAAGCCTAAAGGTCCCTCTCGTATCCTCTTACATGGGTGAATTAGCGGCAAGCGGAATGGGGTTCAAGTGCTTCTGCGTCCTTAATACCACGTGTGAGTTTTCCGTGTAGCCGTGGACGGCGCCTCGGTGACTCTGTGTGGCGGCGCACTTGCACCAGAAGCTGTTGTGTCTCTTGCTTTTCATTAACGCCTCGGAAGGTGTCGATCCCGGTTCGCTTCTGCAGTTCTGCTCATAAACAAAGCAGCATGAAAACAAGGTCCAACTCCCCTGGGCTCCATTGGAGTGGAAACTCCTACAGCCAAATGATGGGGCTGTAAGATTGCGTTTGAAAATGTGTCTTGTGGCTATTCGAGTTCTTAAAGCGTCTCGGAGTCCAAACTGATCATTTTACAGCGCAAACACACACACAAAACGTTGCAGCTGTTTTTTTTTTTTTTGCATCTGGTCGCAGTTTACCACGCAGCAAAGTAAACGAGCGCTGGAGGTCAATTGGTGGTTGCGAGCGGGTCAGCCGGGGCCAAAGGTCATGCCAGGAGATTCTCGCCAGAGGTCCCTCCAGGCAATTAAGAGAGAGGAAAGAGAAAATACAAGCACTGGGGGTTTTTTACGGCAAGAATATTTAGTTTATTCCTTTATATACAAACATTATTTTTCCATTAATCCTTTTCTTGTTTTTCTTTCTCTTGTATTTTCAGCTTTATCCAGTTGGTTGTTGTAACAAAACTGTCATTGCATTCGAAACTTAACACCAGCTCTCTGAAGACACTAATAATTGCGCCGTAACTGTGTGTGGATAGTAGCACCGATCTAAGTGTAATGTAAAAGGGATCCAGTTGCAAACAGAGACCATCTGCTGACATTAGACTGTTTACAGACCGCATGAACTGAGCTGACAGACTGCAAACATATCTAACAATCTTCATTCAGGCTTTTGAACGTTTCCCTTCGGTTTCTCACTGAAAAGGGGGACTGTATTGCGCCAGGAGGCCCTTAAATATGTTTTATATGAATGGAGAAGACAGTTTTTAGGTGTAACTGGCATTTGTTGGCCTGCTCGATTTAAGAAGAGACAAACAATCAATTATGGAGACTAAGCTTGATTTGGAGCCATGACGTTATAGTAAAGATTACGTGGGGATGCTAAATGATGCTAAATGATGACCTGTATAGTATAACACGGTTTTGAAACCCACACGGTTCAAGTACCAAAGAAATGCGTGCGCTTATACAGAGAACTAAATGGGCCCCCACACGTACCTGAGCCTTCGGAGTCACTGTGAAAATCCTCCCGTTCCAACAGCCTCCTCTCTGCCTGTCGGATTTCAGGCACGTAGAAATCTCCCTGCCGGGCCAACGGGGCCATGAATTGGATCAGCCCCTCTCTGTAGATCTCGAGGAACGGGTGAGCACACAGCCTCCTCGCCTGCGAGAGATCAGTTCATGGGGTGAGAACATAAAAGCAAGTGGAGCAAATACAGTAAATGTGCATTTTCTCCAGTGTTTGGGCGTTTAGTAACCTATCAAACGGTTTGTAACCACAGAACCATCTGAGAAACCTTTTTGTAAAAGGGCGGACAAAAGTACTGTGATTGGATGAACCATGTGTCAATCAAGAAAGAGACGGAGAAGAGCGAAAAAAACACATTTTTCATGGAGAAAAGCCTCGAGTTCTGTCCAGTTCTGACACAAGAAATGCTTTAGCTGCAGCTATTGCTGAGACCTCACGGGTCCGTGCTGGTCCCGAGGCTGGTGGCCTGGACACAAACGCACAGCTCGTAGCCTGACAACAGGGCTTTTTTTTGTTTTGTCGGTGTAATCTTGTGTTCACGCATTTTTCACGTGACCTTGTGATATCGCTGCAATCCCACATTCCCGTAGAACGTCAAAACGCTTTCACACAAAGTCATCAATGTCAAGGCAGAAATGATAACCGGAGACGCTTATTAAACACTGGGGGACATTTGCTCTTTTTGCGTTTGAATAAGCGTTCGCATGTGAAACAGTCCATGAGTGAGAATAACTGGATTATGTGGGAACCTCCTCCCCTCCACCCTCCTGAACCATCATCACTCCCTCGTTTTCACTTCACACGTGTGACGCAACACATCGTTTGCCATGAATGCTGCACTGCCTTTGTTGAAGATGCTGATCTTCTTCGGTTACTTGCCTCACTCCTCTCCAAGTCTCACATGACAGACTCCGCTCCCACTTCTCCGACTCATTAACCTTTCATACCCCATGTTTTGTTATTCCGCCCATGCACATCCGATGTCTGTTGCATTTCTCCCCTTTTGGCGTATGCAAAATGTCGAGCAATACCAGAAACCTATTGCAGCTACAGTGCAGCATCCCCAGGGGATCAATTAGGGAACTTGCTTATATTTACTCAAATTGCTTGCTTGGAGTAATGTAACATTTAGTGTGTCCAGTACTGGCATCCCGGCCAGCTTTAAACAGGGAGGTTTAAAAATGTCTTTGTTTATAAGGACTATGCAAGTCTCGCTTCGGTTTCATTTTCTAAAAGCTTTCAAGATCAATTACTTGAAAAATGTAGCCAGGAAACGCTGTTAAACGCTGTGAATTTTTTGAATTTATGCAAATTGAAATCAACATTCAATCATATTGCCAACTTTCCTGCAGTGCAAAAAAAAATAAGGAAATATTTTCTCTTTTCTCGACATTATTCAAAGTGGATATGTTGCTGTTTAGCACCATGCAAACACGTATTTAGGCTGAAAGGTTTTAGACAAATAGATAAAATGAATAGTCAGCTCATGGCATCGGATATGTCAAACGCTGGTAGCATTTGTCTAAGTGGTGTAACATTTAGAGAAGGCTCCTGTAAAATCTTCTCCACTCTAAGGGAGCCTGCCCTCGAATTAAAAAAGGGTGTGGAGTGTGTGAATTAAAGCATAGAAGCTTGGTATTATTATTATTATTATTATTATGATGATTATTCTGAACATCCTACCAATTCACACATCGCGCGATCCCTTCATCTCCCAACTCTTGTGTTTCATCGTGCAAGCTGTGTGTGTGTGTGTGTGACAGGTAGGTTACGTCGCACACGTAGGATCTCATAATCAGACATGCAAAGACACACTTAACAACATTTCTCCATAGTCAGATTACTTCTAAAAACTGCAGCCCATCATTTGGTTCACCATCTGTCTCGCAGCCCAGATGTGACGGCAGCCGACATCCCCTCGATGTCGTCTGCAGGAACCACGTTGTCACTTTCAGGGGCATCAATTATTGGTGCACTTTTCCTACAGGAACAGATGTGCGTCGTCCTCGTCGGCTTGCTTCATCAGATGATGCTACAGATCGCGTATTGATGCGCAACACATGTGTGCCGACACACACACACACACACACACACACACACACACAGCGTTCATTTTGCAGGTCGGACCATCAATAAATGATCAAATGTGAAAATGAAGCCAAGCGCAGGGACACTGTCAATACAACAGCCACATAAAGGGGTTCAGCGTTAATATTTAAGTGGCAAATTCTGATTCATCAGAATTTTCTATTTATTTTTAATTGTCCCAGTAGAATGGATGATCATTAAGTTTGATATGGTTAGTCAGATCTGAAGGTTGCATTACAAAGGATAAGAGAGACAGTAAGAGAGACAGAAGGCCTACTGCTGGACAAGATGTGACAAATGAGAGCGGACTGAGACTGATGACACACTTAAAAGATTCAAGAATAGCAATATGCCAACGATGGGCTTTACACTACAAAAATGATTTCTTGCTTCGTCAAAATGTCAACAAAACGTGACAAATCTCACCAGGGTCTGCTGCTCAGCCACTGTAATTTGAGTATAGGCCCTTCGCTTACACCGTTATTGCTCTGCATTACTCTTCTTTTGTTAAAATGAAGGTACTGGTTTAATTTGTTAATGCAGCCCAGCTTACATTTACAGATTTTTTTTAAATCACTCCCTTTGCACAGTAAATCAATGTTTTATTCGTGACTCATGCAGCTAGAATTCTTTGAATGAATCATCATCTGTATGGCGTAAATTTCAAGGTTAAAGTGTATTTCTTCTTTTACTTTATTTTCCCGGCAACTGAACAGCCCCCTTTACAATAAAGAAATACAAGCTGCATGAACACATTCACTTTCCATTATAAAAAGGTGCAATAAATACAGAATTGGGAGCATTTTGATTGCTTTTTGAGAAGCTTGGATCGCATCACTCAGAGGGAGAGCAACTTTATACTCTGCTCAGGTAGAAATTACTCCTCCAAAAGGGGTTTGCTGCTATATTAAAGTTTAGACTTTAGTAGAGCACCTTTAATGACAAAGTAAAACTGCTTTTTTTCCAGGAGATTTCTTCTAACCTCTTCTCACCAAAAGTGATGTCCAGACAAGTGAGAGGAGAATAAAAGATTGCTAAGTGCTAATTGCTAATGAATAGACTAATACTCGGTGAAAGGCTTCACTCTCCCAGAGAGGGCTCTTAGCAATACTTGCTTTTAGGGCTTCATGGAAGTTAATAAAAAAAAGGTTACGGTTTTATAAGATATAGGATATTAGATTCAAGATGCTTTGAGATTCAAGACATTCAACCAAAACATAATTATTTTGCATTCAACAACATCTTGACTGCTGCAGCTAATACCCATAATCACTGCTGCAAAGAGTGCTTTGTTCAGCCATTATCTAAGACTTAGATAATGGTTTGGATTCCAAGTCCAACTCCAGCGTCCTAATTGGGTCGTCGCCAAGCAACCAATGTGCAGTTGAACACAATTTGCATTTTTACAAAACACAATTAGGGTTTTGCGTTGAAAGGATTATTCAGTTCCTCAATAAGAAGATTGACAGAGAGCTAATTGCCAACTATTTTGAAAATCTATTTTTCATGCAAAAACAATACCAAACACTAATAATTTAGTTTCCTATTTTCTGACATGTTATACATCACATATTCAATCATTTGATTATCAAAATAATATAAAAAGCATGAGCCTAGGACAGGCTCACAGTGGGATAGCTATCCATAGACAGACTTTGGTCATTGAGGACAATGTAGTGGTACATTTTGTTTTGAGTAACCGGATCTTCTATGCTCATTTCTGTCTCCACGTCCTCCACAGCACATACAAGTATATTTGGAAGGACAAATATTGTTTTGTTTATTTTTAGGACTAAAAGCCTTATTATATTTAAGCATTATTAAGGGAACAGACATGATAAATTACAGGGCCAAGAGAACACGACGTTGCCTTAATTCGATCAAAACATTTGTTAAAGAGGCCAAACTACTTTTTTCTTCTTCATGTTGGGTTGCTACAAAGTGACAGACACCTGGTGCCACTGACGTCCAGGTACGCAAACAAGGACTAGAAGAGCATTGATCACACGCAGGTAAATCAATCCCCATTAATGCGTTTCAACGTGTGGAGGAGGAACCGTGGTTTCACCCCAAGCACCTTCTCGTGCTCGCTGTGTGCTTGTGGACCCTCTGCAGCCGGCCCTCAAGGACCTGATAAGGGATTATCCACATGAAGAGGACGAAGTGTGTCCTCTCTTTGCAGGTTTCTTGCCCCGGGAAATAAAAACGCCCGCAAGGGGCCGCTGTGCAAATACATCCAGAGTATTTTAAGAGCTCTAAAACTATGTTTCCCCGTTGATCTGAAGTGCTATTTGTGTTCCAAAATCTAATCGAAATAATCAAATCAACCTACGCTATCAGACTCAAATGTGTGACCGACGGCCCGTTAATTGGAATCTGCTTAACTGTGATTTGAAATGTAACGAGTCAAATCACAGTCGAGGTGTTAACAGGCGCAATATCATCAGAGTGCAATTAAAAAGCTCAATGTAGATCTTTTAGTTGTACAATGTAAGTGTTAAGTCTGTCCATAAGATTTCTTAAAATAATTATTCAACAGTATTTTATTTATTTTTCCATTTTTCCCTCATTAAAATGTAATGTTCTTACTTTCAAGGAAAGTAAATACTTGGCTAGATTTCCTTAACGTTTCCAGTAATTTCCCTTATGAGCAGCAATTCAATGAGATACTAAATAAAAGACGAATCCATTTCCCTCCAGCGAGGAGCTGAAAGTTGTGGGGAAGACAATATTTCACCAGTGAATAAAGAGGCATTCTGGGAGCATGTGGGAGCACACGCAGTGCGGTGAACACATCTGTGATTTCAACTAGGAAATGAGTGCTGGCAACGAAGAGGCACGATAACCAAAGTCAAGCCTGACACGAATGAGATAAAAGCGGCAGTATGCACGAGCTACCAGGGGGGGGGGTTGGCAGAGGAGCAAATGAGTAACTAACCAATAAATAAGATATGGTTTTCTTTGGTGGCTCCTGAAAAATCACATATATGAATTTTCCTGAATGTCACTTCATTTGGTTGCTTGGTTTCCGTGCCGTGTTTTTCATGAGCGCAAATAACAATTTGGGCACAATTCTTCCAAAAAGGAAACAATCAGAAGATACATGAACGTCATCCTTGGGAATAATGATGTCAGACCCTGTGTGTAATACCGATGCTGTTATATTTCACTCGTTAACTGTTATCTTTATTATCAATTACGCTCATGATGCAAATTAATTAAGAAAAGAAATTGTTTTTTTTTAATATTGTTTATGTTCAGAAAATTGTACTCAAAGGCCATAATTTGCTCTAACTAATTCATTATCAGGTGGTGAAACTGTACACAGCATGACGGAGTCACAATATCCTACAGAGATTACATGAGGAATAATTCAAAAACTATTGACACTTCCCAGCGTTTTACTGTGTCGAGAAGAAGCAAAGTTTGGAGTGACACCCCTCCCAGGGGGGGCCGTGCACCTCCTGTGTCTGAGAGAGAGAGAAAAAAGTCAGACGAGATGAGATGAAGACAGTGAAAAATTGATGGAGAAAGTTGATAATCCGGTAACCCGGGGGGAATAAATGTGGGGGGGGGGGGGCGAAGAAAACAGATGACAAATGATCCTTCCGAGTCCCCAGACGAATACAAACAACAACCGCTGCCTCAATAAAAGGCTCCATTTCTCCTGAGGAGGAAAGCCACGCTTTCAGCGTCAAGAGAGGACAGCTGGGGGGGACGAAAGCGGCAGATAAGTGCTCACGGACATTTTGCTGCATTCTGATCGCGTGGAGACGAGGCTTCTTTTTTCCTCCAGTATTAAGTACAGTTTACCATTTCCTCGGGAGTACGAACATTTTTAACTCCACATCCACCACTCAAACGATTTCTATTAAGCCACCGGCGCGACAAAACATGACGTAAGTAACCGGCCGCAACAGATCAAACCGATCAAAGGCGAAAAAACATAGTGATAGAAAGGCACATGAGACAATCCAGTATCCCTGCATAGATGAGCCACTGGAATTGATACGACAGCGAAAAGAGTGTGATCGGCCTCCGTTTACTCGGCTGCGCCGCGTCACAAATGCTGCTGTGAGACGCGGCGATTGATTGTAAAACCGAACAGAAACCGACCCGTGTTTGATTCGTGAGGGTTACATTTAATGAGACTGGGAGAACGCGCGTGTCGCCATTGAAGGTTCCCTGTGGAGTTTTCGACCGGCACACATGGAGCTTCCTCGATTCCTTTTATCAAATGTGTTTACAAGGGCACACATTCTACGCAACACACATCCCCGCTAATGGCTTCAGACCGTGTCACCGCTGAACACTTCGCACACAGCCGGGACTTAATGTAGTGTTTTTCATTTATTGTTATAAAAACATTAGTATTCATTTTGTAGTTTGTTTCCTCTTTCAACATTTTCTAAAAGGTCATTATTTTATGCTTCGTTACAATGCAGAGAGTACTATATATTGTTACTTTTGCATCTGGAAAGTGGTAGAATATAAATACAAACATAAAGCATACTCCCGCCGGATCACCCGAGCGTTTGTAAAAGTGGTCAAGATTTTTGCCATTTTCACTAAAACAGAGACGAGGAAAAGAAGCTCGAGAAAAAAAACATCTGCAAACGAGTCTTCAATCCCATCAGTACGTGAACGAGTGATTCCATGAAGATCACTGCACCGGGTCGACTCTCACAGGCCATCGGAGCCAAACCCAAAGCCTTTCCTCCTTTTCGGTACCGGTGAGGTTGGTGGTGTCAAAGAAAGAAAAGAAATAGAAGGGTTGGAAGTCTCAGTCCGGTCGTCATTTCAGGATCAACCCTGTCCTATTTTCTGCAAAGAAATATGCAGCAAATGTGTCTTGCAGAATTCTTGCAGCGGCGGGAAATCCCCCCCCCCAGATAAATAACATCCATCAAAGCTTGAGTGTTCACACAGGCTTTGGAAAAATTGAGAACCAAGAGACATTTATGTACGAAATGCTGCGGCGTCCCAAACAACTATCTGCAGGACGTTCGAGTGACTTCAAAGGTAACAGCCACCCGATGGCTGATAACAGCGGCAGGCTTTCAGGGAACACAGACTCGCCCTCTCACAGGCAACACGACCACAGAAGCATCCATCCATCCATCCCACAGGGCGATGGCGTCTCTATCAACAGGGGAAAACAGAAAAACTCCACTAAACGGAAATCCAACTTTTAAAACAGTCGACTAAAAATGGACGAAAAATGTATGGCGACGTTGTCTTTTTGGTTTCACACATTCCTTGTGCAGATATTCGCTGTGCTGCGCTAGCAGCAGCTAATTTTGCCACCCGAGTCGCTAAACCCCAAGCGGAGATGATTGGCAGCTTTTGCACCAATTAGATCTCTCCTTTCTGACGCCGCAGCTCAGACTGACGCTTCCTGATTTGGGGCAATTTATCCGATTTCGTCCAGCTTCCCCTGTGAGCGATGTGCAGTAGTACTCCAAAAAAGACAAGTAGACACATTTTTGATGGAGGACAACGGTGACATTTGGATAAAAAATGGCCGCGCGCTGACACGGTGTTAACGCTCGTCTCGGCGACACGCGCGTTGGAATCAAGCTGGAAATAGAAATAAAAAAACGCCGGCCATCAGTGGCAACAAAGAGCGTGTGATTCAGGGTGACATTTGACCGCTTCCTGCAGCCGGTGTGTTGATGACAGTCATTTGTGAGATTATGGAGGACTCCACCACTCCATTAGGGGTAGATCTTCACCCCAGCAATTTACTGCCGCTTCACTTCGAACCGTATCCAGTCACCTCATATTCATTTGGTCGTTTCGGCGTTTTGCTTCGTCACGTGACTGATTCAGTAGCACAGAAGTGTTTCCTTAACACGTGTTAAGACTCTTTTCGGACACTTTCCGAGAGTCCTTTTGTTTTGCAATGAGCGGAGGACAACGGAACAGTTCACCTGCAGCCGCTTGTTGTCTACATGTCATTTCAAAGCCCCGTTTGGAGGGTGGGGGGGGTTCAAAGGGGCTGACAGAATGACAGCAGGCGCTGCCACTCTTTACACGGACTCATTCAGCCCCGACAAATGAGCAAGGGAACTGTTAGAAAGTCACTGAGCCGAATAAAGCAGTTAAGTCTTAAGCCCATTTTCTTTCCTCGGCTCAGAGGTCCCAAACCTCAGCACCTTGGTCAGGTCCCCCCTCCCCGTCCCCCGTGTCCCCCGTTGTCCGACTCATACTCGAGCGGTTCAGAATTGCCTTTTGGATTGCTTTGCAGAAAATCCCTCAAGAGGACACTGGAGGACGTCCATTTAATTTGCATGTCGGTCTCAACAAAAGACACGACCAACAATATTTAGACATAAAGAGAATGTGTGTGTGTGTGTGTGTGAACATACAACCGACAAGAAGCTTTAAGAAGGCAATATGTATTCCTAATAGAGCTAAAACATCAGGACTTTACTTTGGGTGAATCGTCCAATCACAAATATGCCAACAGAAAGTTTGGACATTTCAACGTGTGTCCGCTTTTTGTTTTTAAAATGCCGGAAATGCGTTTCTATTTTTACCCCGCTCATTGACCTTTAAAACACAGAGTATCCGCTGTCTCATTTCGAGTCGTGGTTATTATTTACAGGTACTTTCAATGTTTAACACCGCAATCACGGGCCGATAACTTCAAACTGGCCAGCGTTCGTCTTCCAGGCGTTTTGCTCCGTCTTCGCATCCAAAGTGATTGAAAAAAATGTCCGCCAGCACAAAACAGTTGTCCCGTGTCTAAAAATAACTACCCTTCTTAGACTGAAATCCCACCCTGCCCGATCTTGATTCAGAGCGACTGTGCGACAGAGGATATCGTTGGGATCAGATCAATCGTATGTAGATGTGACATTTAACACCGACAGTAGATTCCCAGCTGCTGGAGGATTAAAGCCATGTTTGAACATTTGTCGGGCAAACTCCAGCCGAGCGTCCCGCGGGGAGAGCCGGCCTGCAGGATCGTGACGCGACATACTTGATTTTACGAGGCCCGGTGGTTTTTGTGCATTGGTGTAATCAATCGGTTTGAATTAACAACAACATACCAACATAACATGCAGGTTATACGGGTCGTTATTTCCAGTCTACATGCATCCATCCTGTATGGTTCCATCTAAGTTGAGCAAAGTGCATCAAAGCACATTGAACCGTAGCAGCTTTTATTCCCACATCTGATTCAATAAGTATCTCTTTAGCTTTTAATCGGAGGTCTCGTTGATTCTTAAACGGAACAGTGCTTCCGATGATATGGAGCTTAAACGGCTACAAATAGCTGCAGCCTGGTGAGTGTTGACGCGACACAGTAAATGACAGTAAATTACATCTATTGTACGGACGAAAAAACTGAATCTGAGGTCTTAGACGAACAGTTCTTACTCTTGCCAGATGAATTTGAATGATTCGTATGATATTTTTGAGGAGTCAATTTCAACTGACCATTTATTAGGTCGTTTCCTAATGAAGCCAACCACATGTTTTGGTCCCTGCACCTGGTCAGTGTTGTCAGTTACAACTGAAACAGAAAGAAGAGACATTTGCAACTTCAATACTCGGATGCAACTCAAAAAGTTCTGCATAGAACGCGACTTAACAGGCTTTTGATTTAAATTCAGATCCTCCCCCAGAATATTCAATTGTTTACTATATGCTGTGTCCTCTTCTTTACGATATGGATATTTTCAAGACACGCCCACAGTAGCAATTCCAATCACACCGGATCCTTCGTCCTGCAGCGTCTGCATCTGCCTCACTTTGTCCAGCACATAACCTTTTCTGACCTTTCTGAATAGTCTGCCTGCGGACCAGCATCTGTCCACTGCTCCGCATCGCTCCACGTGGGTGACACTAATAGCAATTGTGAGATGCGGGCCCTTATGTCTCCCAAAAAAAAAAAAAGAGCCTTTAATCTTTATTGTGCTGAGGAAGACTTTGTGATCACTGTCACACCCGGCGTGTCGGTTACTAAAAAAGGCCATTTCGGAGGAACAAAGGAACTCTCTTTATATTCAGACCACAACGTCCGTGTTGGCGAGAAGCTTCAGTAGCCCCGAAGCGAACAAATGTCCCATCGTCTGCCTTTCACAAACCTTTAGATCTCAGTGAATGTCAGCGATATTATTCCCCCCACTCCAGTGTGAAGGCCTGGCCACCGTGCTTACGTCGAGCCTCAAGGCGACCAAGGCATCTGTGATGTGGTCCCGCCCGCTAAAGAGCCACGGCACGGGAGGGAGAAAAAAAACACGCCGGGGCCGATCGATGGTCTGACTGTGCAAATATCAGGCTCCGACCGCCGGGCCGGCGCCTCAGAGCGCCTGACAGACAGAAAGCGTTCCAGCGCGACCAGCCGCGCGCGCTAAATGCAGATGAGCTGCTTCGAAAAGGTCTCCCCTCTCGGGACATCCAGAGTGTCAACAGCACGGCGTATTAACAGGGAGGGATTCTGCTTCTGTTGAAAGGTGAGCCACGTTTCAGTTTAGATACTCTTGTTGCATTTTATGCAGGAATGAAGTTAAACATTGCTCCACAAACGATGAAGATATTCATTTAACGCCTTCTCATGCGGCGGCTGACTATAATTAAACTACCAGCGGGGGTTTCAACTCGCGTTTTCAACTCCCTTCAGCAAGTGTCGGTGTAGTAAAAGGTAGAAAGGAGCATGACAGGTAATACATGTTGCTATTTTAAATGCTTCAACAATTTCAAAAAGGGGGACAGCTGGTTTTTGTCAATTGGATGACAGTGAAATGGCCGGATTTGAATGACGACACAGTAACTGGAATTTAACACCAAAATGACATTACACACATTTCCTGAACCTCTAAACATAAATGACTGTGGATTGGAATGTGCCGTCTTGATGAATCCACATTGTACTGTCAGGATCTCTCACAGTACCCAGACCAGAGAGGGGGGGGGAAGTCTTTCAGATGGAAGATTCTTCCCTCATGCAGGTTATGCGGGTCGTTTTTTCCAGTCTACATGCATCCATCCTGTATAGTTCCATCTAAGTTGAGCAAAGTGCATCAAAGACCATCGAACCGTAGCATCTTTTATTCCCACATCTGATTCAATAAGTATCTCTTTACCTCACGAATTTTAATCGGAGGTCTCGTTGATTCCTAAACGTAACAGAGCTTAAACGGTAAATGCCTGCAGCCGGTGAGTGTTGACGCGCCACAGTAAATGACAGGACACGTCTTTTTACGTGGGTAAAGGAGACTCAATTTGCTTGCGTAAGCCGACCTCTCAGACAGGCTCAAGTGTCACAGGCGCGCAGGCAGATCCAAACAGCCTCCCGGCAGATGGTGGAGGCGGCCGGACACGTTCCTCCTGCAGCAGCCCGGTGATTGAGACGACCTGTGGCGTGGCCACCTGCTTCCACGCGCTGCATAATTAAAACCACGTCCACGAACCCTCTCAGCGTCCCCCCCCCCAGCAGCACGCCGCAAGATCGTTCATCTGAAAGTGCTAACTCCTCCCCTCTCCTCCTTTGTCTTAGCGTTCCCTCCTCGCCTGTGTGTCCTTCCCCTAAAACACACACACACACGCACACGCGTGCCTCACAACGCCTCGGGCCATGTGAAAAAAAAGCTGCTCGGCTTTTATTAAAACACAGCTGCCCGAAAACACACACAGCATGACCTCCGATGCACATGTGCCGATCACCGGGTCGGATACCGATCGCTCCTCCGCTACCGCTCGATGTAGACTCACCTTTGCAGTCAGTCACGATTCGCCCCGTCACAATCACACACATTTCACATCTCACGTTTCCGGGGTCCGACCACTAAAATAACGATACAGGCGGCAGCTCATAATGGATGTTTATACCTGTGATATTTAGCCTTTCTTTGAGTAAACACATTGGGTGATGGGAGTGATTGGCAGAATACCTTGATGTGGTCCTCTAGCCGTGGGTAAACCCTTCTCATTCCCAGGAGGACGGAGAAAAAGGTCCTGTGGGGGAAGGAGGCCGTGACCACGTGCGTGACTTCGGGGAAGGAAAAGACTTTGAAGCCAGATGTCTCGTAGCTCCTCAACAGTTCCTCGTCCGCCTGGTCCTCCCCCTCGCTCAGAATGCTGCCGACGGCAGAGCGGCACTGTGGTCCCGGCACCTGGAAACGAGGACCAAATGAAGACGTAAATAGAGAGAGGATACGAGCGCAGTGGACTGAAAGATCTGGGGTGATCAGATATAAATATAGATCAAAGAAAAGATGAAACTTCGCCGTCGCCGTATCAGCATTTGGCCTTTCCGTTTTCCCCTCATTATTATGATTCTTTACGGCAATAATTACACCGAGCTTCCAATACGACCACATAAGCACGGATGGCCGGAACAACTCGCAGTGTTTGCCGACGTTTTTGTGCATGAACTGATTGCACAAATCCCAACACCATCTCTCTTCTTGCCAGTCAACCCACCTCGGAGAAAAGGGGAGTGAGACACATTATAAGATCCCTTTGGTGGGCACAGAAATACAGCATGAAGTTGGTGTCTTCTCTGATGTCAGCCAGGTGTTGAATGTAAAGGAGAAAGGATTCTCATTTAATCGGAGCTCTAATTGGACCATTTGGCAGCACCGCAATTATTGCTCCTTCCTCCATTCTGAACACCCTGGTGCCCATTAAAAAAAAAAAGAAGAAAAGGGAGACACTCTTTACGAATGAACACTCCTGGGACATTCTCCCCACTCAGCTGAGCTGAAGGCTCTTGTAATAAATAAAGCGGAATGGTCCAATTTGTCCATAAATCCAGCAATACCAGGCTTCTAGCACAGCCAGTGTGTCCGAGAATGCCTTTTTTTTCTCCCGTATTCCTTCACATGAAAGGTCAGTAATGGGCAGAAGTGTGGTGTTCACCAGCCACTGCACAGTAGGCTAATTATGCACATTCAAATTTGACACAACACGCACACAGAAAACCTGCAGGATGTGAGAAACATGCATCTGA
Source organism: Gasterosteus aculeatus (assembly GCF_964276395.1). Classification (NCBI taxonomy): domain Eukaryota; kingdom Metazoa; phylum Chordata; class Actinopteri; order Perciformes; family Gasterosteidae; genus Gasterosteus; species Gasterosteus aculeatus. Next base: position 17,601,255 of record NC_135705.1, read on the forward strand.
TCCAGGAGGAGTTTGGTAGCTGCAGATGAACAACAGATTGTTTTGAGTATTGTTAATAAGATATATGATGTTATATCATATATATCAGTGTAGTAGACAACTAAAATGCTGTCTACTACACTGATTTACTCAATTCTGATTCATGTAATCAGTTCCTAATCTGATTTCATCCTGCGATAGATAGATTTCCCTGAGTAAAGCTAATAAACAATCTTTTGTACTCAGCTCTTTTTAAGAGGTACAAATTGAGAGAACTGGCGGGATTATATTTCACAAGATTTGTGTGATGATTGATTGATTGAATTGGTTTGAGGTTTTTTTTTAAGCAACAAATAACCAAACTCGAAGCGGATTATCCAATGTGATGTTTGGATATATGTAAATATATGTAAAAGGTGCATTCGGGAAACTTTCAACACCATTTTGGGGGGGAGGGGGGGGCCTCACAGTGGGAAAATAATAGAGCCAAGTGGATCTATTTATCATCACAGGATCCGGCCGGATCAATGAACCAGGACCAGAGCACACGCCTCCGTCACTCCGTGCACTGATCAAGTGTGGTGACTTTTGAGGATCTTCAATGCACTGACAGCACGTCTGAAGCAAAAGGTTTCCGAAATTCCGAAACGGCTGCAGTGTCTCAGCTGTGCATGGGCCGAACTGACTTTGGCATTCTTACAAAGTAAGAAACGGGAAAAACTGTCTCCACCGGCATACAAAGTAACGCACTGCCATTCGGGGAGGCTCACGGGCAATTATCAGAGAGATTCTCCATCATTTCATCATCCACCACAAAGCCCGACGCTTCAGACGGATACGCGTGTCCTCCTGACCGGCCCCGTCGACTTTTGACCCAAAACATGGGTCCCCAGGGACGCGCGCACCTCCCCCCCCCCCCCCCCCCCACACACACACACACATGGGCGTCATTTCCACCACCACTCACATGGTCACATGGCTCTGTATTTAGACATCCTACGTCTCCACGGTCCGAAACCCTGACCGCTATTGCTTACTGGGAATATGCAGTTTGACAGACAGCTTCATGGTCCACCCCCCCCCCGCGAGGGCCCTTTGACACTTGTCAAAGTTGGACGCAGGGGTGGAACGGGGGGGGTGGGGGGCGTTTGGTGGTGAAGTGGGAGGACTGGGTCCGAAACCCCCTGGCTTTGAGGCTGTGTTCGGTGAGCGGGGCCACGTTCACCGTTCAAAAAAAAAAAAGACAGAGCTACTACGGCCCTGTAACCATGGCAACCGCCCGAAGACCAACTCACGTCCTTGCCGAGGTCTTCTGTTTCTCCGGAGGAAGTGATTCAAAAAAGGAGGTAAAAGTGAGAAAACAGACCGGCCGCGCTGACACTTCTACTCGTTCTGCTGCACTTTCGGAAAATCTTTCTCAGTGCAAATATGAATGGACAGCGTCTCACCACTCAAGACACCAAATGCCAGTCGTCCATTGCGAGAGGCCCTCTCTGGTTCTCCTGGCGCCGGGAGGCTCGGGCGCTAATGAGCTCAGGTCATTACTCCAATTACTTTGACTTAGATCGGGACCTGGCTGGGACTGTGCAGAGCAACTAGCGCCCACTGCCAGCCTGGGAAAAAAAAAAGAGAGGATGGGCACAACAAAAGTGTTTTTGAATCAGCGCTGGGGACCGCAGTCCCCCTCTAGACTCGGGTTGCATTCCATCTGGTTGCGTCAGGTCCAAAGTGCACCGTTGCTTAAGTCGATAGTGGTGAACAGCAGAGGCAGACATCCGCATATTCAACAGACATGCACGTGGAAACTGTTGAGTGACACTTAAAAAAAGGGGGATCGGACAGCATAGTTGACAATATTTGACAATTTGGGGTATTGACAATTAGCGCCTCCTTCTACAACATTTTTACTGACATGCAAGTATGTCACATGTGAAGAAAAAAGAAGGAATAATCATTTCTAACTACAGGAACATACATTCACTTGCCAGTTTAAACAACAAGGCTGAACACCTTTTTCAGTCAGACGTTATTAAGCCAACGATGGGAATGTGGTTGCATCTAGTGTAAAAAAGAAAAAGTTACAGCAAGCATCTAGACAAAAAGACCAGAGCCAGAACAACGTGTGCTTTTGTCTCCCTGATCTACGGCCTGAAGGTCGTGCGGGCTGAGGAGGAAAGTCGGTTATATTCTGGGCCTCGCCGAGGACCCTCCTGTTAAAAGGTAAAGCCGCAGCTGGCTCGCCCCAATGACTTTGCTGCCCACCTTCATAAGCCGGCAAAGCCTTTCCTTGGCGGTGAGATTTAGGTTCCTACACGGAGGACAGAACCCACTTCCTGTTGAAGTGCATATTAAAAGAGTCACATTTTCCCACAGGTGCAGGTGTTTTTTACACCTGTATCCATTTAGTTTATTGTCTAATACAGTAAAATAATGTTTCTATCAGGTATACTTCATTCGTGACCAAATGTCAAATACAACAGACTGACAGTTAATCCGACCTTCCTTCAGCAATGTTATGAAGCTCCGTTTTTTTATAAACTAATTTAGACAGGAGTCAATAATAGCCAGTAGTACGCATGTTTTTATTATTTTGTCCACCCTCTTTACATCAATGAGAGCCTGCTGCTCTGTGTAATCATCTATTATTTATTTATCAATTAAATTATTGCAGAGTGGTCTTTATTGAGGGCTTATTGGATATTCAAGGTGTATTGATGATATCTCCAAATATGTGATTCATGTTCCAGCTCTTCAATGAGTGAAGAGGTCAACACACAGCGTTCTACATTCTGCTACCGTGTTTTCCACAAATCCCCTTTTGCAACCTGAACCTCCGGACCCTCCCCAGCACATCAAACTGTCCCGCTTAACCATTTGGGGCTACTCTTTGTCTCACTCCTTCTCGTTCTGTTTGGGAAGAGCCTTTTGAAAATACAACTCAAGCTGGATTCTCTTGAGAAGGTGGGAACCAGCGCCGCGGGACTCTGGAGACCCGGGCGTGAGCAGGATTATGTATTAGGAAAACAGATCCAGCAGATGATATCGCCCGCTGGTTATAGACACTTGAGATTTGGGGATGGATGGAGTTCACACGGGGAACGGTTCGGAAAGCAGGAAAAACATCTGACGGACGGATCCAACGCGGCGTTGGTGAGATGGTAGATGCAACCAAAAGGGTTTCTGTCACATCCACTGAAGCATTGTAACATTCCCCCATTTTGAAGTTTTGTATGCAACTCAAAAATGGTTAAATTGAATAAATATTACAAAGACACCAGCTAACAATACAAGCTTTAGCCATCGGACTGTGGGGTGAATCAAATAGAACTCACCTGGGAAGTGGTTTAATGAAATATGTATGAGGATTAATAAATACGCTGTAAGACTTCAGAGCTGCAGGTGGACCTCCAACAGATCACAAACAAAACACCAGTCAGACACCAAAAGGCACATCGGCAGCTAAGGAGCCAACCTGAGGCCGTCGATGAAGCTAAAGCAGATCAGCAGATCTCATTTAAAATGTGAAATTATCTAAATCAGAGTCAATTTGAAGAATGTGAAACAAAAAAATATGAACAGTATATCTCAATAAATCATTTTTGTAATGGATTTTTTATTAAGGTGGATTATATTAGTAGTTGATCATAGTTCACGGCTTTGATTGGAATTCATTTAATTAAAAAAAAAAGTATATCTGTATATCCCCATAGACCGAAAAGTGCTGTTCCCTACTTCTCAGGACCATGAATTAGCATACATACAACAAGCATATGGTTAATATTTAAATACATCTGTGACATCTATGGATCCACTACACACACCACACCCTGTGCAGATCATGATAGTGCTCTCTAGAAAACTTATAAACTGTCAGTTCCAAAAGTCATTACAGAAAACTGTAAAAAAAAATAAAAGAAAGGGTGTTTGACTACATGAAATTTGACTCAAATGGTTATTGGTTAAAAAGGTGAAAACATTTCACTGGATCAATAATTATAAACACCAGCAGTTATCTAGTGAGAATTAACCATAAAGCGCTTCACTGGTTTTAAGAGAATGACGTCAGCGCCATCTAGCGGTTGACCACAGAAACAAGTTGACATCGTAAAATCTCCCTTTTTTTAAAAAAAGTTAACATATTGAGTTAACCAAAACACCGGTAAAAGAAAGAACTGTTCCGGTAAAGTGTGTGTCGGGAATATTTACCTTTTTAGGGTCGTCGTAATACACTCCGATACGCGAAAGCTTCGGTCCAATACCGCGAGACTCCTTGAAAAGTTCTCCGCAACTCTCGTACGGACCCTTTTTGAACTTGTAGACGAATGTGATCTTCTTGATGGGGGGGGAACCGGTCAGGACGGTTATGTCGGAGAGGAGGCCCGAGTACAACGCGTACCCGGCCGCGGTGAGAAGGACCACCAGCAGGCTGGTGGCCACACACAGTCCGGCCCAGTCTGCCATGATCGGCTTGACGGCGCGGCGGGCCGCCGTTATTCAATTAACTTCCTCTCAACCCGTTCGACACCGGTTTTTTTTGTTTGTTTTGTCTTACAAAGTATCTGGTGGCGCTATGGAGACCACGTGTTTTAGCACGCGTTTGGTTGATTTTCAGTTGTTCACTTGAATTACCTCGAAATATATTTCGCTATTACACATTGCGCGGTGCTTCCTGGGAGATACCATCCAGATCGACCACAGGGGGGGGGGACTCTGTCACAGAGACACTTGTAAAACTAAAAAGGAAAAGACAAACGTATCCATGTCGCAAACATGTATCCAAATCCAGATTGATACCATCGCTGAGTAGGTTTGGTGTTTGCAAAGTGATGAACATTTGATGAACTACAACGTTGGAAAACCCGTCGACCCTCATTATTGAGATGGCCATTGTTTACACTTTCTTCACCTTTGCCATTTTGAATGGAAGCTGTGGTCTGTGTTCTCTAGAAGTGCAAAAATGCGTGATTAGTGATCCGAAACATAGGTTAGTAAGACACTGGTTTGACTCCTTTACCATATTTATAGCTAATCAATTATATTGCCTCTTCCTCAAATGGCCATGTGAGTCAGAAAAGAATTGCAATAATATCACATGTGGAAATTTTACTTTGTGACTGAACATGATGAATGTCTACAGAAAAGGAAGGGAGGTTCCATCCATTTGAACTAGTAACGCCTTGAGGGTTGACATCTGCTCCGCCCCTCACGAGGACAGAGCCTCGAGGAAACTCTCCCACATTGAGATCATCCAGAAGTCCCTTTTCACTTAATCTCATTGTTTGTGTGACTTGAGCCATAATTCCTGTGCAGAATGGCTGCGAACATGAGGCGATTTTACGACCTGACCGCGAGGCTGCTGTCCGGAGGAAGCTTCAGTTTCTCCGCACTAAAGGGCAAAGTTGTTCTCATCGAGAACGTGGCGTCCCTCTGAGGAACGACCACCAGGGACTACACTCAGATGAACGAGCTGCACAGTCGCTACTCGACCGAGGGCCTCGTCATCCTGGGTGTGCCCTGCAACCAGTTCGGACATCAGGTAGGACATGTGTGAAGGTGTAAGATAAGAAGACCTAGATGGGTCTTTTAATGAGAAGCTGTGAACAATTAAACAGTCTGTGCCTTTTACGTGAACCCTCATCCGACCCAAGGACTACAGGATGGGAAGAAACAACCGCATAGCACCCCGAGAAGATCTGTCAACTGCATCTGTGTCTGCCTGCTCTGATAAGAAGGCCCCTGCGCCCCCCCATGTGTAATACTTTACAATAAGACCCATGGCAAGATGTTCCTTTTATCTATCTTCGGTTATTCATTACAACTGCCTTTTGGGTTGCGTTCAGTATACCAATACATTGGAATTAAAAAAAAAAGCTGTGGTAACACATGAATATTATGCAATTCATTTGGAACCAATAGTTACAGTTAATGATAGTGGGACTATGTTTCTGTCTGTTCTATAACAGGAGAACTGCAAGAACGATGAGATCCTACAGTCTCTGAAGTACGTCCGTCCAGGGAATGCCTTCGAACCCAAGTTCCAGCTCCTTGAGAAGGTGAACGTCAATGGAGAGGATGCCCACCCCTTGTTTGTATATCTGAAGGAAGAGCTTCCGTTCCCCTGTGATAATGCCACGGCTCTCATGACCGATCCAAAGTTCATCATTTGGAGCCCCGTCAGTAGGAACGACATCTCCTGGAACTTTGAGAAGTTCTTGATCACTCCCGACGGGGAGCCCTACAAGCGTTACAGCAGAAATTTCCTCACCATTGATATTGAGGCAGATATTAAAGAGCTGCTGAAGAGAGTCAAGTAATGCTGTGGGTGACTGACAGGAACAACCAATTCCGTCCAAGTTGTGTCAGTGGTATTACTTTTTATTGCAGGTATTTCATCGTTTGTTTCCACCTGCGCGGTGATGTTCGTACACTACGGCTGTTCGGCCTATTTACTGAATGAAGATGCTCTTTGAAACCTTTTGGCGTGGGGAGTTTCTGATGAATATGTAAGAGGCCGATTCTGCCTGTATAACTCATGCAGTGGGGTGGATTCAAAGCGGAGAAAAATAAACACATAATGTCGTATCAAATGTTGCTTTATTATGTATTTACAGCGCATGCATTCACAAATAAGTCCAGTATTTTTAGAGAAGCGATTACATTACATGCAATTTTGGAGATACAAGAGAAGCACTTATATGTCTTCGGATAGTGTGAAAAGAATCTGTCCCAACCACATAAGTAGTTACCTAATGCTGGCATAGTACACTTAGATAACGCCACCATACAGTGGAGAAGCGTAATACAATAAAATATATATAAATATATATAAATAACCGCCGCAGCAGACTCCGCTGTGCTTCCTGGTTGAACGCGGGGGGGCTCTGCTCGGTTCCGCGCTGCGCCGAAACTACGACTCGTCCAACATGGCTGGCCAGGAAGATCCAGTGCAACGGGAGATTCACCAGGATTGGGCGAATCGAGAGTATATCGAAGTCATTACGAGCAGCATTAAAAAAATCGCCGACTTTCTTAACTCATTCGGTAAGCTTTTCACGCCCAGTTGGAAGGGCGCGATTTGTTTTGCGTACAGTGTTACCTCGTCCAGAGAGCTAACCTAGCTCGAGCTAGCTAGCGTTAGCTAGTTCTGCTTCTGCTAGCATTGCTGCTGATGCTTTCAATGGCCACTCCCAGTTAGCAGTTAGCTTTATCGTTAGCCGCGAGCTTGTTATTGTTTCCTCCGGGAAGGATTTCTGTTTGGTTTCCTCACGTTTAGCTCGTCGGGTGTTAGTTGCGGGTAAAAGATTCAAAACATTGCAAGATAAGACTTAAGTTACTAGATGAAAGGGGTTGAGACAGCTCGGTTGTCTCATCTGCTGTCAGTCACATTCAAGCTAGCTACCAGCAGCATCATAACCCCCTGGAATTAAACGATGATCTTTGTTGTCATATTTTGTCGTTTGTATTTTATATTTGTGTACTACCATAAGCGACGAGCTGTACTTAAAAAAAATCGTGACCGATTATCGTTAACGTTGTATGTCTTTTCACAATGTGTCCTCCTCAGATATGTCGTGTCGATCCCGCTTGGCCACCCTCAATGAGAAGCTGACGGCTTTGGAGAGGAGGATTGAATATATCGAGGCGAGAGTAAGTAAACTGCTTTGTAATGTGTGCAACCCAAAGTCCTTTCTCTGTTTGAATATTTCAAAAAGACATACCATTGCATAATTACTTGTCTCGGTTGCAGGTGACGAAAGGAGAGACCTTGACCTAGAAATCATTATGGAAATTCATAGTATCCCAGAGTTACCTGTCCACCCCCCCTGCCTAATTTTTGGAAAACGTCTGATGGAATTCCACCCTCCTTTTTATGGGACCATGTGGACCATTTTTATATTTTATGGAGTTTTGTGTTGTTTTGCCTCATGACAATTTTGTATAGAACATATGGGCCTGCCTTGGGTGTTGACTCAAGAATCATCAATGTGGGAAAAACAAAAAAAAATAAGCTCAAAGAATTAGTTTGAAAAGAAAATGGAGCTCAATTACGGACCAGTATCAACGCAACTTTTGAACATCTGTGTTGTATGCATTGTCATTACCACCTTTATAGATTTGTGAAAGGGGAACATCCTTGTGTGCCAAGTTGAACAATTAATTGTGTAGTCATCTTTATTGAGGACATGCTTGTAACGTGAACTGTTTGGTAATGTTCCACGATTTAATAACTGTAATAAATACTGAACAATGATCTTGTTGTAAGTTGTACTTTACTGTAGTTACTCACATTTACTGACTTGGTATGTTATTAATATAAAATAGTTTAATGGTCAGTAGCTCTCAGACTAGAAAGGTTAACCGGAAGATACATATATTGACATTTTGAGGTTCAACAAGGACAAATTGAAACAATCATGCATAGTACACATTACACTAATGTACATATGAGAGCTGGTCAACAAAGTAAGATATTTGATGTATCATTGTTATTATATACACAGTATTGTGGGACACCACATGTGAGTCCAATACACAGGTGTTAATGCCAAGAGTTAAAATTGGAATTCAAATATATTATGAAACCTTAGTATTGCTACATAGGTTTTATAGCTTAATGCAATTGAATGCAGTATTTTAATAACTACATTATTACAAAATAGTTTACTGTAGATATAACTATGTAAAGATAATCTAGATAATAAAGTTGCACTGCCAAACTGTTAAGTGGTTGGACGTGTTTTTGTGAAGTGTACTTTCAGGCACCACACGAAAACACAAACACCGATCTTTAATGAGAAAGCGCGTCTCCTTCTTTAACATCGGCAGACAGGTTATAACGTTGGCTATAACAAGTTGTGAACTCGAGTTCATTTCCTATAATGTCAATACCTATCATAACTAACGTTCATTGTCAGGACCTGTTGGGGGCGTACTGTATCAGAATAAAGTTGAGTCTACGAGGCAAATACGGTGCAATATGCTCTCACTTCCCACAATGCACCGGGTTATACACCAATGCATCTTGGGACAAAGAAGGCACCGACGTAGTGCTGAGAAGAGTCCTTGAACGTGAGATGAATTATCTTCCCCACGGTTATTCAAATACTATTTTGAAAGCCTACTTGTGGGTATTAACATTTTAAACAAAAAACATAGGTGAGTAATTGTAGATTCATACTGGAAACGGAAACAACGCACGTCTTCCTCTCGCTGAAGCTATGTCTACTTGTTAACACTAGGCCGGATCCATGTTATGGTTTAGCTAACGCTACGAGTAGTTAGCCGTGTGCATCGTAGCCCGGCCAACGGAGGTTTGACTGTTGTGGGAATGTTCACTGTTGTTAAACAATTGAAACACCGCCGTGTTGCATTTGTATTTTCCAGAGCCGTCACTCGGGTGTGTGTGCGCAGTCGGGAGAAATGGAAGCTGATAAAAGGTGAGTAAGTGTTAGCTACTCGTTAGCTTCGCCATGGTGGGCCTGCCTTAATAAAATGGCAGCGTTCGTTTTATTTTTTGCTAATCGGATGGTAACCTAACGTTAAATACCATCTGCAACTCCTGCCGTCGAGTTTTACATTGGAGCTGCGAAAGCTGATAACTGTTCACGTTTGACCTCGTTATACGTTTGTGGATGTGTAACCACACCATTCCACCGTAGCAACATTCAACGTCCACGTAACATCGTAATAACGGACCATAATGCATGCGGAATCATGTGTTCGCATTGGGCCTAAAAATGCCAAAGTTGTGGAGTAATGTAGAAAATAATTGCACTATTGTTACCCTTTAATTTCAATGGCGTATTGAATCTTGATTAGTAACTACCTAAATTATTTTAATACAAGAAAATTATAATGTATATCTACATAATAGAGCTCGACCATATGCTCTCCAAATTGAGAGAAGGTTGCGTGTCATGGCTGTATATTGGCACAAACACTATCGTAAACCGCTAACTTGTTTTGTGGTTATTTTGTTGCACACTTGCATAGTGTCTGTCTTCCTGCATCATGTCTGGTCAATTGAAAAATTAGTTCAGGAAAATCAATTTGTATATCCATTCTGCAATTGTTTGAAGCAATTTACCGCAATACCAAAACCGCTGTTTACGGTTTTCAAATTTGAAATGTGAAAAAGTTCAGGTAAAATTACTTCAACAACTGAATGTGTGTTGAACAATTGTAGTTTAAATCTTTGACCATACTAGACATCGGCCCTACAACAGAGGAAATACACAGCATCGTGCTTATTGATTTGTGTACTGTTAACCAAGGAATTATGTTGTGAGGTTGCTGATACAATAATTGAGTCATATATTAATGATTTTCTGTGCAATTGCAGACTTGTTGAACAGATTTTCTGCTTTGCCTTTCCACATCTCCCTGAACAGGATTAGTCGAACAGAACGTAGCGGCAGATATGGTTCTGACCAATCACGTGATGAACCAGACTGGCGCGAGAGAAGAGAGAGGGACCGGGAGCGAGATAACAACATGCGGCGCTGGGGCGAAGAGAGACGCAGTGATCGCTTTGAAGGAGATCGTCGAGGCTCACGAGACAGTCCAGAGGTATTTTCTTCATTCTAATATCATTGAGTTACAATGGAAGCATTATATCATATAAGTATTGTTGGATGATATACAAAATTAACTGATACACTGATCCATTTTGTTTTTCTAAGCAAAGAGAAAGAAAACGACGTAATAGTGATAGGTCAGAAGATGGTTATCACTCCGATGGAGACTACCCAGAGCAGGATTATAGAAGGGAGCCTGGGGACGAGAAGAAAAGCAAGACCATCATGCTCTGGGGTCTGTCTCCTAATGTCACCGAAGACAATGTAAGTCCTTAGTTTTCTTCTGCCATTATTGAATATTGTTATGGTTGTTAAAATCTTTCCCCATAAAATTTGCAAAGTGTAATGCCTCAATAAAGGGGGATGGAATCTAATAGTAACGCACCATTTGCACATTGTTCAGATTTGTTTTGCCATAGACCAACTGGAAGGGCCGCAGCCAGTGGATGTCAGACTGATGAAAAAGAAAACAGGTGAGAACTAGATGGATGACGGAACTCTACCTCCCACCCAGTCGTTGACCATAGGGCCAATCTGCTTCCATTCAGACCTATTTTCCCATAGCAGCTAGGAGAGGCTATTATCAATTTGGATTTTAGACAAATCATTTCAGTTCAATGGGGATCTATTTAAGGTAAGTAAGAGCAGCAATAACCAGTTGAACAGAAATTCATTTGGCAGACACACTTTGTTATAGAGTGTGTTTCAAAAAGTGGTATTCAGCGAGAATTCTTGCTATGGAAAAACTCCTATGAAGTGGCCTATTGTGTACCAAACAGGGCCTGGGTCGTGAAGCAGTTTGTGGAAGACTTTGAATAATATGCCCATGGACTCTTAACTAACACGCCTCCCGTCTATATTTGAATGCTGTCTCTAGGTATAAGCCGTGGTTTCGCCTTCGTGGACTTTTATCACTTGCAAGATGCTACCCGATGGATGGAGACCAATCAGGTTGCTTCACAATCGCCAAGTCTAGTTTTAATCTTGGGGATATGGAAAAATAACTCAAGGCAACCATAGTGCATTGTCTAAGTAGTATGGAAGCCGAAAAAACTCAACGGATGTATGCCACAGAGCAAAATATTTGATTTCTAAATTAGTAGAGATGATGTTATACATAATTATCAACTTAATGTTGTAAGAGATTTATCTTTCAGTTAACTAATGGCAGTAGCATCTGCTGCTTCTTCAATGATACTTCAGAGTTGAAAATTGTTTTTAAGCCTATTCCTCACTAAAGGATGATTTTTTTTTTTTTGTTCTTCCTTTTTGTTTCTCCTTTCTTTTGAAGCAGTCAACATGCCTGTTAGGGCCACACTGTACACTTTGCTCCAGCTCAGCCTGGGCACTCGGGTCCCAAACACTTAAAACTTTCTATACATCATGCTCACATATACATCGTGTGCCTGTCTTGTCTTTAACACAAAGGCTGTCTGTTGGGGGTCCCTCTCCCCTCCTCCTCCTTCCAACACTGCTTGCTCCTTTGAGGTTGGTACTTGCCAGGAATGTTTGAGTGACTTTTGTCCTCCTCTTTCAGAAACGTCTGACCATCCAAGGCAAAAGCGTGGACATGCACTACAGTCATCCCAGAAACAAGTATGAAGACTGGCTCTGCAACACTGTAAGTTAATGATGTGTCTTGGTTTCATGGCCGCCGTGTCCCAAAATGCTACCACAGAACACGTTTCACACACACAGACCTAAGAAGTAAATATTTTCGGCCCACGAGTTACAACTGTTGCAGTCAGCTTATTTTGTAGTGCGTCTACATTTGAATAAGCGGTAAAGGTTAGGTTATGTCCCAGGTAAGTATGGCATAGCTTGCCTGTTTTCTGAGGCAGCACTGTTCAGGGCTTTAGTAGGTGTATAATAAAAATGATGTGAACGGTTACTTGCAGTGTGGCCTGTACAATTTCCGGAGGAGGCTGAAGTGCTTCAGGTGTGGAGCAGCCAAAGCCGGTAAGTAGTTAAATCAACCAAAGGCCGCTGACTGCAGACATCCAAGCAGCCTGAGTTTGTCTTTTGGTGATGTGGAGGCCCCAAAAACCAAATGATATGGATTCATTAGTGTTGTCACTGTCAGATGGCGGTAAAGTGCATTGACTGGAAATGGTATGCATTTCTTTCCCTGCTGCCTGGCAATAATGCAACATGAAGATAAAACACCATACACAATGAAGTTTACAAAAAAGGCTCATATTTTAAACACCCAACTCGTTTTAGCACAGTGACCCAATTAGACAATTATCACCCAATATCCCACTTTCAATTATTTGGATTACACAGTTCTGAATGTTATGTTAATGCACGTCTTACTTCTCTGTCGTTTTCAACAGACAGTGAAAGCAGCAGTAATACTGGAGGCTCCGACGGTCAATCCAGCGGCGATTTCTATGGCGACAGTAAGGAATTATGTTATCCTGCGCAGTTTTGAACAAAAAATGTCCCTTTTCCATGGTGTTGGTTATTAATCAGAGACTTTTGACCTGCACAGCAATCATCTTGAGAAACGTTGCTTCTCTGGCCACCGTGGAAGCAATCCTGGAAATCCTGTCACCATACGCTAATCTTTCATCTAACAACATCCGCCTCATCAAGGACAAGCAGACTGGCCAGAACAGAGGCTTTGCCTTTGTACAGCTGTCCTCCCCTCTGGTAAGATGTTCTTTTAATATGTAAAAAAAAGAACCGTCTCATTTTACTTTTAGTCAGCGTCATCATTTCCTGGTAACACAACCAAGTACTTATCAAGGATCTGGCATCTGGTACCCATCGGGTTTCTCCTTGATGAATCACTTCAAATTGGAAATCCTCCCTTTCACAGGAGGCCTCTCAGCTGCTAACCATCTTACAAGGACTGCAGCCGCCTCTAAAACTGGATGGAAAAACCATTGGGGTGGATTATGCCAAGAGTGCTAGAAAGTCAGTATTGGAGTGCCTGAACATATTTATCTGGCATATTGACTGACACAGCAAAACCCTAAATTAACATTGGGAATCAACTTTTTTTTCCTGTGGCCTGTAAAAGGGATCTTCTACTGCCTGATGGGAATCGTGTCAGTGCCTTCTCTGTGGCCAGCACAGCCATTGCAGCGGCCCAGTGGTCTTCAAGTCAGGTCGGTCAATAATCTGCTTAACATCCTGTTTATGCTCGCTCATTGTCAATGTACGTCATACTGACTGTCTCACCATTCTTTTAGCCACAGCAGAGCTCGGATGGAATGTCAGAGTACAGCTACCTGCAAGAAGGCTATACGCCAATGTCCCAGGTCAGTAGAAAAAATACAGCCAACGTTGTCGCTCATCAACTGAAGGAGCAGAGCCATTCTCTATCGTTCAGTTTGTTGGCTTTAAGGATGCATTCGATAAATACTTGTGTAAATTTAGTTTCACGGAATAACTTACGCTGGCAAGTATCTAGAACCGCTTCTGGGGCGGAAATTGACTTGACACGGTGAGGTGTTTTTGTACAAAGTTCCAGAATTGTATTCATCTAACCCTTCTTTTCAATAGGACTACCATACATACTATCAGCAGGCAGCGGTAGCCAGCACCTCCCAGGGACAAGGGATATTAGGAGGTATGTAATGCTTTGAGCCCTACGGACATGTTCGACAGACATAGACTTTAAAACTAGTAATGTTTTCGATGATCCAACGTATTGTTATTATGGTCAACCTTCTTTCTCGCTCATGCGCGCACACGCACACTTGCCGTTTTTTTTTTTTTTTAAAGCAAGTGTTTGAAAACTTTTCACAGAGCTTTGTGTTTACAATTTCAGCTGCTCCGGGTGTGAAGCTTGTTCCAACTGCAGCCGGAGTAGTAATCGCACAAACTGCCCAAGTCTACCAACCCCATATTATTGCGCAGCCGGCTGTTCAGGTAAAATGCACATCTTTGTTAATTCTGTAACTATGTACAACTACTGTTCTATTGTGTAACTATGCTTTTGTAGTATTGACCCATTTCTAAATAACCATTGCAGGTATTGTCACTTGCTCAGCAGTTGGAAGCAAAAGCGCACACCGGGCACTTTTCAGGCCTTGGCGCTGCGTCTGTGCCCGTCGGCCTTGTAGCTGCTTCCACTTCTACGGCCGCCAGCACACTAACAGCCTCGGGACAGCCAGCTGACACCAGCACTGGTATGACCACACCAGATCCCCAACAACTGTCCTGTCATGGGGGGGCGGGGGCGTACGTACAGAGTGTCCTCCAGCTTGCCATTTCACATGACTTCAGTGTGGAAGTCTATTGAATATTAAGGCATGGGCCGCCTATTGATTCGTCAATGGTGCTGTAATAATAGAAACTTAAGATGTTGTTTTGATTGGATGGCTTTTTGTCAACGCTCTTCAGGTCTCTCCGGTAGATGTTGATAACTGTGTGTTTTTGTATTCAACAGTTCCTGACACGTCCACTTATCAGTATGACGAGTCCTCGGGCTTCTACTATGATCCTCAAACTGGCCTCTACTATGACCCAAACACTCACGTAAGTAGTGCACAGCCCCCCCCCCCTCTGTGTGGGAGTCACCGGTTTTCCCTGTCGTGTTGGTGAGAGTCACAGGAGTTCATGTTGTTTAATGTGCATTGCTGTTTATTACCTTCCAGTATTACTACAACTCTCAGACCCAGCAGTATCTGTACTGGGACAGTGAGAAGCAGACCTACGTGCCTGCCTCAACCGACGCAAATGCTATGCTAAAAGACAACATGGCCGCCGGAAAAAAGGAACCTAAAGAGGGAAAGGAGAAAAAAGAAAAGCCCAAAAGCAAGACTGCTCAGCAGGTATTGACTTTTTTAAATTGGACTGGACTAAACTGGATTGTTTTAAGGCTTTGTCTACTTCTAATCCAGTGTCGCTTTTCTGAATATTTTCTTAGTTCTGGCTCTCATGGACAAAACTGTTCTTATTCTTTCAGATTGCTAAAGACATGGAACGGTGGGCAAAAAGTCTCAACAAGCACAAAGAGAACTTCAAAGGTGGCTTTCAGACGATCAGTCAAGAGGAGCGGAAGGAGGCAGCAGCTGCTGACGCTGGCTTCATTCTGTTTGAAAAGAAGGTAAGCCAGCGGAATGATGTCTGACTACGTGTGGGAGCTATAGACTTAAATATTGAGCTAAATGGATTTACTGATTGTTTTTAAATTCTATTTCTTAGCAGGCAGGGAGCCTGGAGGGACTCATGCCAGAGGTGCCCAGAGGCCCCGAAGAGGAGCCTCCGACCAGCTCAGTCAACAGTTCCAAGGTGAGTGTTTTCTTCTTCCATGGCACAGTTGAAGCAAGTATTGTCAAAGCTGGTTTGGTTGCATTGTAAATACATCTACTTGAATACAAGAGTTGCTTTTTTTTATATTAACAACCTTA
Source organism: Gasterosteus aculeatus (assembly GCF_964276395.1). NCBI lineage: Eukaryota > Metazoa > Chordata > Actinopteri > Perciformes > Gasterosteidae > Gasterosteus > Gasterosteus aculeatus. Next base: position 17,617,177 of record NC_135705.1, read on the forward strand.
ACGAAGTTGCCTTTGTCCACCTGTGGTGGGGTCAGTGTGGCCTCGTGGCGGCCTACAGTGGAGACAGTGACCCCGAGGAAGGGGCAGCGGACTGTGACGCTGGTGATGGAGGCCAGGACAAGCTGACAGACTGGACGAAGTTGGCCTGCTTGCTTTGTAGGAGACAGTTTCCCAATAAAGAGAGTCTAATTCGACATCAGCAGCTCTCTGACCTGCACAAGGTAAGATCGCACACAAAGATGAATTCTCAAGAAGTCCAATGTGTCAGTGAAGAAAACTGTGATTAACTGTCATTCATGTCGTCTTTCCCAAGAAAAACTTGGAGGTTTTCCACAGATCCAGATTGACCGAAGCAGAGCTGGAAGAGTTGGAGAGAAAAGAAACCGAGGTTAGTCTTCACATAGAACTAACCAGCTGCCGGTGAGTCAAATTGCTGCTCTTGTTATTGGGACTCTTTTTTGAATGATCAAATGTTGTTGTCCTGCTGGTGAATAGCTAAAATATAGAGACCGCGCGGCTGAGAGGAGAGAAAAATATGGCATCCCTGAACCTCCAGCCCCCAAAAAGAAGAAGTTTAACCAACCTACACCTGTCGTCATGTAAGGAACTTTTCTTGCTTGTTTTCGTTTTTTTTATTCCGAAACTTGAATTATATTTGTCTGTCGTTCCACAGCTCTGGTTCATGTCTTCTTTTTGTTGGAATATGTCAAGCATTAAGATGTTGCTTGTTTCTGTGCAGTAACTATGAGCAGCCCACTAAGGACGGTCTTAACAGTGACAACATCGGGAACAAGATGCTGCAGGCCATGGGGTGGAAGGAGGGGAAAGGTCTCGGCCGCAACCAGCAGGGGATCACCACACCGATCGAGGTATTCTAAACCGTTACTGGGATACCAGTTCCTCTCAGCATCAGTACTCAGTGGAGTTGTGACGCTTTGCGGTCTTCCTCTTCAGGCCCAGCTGAGAACTAAAGGAGCCGGACTTGGTACTAAAGGCACCAACTACACCCTCTCTGCCTCGGACACGTACAAAGACGCAGTCCGCAAAGCCATGTTCGCTCGCTTCACGGAGCTGGAGTGAGTCGCATCGGGGGATGAAGCGTCCGGAGGGACATTTGCTTCTTTTTGCGTCTGCAACAACAATGTGGGGTAAAAAAGTGAAATGTTGTGGAAGCAAAAGAGACGTTGCCTTTTGAGTACACCAAGACAAAGCGATCTGTAACGGAGGCATAGGATGGAGAGTAATATAATTTATAAATTGTACATAGAAAAAGTAACTTTACTTTCCCTTTTGCTTCCGTTTAAATGCCTTTTTTTTCTCTTTTTTTTGTCTCAGCATGTTAGACAAATGTACAGTTTTTACAAAAGTGTTCTTCTGTTTATACAGAAAATAAATGAAGTCAATTATGTTTGTCTGCATTCATACTTCATGGCAAAAATTACATGCAACAAATTCTGAAAGTATTGAGGAGGCATATTCCTTAAGGAATTTTAAAATAAGATAAAGACTGTCTATCTCTAAGGTTTGTAATTAGTTAAAAAAGCAAAAATAGGGAAATGAAATGGCCAACTGTAAAAAAAAAAAAAAAAAAAGTGTAGATGATGTTGGTCTATCAGGTAAAACTCTTTAATCTTTATATTTCTTACTTAACACACTCTTCATTTCTCTCAAATGGGGTAAATTACTTTGAATTAAACTGTCTACTGCAATGATTTATTTCAGTTAATGCAAAACATTATACTCGGTTACTTTCACACAGGGGAATATATTTCTAGCAAGTATTTATTTTAATGTTGATGAATATGGCTTACAGCTTTTTAGGTTCATTCATTCGCTGCATCTCAGAAAATTAGAATATTATATTTATTTGAATATTTGTCACACTTTAATAAAACCGGTTGGGGGGGGAAATTCTCACGGGTGTAGATTTATATATTTAAATATAAATAGATAAATATATCAAGGTACTTGTGAGCCTCTCCACTCTTCCTCTTTACCCAAAGCCTTGCTGCAGCATGCATTCAGTGGAACTAGTACAGTTGTTGTGAGTGTGTCCTTCCACCAGAGGAAGCCTGTTCATGGCATTCACCCGTCTCCGGTGTCCTCCACTCGCACACCAAATGGTTTTCAGCTCCTGGGATTCAGTTGTTGACCTTGCACTCTAATCTTTCTTTGAACGTGACACAGACGATATGTTTGCCCAGTGACACAAAGCTGGAAAGCCAGTTTCCACGCCGACCACGTTCCACTTGTCAGTCATTATGGATCGACCGTTTCTGCAGGTCTCCGCACCCTTTATGTCACGGTGAGAAATGTCCCGCCTCCTACAATCCCCGATAGCGCCAATCCAGTCACGGTGCTGGTGCTCTCTCTGTTCCACTGGAATAATGTATCTTTGGGTTATTGTGTTGAGGATTTCACATTTTCCCAACCCCCTTTGCAACCCTGTAATAACTTTAAAAAACTGTTGCTTCGTGGTTTCTTCTGATCAAAGAGTTCAAGGTCTTGGTGCATTGGTTTGTTAGTGGAAAGTGATGAAGATAAAACTAAACCATCCTATGAATGGAGAATGAACATCTGTCCCAGGTTAAACACAGCAGCACACAGGCTGAACTGATAAAGCGTTGCTTTTGCCTGTGCACCTTATTGCAATGATTTTGAAGAGCTGTTCAGTGTGCGAGTCTCTGTTCCGACCGTCTTACACAAACAGAGTGTGTTACACGATGGAACATAATACAATACATCCCTTGGGTTTTTTCTTGGGGATCTCGGTACCTCGTTGTTTGATACTTTCGCTACCCGGGGAGAAATGTTCTGAACCTCACACCTTCCTCTGTTATATAAATATATTGTAACAATACAGCCCAACTCCTGCAGTCCGAGGTGGAAACTATGCTTATATTCCCATACGGCTTTCTCACAAATATCAAACGGATCTGCAGCTTAAGCAATATGAGCCGTATCCCTCCCTCTGTGGGGGGCCTTACTAAGTCCAATAAACTTTGAGAACATTATTACCTTATTGTGGCGCGCCCTGTGCATACGTTGCCTCAGTCGCACGTCGGAGCGACGTTCATTTATGCCGTTCGGCGTGCGTTTTAAGCGTAGTCGTTTTCATCTGCATGCTGGCTGTCCAGCTGTTTTACCGTTGCTTGCATTAGTCTTATTATGCCCACTAATAGTTTTACTGTACGGCTCTAGTGTCAGAAACCTACGAGTGAATCATGCTCGCAGAAAGAAAACGTCTCAGTATGACGGCGTGTGGGAGCGTGCAGGCGTGGGGTCGTTGGGCGTTCACCCTCTCGTTTTGGGAGTTGGACCCACTACACTCTGTGTTTTTGGTTAATATTGAAAATTCGTACACTGATTTCGCCCCCAGGCCCCCAGAGGACCATGTGCACGGAGGTATAAACAAGGATTAGTGTAAACTGTGGACCACTGACGACCTCAAACCTCATCGAGCCTCTACGGGTCCCTGCAAGAGCCACTCAACCAGTCTAATGGATTTAGACACGTTTCTGTTTGGTGGCGTCTTGGTGAACCTGCCGGACACTTTTAAACAGACATTGTAGATGTGTGTACGTCATGATGTTTTACAATTGTCTTCCAGCAGGAGTTTTGTGCCGCTATTTGTCACGTGTTGTTTTAAAAACTATTTTCCACATTACTGGACAGTTTTGTTCTATTCCGACGTCTCTGCGAGCACAGTTCAGCTGCTGAACTCACATGTGCCATATTTCATGAGCATCTTCGTCATTATTCGTTAGGGACTAGGAGTTTGCTGCGCAAATATGCAATTAACGTCAATTAGTGCGTTGGTTTTGTTACGTGGGACTTGTCCGCCGGAGGCAACGGGTGACCTCCTCACCTCCGTGTGAAGTGTTCAGGCAGCCTACTGTTCTCACATGCGTGAGCGAAGGGGAAGCTCGCCACATTCCACCCGGGCCTCAGGCTGCGCCGGCGCAGGGAGCTGCTGGATCAGATGAACCCGAGAGGGAGAGGGAGGGAAGTGCGAGAGACTGGGAAATGGAAATAAGCCGGGCCATCTCGGCAGCTAAACTCGTTTCTTAAGTCGCCGTTGCAATTGACTGTCCCAACGTTCTCACCGAATGTGTATTTACTCCCCACTGTTTTAATGTTATGACACAGATTTTGACCGTAACTCTCTCCATTAGATGCCTCTTTGTTTTAATATCATTTATATTATACTGCATCAGTACTGCGGAGGCCGTGCAGCACTAACGTGCAGAGATCATTCCTGTAAAGTTACAATAAATGACCTTTGGCCCAATCCATCACTCCATCACAACCCTCAAACCGTTAAACCGCTGACAGACAAATCTTTGCATTATTTTTTAGTTGGTTGAGTTCATTTAATCTCATTACATTTGTGTTTGGATGTATTGTAGCTTTTTATATTTTTACTTTGTTATTTCTTTATATAAATGATGCTGTAGCAAAAATATTGACTTTTGCTGCAAAGTATCGAAAAGTAGATTATCTATCTGTCTGTCTGTCTGAATAAACAACACAAATTAAGAAAAAAATCTGTCCATCTGTCCAAACATCACGCATATAGGCTCAATTATTCCATGACTAAAGTAACAAGCTAAATCTCTCAAGTGGAGAAGGTGGTGGTGGGTGGTGCAGGAGGTGGAGGAGGAGGAGGTGGGGGGGGGGTGAAGGAGGCGGATCTAATGCGACCCCCACAGCGGAGATCCAGAGGGTTTCTGCAATGACTTCCATTTCCTAAAGCGCATTTTGCGAGCGACGCTGCGAACGTGCGCTCAGCAACAACAACAACAACGAAACAAAAAACAAAACAAAAGAAAACCCGCGCAAACGCCGATGAACTGATGAACTTCCACTTTGACTGAGAAGTAGAAAGAAAAGACCCGCGCGGGGGGGAAATAGATCCCGACTATCCGATCGATCCTCACTCATCACAGGAATTACCTCGCGCGCTGTCCCGACCAGAACCTTTGGTGAGTTGGATTCTGTGAAAACAGTAAAACAACGTTGTCAATGGGATCATGTGTCGTTTTGAAATGAGCTTTTTGTTCCAACCGTTTCTATTGAAAAGTGAAGGGGAAGCAGTATTTTAGAACATGTTATGGGGGTCGGGGGGGGTACAATGGTTATCGTGATCACATGGCGATCACTATTAAGCTCACTGCTGCAGGTGACTTCGTTCCCCATTGAAGCGGATCGGCGGAGAGATAACGGGACGCGTTTGTAGCGCCGTGTCCAGATGTGAGGACCGCCGCGCGCCTCCGGGCCCGAGCGACTAATCGTCCGCCCGATTGTCTCCCGCGCTCGCGCTGCTGAATTCGAACCCTTTCTCTGACGCGCGAGTTCGCATATGAGCGTGCGGCTTAATGACGCCGTGCGACAGGCGACGAGGCAGCTGCGTGAATGCGCTCAGCGGGACGTGGCGACCCGCAAGCAGAGACCGCCTTTGCTTTAAAGGAACGTTCTGAGCAAATGTGGTTTTCAGTCGAAAAGTGCGGGTTCACTTCCCGCTGAATGGAACGCGTCCGATGTTCCGCGGCGGTAAAACGCTCGAGGGGTCCCGGGGTCGTATTTTGCCTCGTGGGACCGTTTCCCCTCCAAACCCCGTGTCCGACACAGGAGCCTTAACATGGACACCAGGAGACCCTTCTGAAGAGCTTTGCCATTGTTATTGTGGGCTACATATTATATGTGGGCTACATATACAGGAAGAGCTGTGGGAAGTTAATTCTGCCTGAGCCGGCATGTGGTATTACATGTGCTGTGATAGTGGGCTTGGAGGAAATGTTACCCCCCCCCCACCTTAATGATCTTAATGTTCTGCTGTTCAATCTGAGCAATGTTACTTCTTTCACGTGTGGCAGTGATATCAATGTCTATGCATCACAATACCATCTATTACTTCAAATATAACTCCAATGGCATATTTATCCAACTTTATTAGACTTGTTAAATGATTCATAGTATTGTTATTCCTGCTAGAAGGGCCGTGCGTGTGTGTGAGTGTGTGTGTGTGTGTGTGTGTGTGTGTGTAGAGGGTGTCCGTTAGTGGATGTGCACCTCTGTGTGTGTCCACAGCCAATCCGGCCTTCTGCTGAAACAAAGCGTCCAATATTTTGGACGGATCGTTTATGGCTGCAGGTTCAAGGACCTCTCGTGGTTGAAATGTTCTCCAAAGCACCTATTTTACATTACAGTCATCCACTGCCTAAGGATTCCTCACCCAACTGGAGCCGGGCAGTGGGGGGGGGGGGGTCAAAACGACTTTACAGTTTTTGGATGGCGTGTTTTTGCTATTTGCCAACAGCTAAAGGAACTACGGCCGCTCACCGTGACAGCTTGATGAGTTTAGTTGTGTTTGGCAAGATCGTATGTGGCGTCTTGCGCAACAATTTCCAGCCGGTTGCACACATAAATACTCCAGGTTTCCACGTTTGAGATAACGATACTTAGAATTGGGACCTTTATCATTTTAGATAAGCCGTGTACTTCTGAGCAGGTGGTGTCGTGCTGCTGTAGCTGTTGGGGGGGGGGGGGGGGGGCGTCATCATGTTTGCTGTTGACATGCTCAATGCTGGAACGTGTCACGTGTGTGTGTGTGTGTGTGTGTGTTTGACTCACTTAGACAACGGCAGGTGGAAAAAAAATGAATCACAACAATCAAACAAATAGTGTTATTAAAAGACGGGCTACTGTGTCCCTTCACCGAAATACATAAAAAAAAACAATTACATTGTTAGAAACGTGTCACAGTTCAGATTTTGGTGAGTTTTGGTGATATCGGTGATATTGGCCATCTATTTTTCATTCAAACATGGGGAACAACACAACGCATTGTATTTAAAAAAACTTTATGAAGATCATAAAATGTTAAAACATCAAATATTTGATGAGATAAAACATAAATATATAATAACAGAAGCGAATATTAAGTCCTTCCTCTTAAATCATTTTAGCATATATGTGATGATACAAGACAACACTACAGTAATAATGAGATATGTTTGTTTTATAATAAATAACTTGCTACCCAATTCAACCGTTTGGTAGAGCACACGGGGTTCACTTGAGGTCAACACATTTTCCAATGAGATAATGCGACTCACAATGAGCTCTCATCAAATTGTCGATCAGGCGGTTGAAGCGTTAAACCCCCCCCCCAGTTTGCTCAGTGGCCGTGGTGGAAAACTGCAGTTGTGCTGATAAAACGTGCGAGGCCCTCGGAGTGAAATTGGAAAAGTACTTTGAGCGCGAAGCACCTCGGCGGTCCGTCACACAGATTGACTTTGGTCCCTTTCTAAACACCAACGCCCCACATGGGCCGTCGCGCCGGGTTCATCACAGTCGAGTACGGCGAGATAAGCTCGCCTGCGGGCCAGTGACCCCGAGCACGTGGAGTGATCTGAGAGTTTGCGGAGGAGCTGGACAGGTGTAGGGGGGGACGGGGAGGAGGGCGGGGACGGGGGGGGGCACCCGGCTGTTCTTCTCTGTCACACCGAACAGACCCGTGAAAGCCTCAGAAACTCCAGAGCTTATTCTTGTCTTTGTCATGGGGCTCGTAATCTGTGTGGGGGGGCTGAACGTTACCCAGATCACGTGCTGGTGTCTTTGTAAAGACCACGTTGTTGAAATGGACGTTCGGCGTCTCGTGAGGAGGTTCGAACTGGACCGGCTGAACCTTCAATGCGTAAAAAACACAAGACAGCAAGACACCCATGTTCACGTAGCTCGCACGTTGGCCTACAGCCCCCTGTTTACACATCCAGGATATCCAGAGCAACCGTAGCGTCTAACAGGAGTCGTGTTTGACCTGGCAAGTATTAGTCCAACACTGACGTGGGACCTACTTACTCGGTTGGCAACGCTGCCTCTCTGCTTTGGTGCTGAGACGCCGGCGCTTTGCGGCGTGTTCATCGGGGCCTTTTTTTCCACTACACAACAGCCGCTTCTTCCCTCCAGCGTCACCGCCGCCGAAACAAACTGTGAATTATATGTTACTGCGGATTGTGTTGTCACAAGACGCGCCCCGTGCTCGAGTTGGAGAGCGACCCGATAAGCCTCGCTCCCAACCTCCGGCTGCCAGCAGTCCTTTCAAGCTGTTTCTAAGAAAACGTAAATGCTCTTCAGCTGGTCGACATGTGCTTGTAATTAACGGAAGTCAACGGGAGGCCTCGTAACAAACTGACATTGTCAGGAACTTGTCAGTTGGTAAACTAGTTGTTCCACTGAAGCACATTTTAATACACACTGAATTGCATGCTGTTCGGCGTGTGATGCATTTTGTAATGCGGTTTCTACACATCTGCGATACAGTGGAAGCATCTCGTGCACATGCTTCTGTTGTGTTGATCACATGGAAGGCAAATGTTAGGTGTCCACCTGCCGCTGTGGGACATGCTGCCTGGATTAACACAACATGGAAGGATTGTTTGATGTCAACCTGCAAATCCTAATTTAAATGGTATATTTGAGCCAAACCTTTGTGTAAACTACTTGCAAAAGACCCATCTTGTGAAATGCACCAATCCATGTGTCAACAGGTATGTACAATATGATGGAGGTTACAATAGACTTATTTCTCTAATGAGAGTTGGTGTTGTGTAAGTTCTGTAGTAGTAGTGTAATCTTTAGTGTGCGTTATCTGTCGAGTGCGTTCTATGTCGTTCGCGTATTGAGTCTTAATGCCCATGTGAGGGTTTCGGGACTGAGGATGTCTCTTGTGTACAGACTGTAAAGGCCAATTTGTAATTTTCGATTTCGGGCTTTACAAAATAAAATGAATTGAATTCATTAAAATCATTGCATAACAATTCTATCCTTCCACATGTTTGTATAAAACAAACAAGAACGTGGCTGAGACCAGGTAGCGCTGCCTGCCGCTGTTTGCTGACCCTCGTGCGTCCTCCTGCACCCACCGCCCCCCCGCCCACTTGTCCCACGCCTGCTCTGTTTTATGTCCAACTGATACTAGAAGAGATAGGAAATAATACGTGAGAGTAAAGTGTGTTATAAATAGCTATTCTCCCACATTAATGTCACGCGCTAATCAATGTTTACCCTCCCACAAACATTTTAAATGTCACCTCAGTCCAGTTACTCAGAATGAGTCCTCTCACTCGTGTGCTGATTTATTATACAACACGATGGGCGGCAGCAAAGGTGAAAGGTGACAAAACAGCATCATCTTTTTAGTTTTTAGTATCACTCACGCAAAAAGGTATACTTATAATTTAGTTACCGAGAGGTTGATGCAGATGTTGAGCTTGTTTAAGGCTTGGCAGGTGTTACCTTTAAGATGCAGACGACACCAATTTTACATTTAATCTCGATCTTTTAAGGTATACCAGAAGAAAGAGTCAGATTTGCTGCAAACAATGAACTGGGGTCCCCTCCTACGTCCCACAATTGTATCAAGTATCTGGGTTGATATTTGTTCTACTGGTCACAAGCAAGTTATTCATATGTGCAAAACCACCCACATTCGTGTAGTTGAATTAGATAAATAGGATGTTGTGAAGATGACCCGGTCCGCTGTGATCTGCTGGTCACTTTAGAAACCAAATAAACATTATAGACACACATATGGTCCAGCCTGCGTTTTGCCAGATAGAATTTCACAGCAGAGATGATACCAGCCATGTGTCTGTCTGAATAACTCATTTTGCATGCGGTTACCTGATCTCAGGCCTGGTCTGTGCGCGACGGAAGTTTCCACAGAGTTGCAGTCCTGTTGCTGCTGTATGAGATGGACGTAAAAGGTCTTTACCACACTTCATAAAGGTCCAGAGAAGAGACGCTGCTTTATTCTATGGGCGGGTGACTTGTACCTGAAATCAATTGGAATGACTTAATTGGAAGCGTCTGATGGTGATTTCGGTGTTTTGTGCCGTCGGCTATTTTACCCTAATTATACAAGGGAGTGTTGTCGGGTGAAACAGGAATACACTACAATACAGTGATCATCTGGGCGGAAAATTGTCAACATCACGAGCGTACTAATGTATTTACTGTAAATGTTACGGGATCTAAGCTAGTCTGCTGTTTTCTGGGTTTTAATACATCTACACTGTGACTGGAATCTGGAGGCTGAAACAGGCACACATTTTATACTATATTTATAGTCGGGAAAAAAAATAGAAGCAATTCTTTAATGTGACGTTTGTGCCTGTTTATCACAAACTTTATTTGAAAATGACGTACAAATCACATTTTCTTTCCCCTACTGGTGTTGCAACAGAACGTAAATCTACGTCTCAGCAAGAAAAAACACTGTTTAAATCTATGATTACAGGAATACAGTAATAACTGTTTTTCTCAGTATTTTGAGGCTTGTTGTTGTTTTTAGTGATTTAGCATTTTGTTTCATCGCATCGTGCTTGTGTTCATGCTGCAAGACCACCACGACGTTGTGTGAAATGTGAACAGTATCACTTATAAATTGCAGCTTTGTGACTTTAACTACCCGTAAGACAAGAGCAAACAAAAGGAAAAAACCCAGAGACCTTGGCCTTTGACCATGTGGTCTCTACTTGTTTGCTTTGCTCACTAGTGACGTTTTGGAGAGCCCAAAAAAGTGCCATACTTTTTCCACGGTTTATCTCAGCCTTTGATCATTTACGGCCACGCACCGTTCGTGTTGCTGCACGCATTGCAAAAGTTCCAGAGAGCAAACTGCATGAGGTCAGGACTTGAGCTTCCTGTGACGACTGTAGAACCGAGTCCTTCTTTCCCACAACGTTTCGAATAAGGATTCATGACGTCCGTCATTGATCGCATAGTTTGTGTTTATCCTGGTACTATAAATCAGTGCCTGAGATAATGGACTTGAACAATGCTCTTTCCATTTGAAATTAATTGTAAATATCTACAAATTTGGCAACATAAAGCCAATTACTGTCAACCAAACTGCACAGAATGAATCGATATACCAAAGACGATTGGATGAAGCAAATACATTCCCTCTTTAACAATACATCATTTCATCCGGCATTCAAAGTCACAGTGAAATATTAAAATGCAGTTTTGGATCATACATTGTCCAGTGTGTAGGATTTTTGGGGGGGGGGGGATGTATCAGCAGAAATGGAAGAACCAAGTTTGTAATATTTAGTAATTGGTTTATATTCACCAACAACAAAAAGTCATCATGTTTTTGTTTGCCCTTCCGATTTAAACAGGGAGCGGGTCCCCGTACTCAGATTCCTCAAAGATGCACAGTTTTTGTTTCAGAATGAACCCATAATAGACAAAACAAACAATGGCTCTGTAGAGAAACTCTGACGTTATTATATGACCCGAATTCCACCGTAGATGTTATTACAAAGCACAGTTTCAAAAGAGCATTTCTCTGCAGCGTTGAGTATTCAACCAAACAAGCAATATTTCAAGCTTTAAATTCCGCTTATTAAGAGTTCATTATGCAAAAAAGTTCAGCTATCATGGTGGGACAGTCAAACCCACAGGACTTGAAAAATGTCCCTCCCCCTCCAAATGCTGAGAAGCTGACCATTATTTCCCCTCTCTCTCTCTCTCTGTTACAGACATTCAAGATATTAACGGATAACCGTTACTGGGCACATACAAGCCAAAAAGAATCAGTTCCTGCTTGGACGATGGACCCAACACAGTCAGAGATGGCCATCTTATCCAATGGCAAAAGCCACGACCTCGAAGGTGACTTAGCGATGCCGATGAAGACATTGCCAGAAGAAGATCAGTGAGTATTCTCCTTTTATTTCGAAAACCAATGAATGACTTCCGCTTGCTTCTTCAATACTGTTAATGTGATTATAACACAGCATGTTTAAAGCACTTTTATAGATTTTGTCTTTCCGAGTATTTGGGTCCATATCCTGCATTATTCAAACAACTGTTGTTCACGCTAAACAAAGAAACTATTGATTTGCATTCATGACGTTTCCATGTGATAAGACTTTCTCACTCAATAACGAGCAGGACAGTGGACTACGGATGAACAGCAGGATTTACATGTAATGACTTGACTTCTCTTTAAATGCATGTTCGCCTCGTGTTTTGCTCACCTCATCGGGTGGATCCTTATTCAGAAATGGCACTCAAACAGTGAGGTATGTCTGGCCAGATTTGCGGGAAGGCTTTTTCTTTTTTCTTTTTTCAAATGCACATTTGTTTTCCTGCATGTAATAATAACACAGTAAAATAAGCAAGCCTGCAGCAGATATGTCCACTTGAGATGGACCACCGACTGACAGTCCCAACCTTTCCCCGTAGATTCGACGATGTCGACGGAGGACTGGAGAGTGAGGAATTTTTGCCCAATGCGGATGGAGAGAAACACATACGCTTCAAAGATGTAAGTCAGGTTCACAGAAGAATACAACAGAATTTTTTTTAAATGTACATTTATTTTATGCTCTTGTTTCCACCTCACTTAGTTTGAAGGAAAGACGTCTTTTGGCATGTCCGTCTTCAACCTGGGTAATGCTATTATGGGCAGTGGAATCCTGGGACTGGCGTACGCCATGGCAAACACTGGCATACTCCTCTTCTTGTGAGTGAATACGTGTGTTTATCAACTGATGGTCAAAGTCAGTTATGTTGATGTTTACGGGGGCTGCATTGATATCGCTGTGTTCCTGTGGACCTGCTACACATCTTTACCACGCCTCTGAAAGGATGGAGCGAGCCGCCTGGTTTGACGGGGTCGTTTCAGTGTCCGGACCTTCTTTTTAAAGGCGTTTGTCTCGCACGGAGAGGACTCTGGACTGACTATACGCTGCGTGATGACACTTTTAAGCCGTTTTGGTTGTGCGATTGAGGCGACAGAGCGGGGGCCGGTGACTTACAGCAGTGATTTACGACCTGCCATGGCTTCTTGGAACATATGACGTACCAGGCATGAAATGCCCACCTCTACTCATACCGTCCTCCAAGCTCCCGTTCCCGGCTGTCGTTGCCGCATACAGACCCCAGAAAAGGCCACAGCCCAGAATAACCTCCAGACCCTGGATGCGGCTTGCGGCATCTGGATTCCTGGTGTACCTCCTTCCGCTACTCCCACTATGCTGCTGTCAGACCCACGACCCCGGCTGTGTCGGTCGGGTCGTCTCTGTCGTCCGTGTCTACATGCAGAGAGCAAGTAGCGAGGCGTCCGTATAATAGATCCGTATAGATCCGAACCCTCGAGACCACCGGCGGAGACGCAAATAGACACTCTCACTCCTCCTCATCTCATTTCCAGGGAGACAGAAATAGAGCAGTCGTGAAGGCATCAGGATTCAGAGAAGAAATATAGAGGGACATTAATATACTAAAAAGCATATAAGATGAATGCTTGTTTTTTGGTGAATGGACGTTTGACAGTTTGCTCGGCATCTGCGATGGTTGTTCAGTTGAACCTGAGGGCTTGGCCTCCATCCCTCGGCCTGCAGACAAGGGCCGCTGGTCTTCTCACTACAATTGTTGCTATAAGTGCAGAGTGTGCAGGAATGCCGGGAAAAAGTCCGAGAAAGGGGGATGGATTTGGGATCAACTCTTTATACCGCTGACCGCACAACACCGCTAACTCGACCACTGCAGCTCGTAGAACAAAAAGCGTCCTGGGAAATATCTTTTTAATGTGTGGGACTCTCAATTGAGAGCATTTATATCCTTTTATAACACGTTTTGGTACAAAAATCCCTCCTCTTGTTTTATGCTGAACATTTTATTTGGAAAAGTCTCACAATAATACTGTAAAATACACATTCTAAAGCAGTGAACCCCATCAGCTGTAAAATGACAGTGACGAAGTGTAAAAGCACCCACTACCGCAGTCGAATTAACAGGCGAGGGTGAAAGTTTTTTCCTTCTCTCATAAACACACAATGTCAGCTCGGCGATTGCATCTAAAAAAACGTGCAGAACACACGGGGAAGTTTGGATTGTAATCTACATGGAAATGGACGGAAAACTACCGCCAGGATTGAATGTCGAATTTGGGGAAATGTACGGTTGACATAAAACTAAATAACTGTCTTCTGTATCGTGTTTCAGGTTTCTTCTGACTGCAGTGGCAGCCTTGTCATCTTACTCCATTCATCTGCTGCTGAAATCCTCTGGCATTGTGGGTAAGACTTGTGTCACATCCCGGCCTGTAAAGCAATAGTATAGCTATGAATTACAGTGTGCAGTTATTACATCAACATGATATGCAAATGAAAATTCCTGCACATCTGCAATAGCTGATGGAGTTGAACTGGTGAAGGACAATTTAAAATGATTAATCATGCTTGACTTCTAGAAAATTCATCTAGAAAAGTGAGTGGATTAAAATTGAGAAATTGATAAAAATCTCTTTTAACTGTCAAAACACAGCAGTACCTTTTCTAATCTGTTAAATTTGTGGTTTAAATAACAGAATGACTTTAACTTTTCTTATGGCTGAGCCTATTTAGAAGAAAGGTAATTGATGAATCATTCTATTCCATCCAGAATCCACAACCGTCACAGTTGTACAACTTTTTTTTTGTAACTTATTTTTTCCGTATTTTTGACGTCTCGGCAAAAAGGACAGAGTGAATGTGTATGTTTACAGGAATTCGAGCTTATGAAGAGCTGGGCAACAGGGCTTTTGGCACTCCTGGAAAAATGGCTGCTGGTATAGCAATTACCCTGCAGAACATTGGAGGTGAGGAGCCGATGTGCTCGAGTGATTCATGTCTTCATAAATATGTGGACTGTGTGAAGACGCCCTGTAGCAGAAAACACGAGTTATGATGATATCACCCACTTATTAACATATGCTACTAAGTTCCATTATTAACGTGACTTTTGTCTTTACTAAGAGCAAAGATCAGAAATGTTGGGTAAACAGCTGCTTTCCAGCTGCTGCCTGCTGGCGATCACTAACGTTTCTCCCACTCACCGAGCAGAGCATTTTGGCTGATAGATTTAAATATACAGTGTCAACTGCGTCAATTACCACTGTGTGTTAATCATTTTTAATCGCAGACCGTAACCTCCCCCATGTTGTTAAAACATGAGCGAATGACCTAAGTGACCCTAACTTGTGTCAATTACACCCGCATAATGTGACATGACTCATGTTTGCTCGATATGCCGGCGTATTTGCATTAGTGGACACTCATTTCGCCCCTTTTTTTCCCCCCCTCTGTCTCGTCTGTCACAGCCATGTCCAGCTACCTGTACATTGTCAAATCTGAGTTGCCGCTGGTCATCCAAGCTTTCCTGAGAGCGGATCCAAACTCCGAGTGAGTTTTATCTCTCAAGTGTTTTTTTTTTTCAAAAGCAGCATCTCTATGAAAGGCACTCGGATCCGGCCCGCCGTCCGGCTCAGACACTGTGTCCAAGGTCAACGGGCCCGGCAGACTACGTGGGCAGAGAATAGTTTGCACCGCTCATTGATTCAGTGGGTGTAATGAAAATGGCAGCCTGTAATTGGCTGAGCTTCGGGGGGGTGGGTGGGGGGCCCCGCGGGTTGGGCGCTATCTGTCAGTTGTGTCTACATGCAACATAAACCCTCGGTGCTGTCAGCTCGCAGAGGCATACGATGTTCTCATCCAAGTCTCTCCACCGACGCGCTGCATAAGGCCAGCTGCCCGGTTTGAATCTAAAAACAAACCGTGGGCTCAAAAAAGGAACTGCAGCGAATTAGTCCGTCCCTCTCAAAGTCTTAAAAGTATAAAATGTAGTTTCACATATTGCAGATACAAACAGACAATCCTTGTAGGTACAATGCAATGTGTTTTCCATTTTGTCTGCCATGCCACCCAGAACATTCTCACTTCTAAGCCTTCTAAAGGGCAAAGTATCTGTTATCGTTGAATAATTTGCGATTGAGTTGGATGAAGTAATACGTATCGGTGTTTGTGCCAGTTTATTTAAAGGGCGTAGCTTCAAAAATCGACTCACGAAGCGCTGTGACTCATGCTCTCTCTGGGTCTCGCTCAAACGCACGTACTCCCGAATGACAGCAGCAGGTGGTTTAACACGAGTGCCAAATGCCTCGGTCGAGCATAAGGACGAGTCAGCTCAGGGCCGGGCACCCGGCAACCAGGACACCCTCCTCACTTCTCTTTAGATCCACGGCGTCAGTAGAACAGGCTGAACGGGGATCAGCAGGTGAGGTCGGGCGGGTCGGATGTTCGGAAGCAGGAGAAATTCACTCAGAGGTCTGATGCAGATACAATCTAACAACGCCAATTTTAAAGAGCTAAAAATAAAGTGAGAATCATCGGCCACAGGCCAATTTTGTTTAAAGGAACACATCCCCTAAAATGGTTATTTGAATATTCTGATCTTAATATGTGCTGTACATCAGAACATTTTACAATTTCGGATTGAAAACCAAATAGAACAGGATGAAATGAATATATTGATTATTAAAAAGTGAATAAAACAGCGCTATAGGCTTTACATAAACACGCAGCGTACTTATGTAATCATTATGCATTGCAAACACTCAACTTTGCATTAACACATCACATAGCAACATGTTCAAATGCAATACTCGGTAATTGGTTTGTGTAAACTAATATGACCTGGACTCGGTCTCGTTTGAATTTTAATTAGACTCCTAACCAGCTCTTCACGTCACAGCAGGTACACTTCATCTCACATGTGCAAGCTGATCGTCTCAGATGAACCACTGGCCAAATGTCCTAAGAGAACATGACCTGTTATTTGACTTTCCACACTCACAGAGCGAGCCTCATAGATCACTGTAGACGATGGCAGATAGTTGACTGGTTTTATTTTTAAGTTTAGCAGCTTAAAAAGGGAACGTAGGAGACGCTCCGTGGCGCCTGGCGGTAGGGGAGGAATCTGAGTGTGAATCCTTCCTGGACGAAGGGACATTGTTTGTTGACGTCTCTGGCGCTGTGTTGATGAGGCTCCACCACGTCTTCCCATTCTGCCGCCGGAGTACAAACCACCAGAGTTACATCCTCCGGTTCTTCTGTCGAGAGCAACATAAGCCGGCGTGTTGTTTCCACCGTTTTGATCTCTTTGTGCCGTAAATGAAACCTTGACCTCACTAAAGTAAAGTGTGTTTTTCTTCAAACAGTCTGTGGTACTTAAATGGAAACTACCTGGTCATCATGGTCTCTGCCAGCATCATCCTGCCGCTGGCTTTAATGAAGCAGCTCGGTGAGTATTAAGTTTTCCAGGGACATATTAAGGAAGCAAACCTCATTTTGACCACCGGGGTATGATTTCAATGTAGCCCAAAGCAAAATCTCTAAGCGTTAGCCACCACCAAAATGTTCATGGTAGGTCAAAATAATGAAAGTTGCTTTTATCTCATCAACCACACCTTTTCATTTGTTTCTAATTTAGGTTCTACAGCCAATTATGAATCCTTTTCTATCTTTAGGATTTGTTCATTCAAGTCCTGTTTTTTATTTTGACTCTCAGCTTAATCGAGGACATTTTTATGCAACAGTCACTTCAAAGTCAAGCAATTAGTGTTAATCCGACCTCTGTGCAGAAGAAACAGCAGGTGCCCAACCAGCCGTTGTTTTAATGAGTTGCCCCCTCCTCTAAACTGTTCACCAATGTGAAGTGAACCTGCTCTTTCTGGCCCGTAGTGCTGCCATTCTTCTGACCTTGTGAACGTCTTGTGTAACAACTACAGTTTACAGGAGTCCAAATTAACTCTCTTCTGCGGTTCGCTTTCAGGATACCTCGGCTACACCAGTGGATTTTCTCTCAGCTGTATGGTGTTTTTTCTCTCTGCAGTAAGTTGGCCCATGCTCACGTCACAGTGGCTCTTTGAAAGCAAACTCACACTTTCTTCCCACACTCGTCTCTATTTTTGGTGGTATGTTGCTATGCTTAACAAGGGTTAAAGGTATATCTTGAGTCCTTAGAGGCTGAGCGTCACTAATCTGATGTTGGCAGTGATTATAGAGCCCTTCCTCGTCGCATCCCTTTGACGCTCGCGTCGTTTCTTCTGCATCTACCTGTTATTTTCCACGTTTCTTGGTGTCCCTCTGCAGGTCATCTACAAGACCTTTCAGATCTCCTGTCCTTTCGAAGAGTTCTCGGCCAACGCTACCGCTGCCCACCTCAGCCCGAATGTCTCAAGTCACGGCCATGATTACAACAACGGCCCGGTTCACAACGAGTCCCACTGCTCCCCACGCATGATCAACATCAACTCGCAGGTGGGCGGCCGGGGCCGAAAACGCAGGACGCTTGTCTGCTCATGCTTTCGACGAGCAGAGTCACAAAACGTTGATGTTTGCAGAGTTGTCTCGCTTGATTTGAGACCCTTGAGGTTTTAACTTCCAATCATGGAAAGTGACAAACGGTTAACGTGTCCTTAACAGACAGCATACACCGTCCCCATCTTGGCCTTCGCCTTTGTTTGCCACCCGGAGGTCCTCCCCATCTACACCGAGCTCCGCGAGTGAGTCGCGCCCTCGCCTGCATATATTTGTACAACGCGCCGTTGCGTTAGCGGGCATTCAAATGACTTCTGTCTCTCTCATTTCAGTCCAACGCAGAAGAAGATGCAGAAGGTGTCCAACATCTCCATCTTGGTCATGTACAGCATGTACTTTCTGGCCGCTCTCTTTGGTTACCTGACCTTCTACGGTGAGAGCTGTTTGTGTCTACATAATCCGTGGAAGAATTGTGTTTCCAGGGAAGAATCCGATAGGCAGCAATACACAGAAAAACAGTGGCGCTAGATGCAGTTTCACTGAAGGAACTATCGCCTCGTGGTTGTACGCTTTGGTCAAACGATCATGTTGCAGTTTACGTCCACGTCTGTCCGAAATGACCTCATAGGTGAATCCTATTTTTTCATGGCCAAACACGTGTCTTTGAGTGAGATTACTGTGACCTTTGAACAACAAAATCAATCAATTAACAGTGCAAGTGGATGTTTATGCAAAACCTGTAGGAATTAGCTTCATTCACAAGCATCAGGTCAGAGTGGTAAAGTAGTTTGTTCCTGCTGCTGTCTTTCGAAGAAGAAAAAAAGGGAAATCGATGAGTCGACACGGTTCTGAAAATAGGATGACGCGTCATATAGAAAACCTAAACAGACAAAAGAAAATCCTAATGCAGAATGCGGCTTTAAACAAAGCCAGTATGTGTTTCATGGCAAACTGCGAATGTCCAATCACTGTGAAAAAGCCCCTCTGGGATTCTTCTTAACAAACGTTTAAATTTATGTCTTTAAATCACCGCATTTTGTTTCGTCGCTCGGTATCGATGCTTAGTGTTATTCCGCATTGAGGAAAGACCTTATTCCCCCGCAGAGAGCACGAGCTCCATCTTGTGGGGGCGAGCCGGAGTCCGTGGGCCTCGAGTGCGTGATTAGATTAATACTCCCATGAATTTTCATATTTATATATATCTCTCTAATATTTCTCCAGGCAATGTGGAGCCTGAACTGCTGCACACGTACAGCCGGATTGACCCGTACGACACTTTGATCCTGTGTGTTAGAGTTGCCGTCCTCACAGCCGTGACGCTGACCGTCCCTATTGTGTTGTTCCCTGTAAGTCTGTTGTCGATTGGTTGCCCGAGCTTCTCAATGAACATGATATCGTGGTGTTATTTCCTCTTTGGATCTCAAAGAAGAGTGAGAAAAGTCCCGTTTCTTTTCACAGGTACGTAGAGCGATCCAGCACATGGCGTTCCCCAAAAAGTCCTTCAGCTGGCTGCGTCACGTCGGCATTGCTCTCGTTCTGCTCACCATCATCAACATGCTGGTGATATTTGCTCCAAACATTCTGGGCATCTTCGGCATCATTGGTTAGTTCAGCACTGCACAGAAACATTCTATCAAAAGTATCGGAGTTAAACATAGAAAAATAAGTGGCAAACATTTATATCAGAAATAATATAGACATCTATAGGTTTGATTTATCCACTCGCTGGATTTATTTGTCTGGATATTCTACATATGGTTATTTTGGGTTACATAACTACTGTTTATAGCATGACCAGAGCTTGTTTTCTCACAGAGAAACTAAGTCAATATTGTTCCAACGCTTTGTGCTGATGTTTCAAAGGTTAGAAGTCAAAGAAAGTCGAAAGAGCGCCACGGGCAACTTCAAAGCCACAGATTATACTTAGACAAACATATGCATGAAGATGACGCATATATATGGAGTTGTTTGTAACAACCTTTGGATATTGTTAGGGCTCGCAATCCTGGAACTTGATTGATTTGAACCGTTAAAAACAGGCGAATCAGAAAATAAGAAAGAAATCAAAAAAAATAAATGAATCTGAATGAAAACACAATTCTCAAATCAGGGTTTCGGATTTCCTTCCTTGTTCTTCTCGCAGGTGCAACGTCGGCTCCCTGCCTCATTTTCATCTTCCCTGCTGTCTTTTACATCCGCATTGTTCCCAAAGAAGATGAACCCATGAACTCTGTTCCTAAGATACTGGTGAGTCCTTGACACCTTTCCCCCTTCGGTCATTCAACATGCCTTTTTCTATTGGTGAGATGAAGGGATTATCCTGATAAATGGGTATCAACGCCATCGATGCGCTCTTCTTCCCTCGTTCTCAGGCGGCCTGTTTTGCAGCTCTGGGTGTCTCTCTCATGGTAATGAGTCTGAGCTTCATACTCATCGACTGGACTACAGGGGGGGGCCAAGCTGCCGGAGGCCACTAGATGCTGCTTTGTGGTGTTTGTGAGCTTTGGAGGGAAATAACCGGTCAATGTAAAGGGAACACCGTCACATCGGTGGCATCACTACAGGGTAAACTAAATAAACTCCAGGCCGCTTGGAATCACGCTGCAATCGTTGGCGTTAAATTCGCTTTTTGCGAGCAAAATACCCGTCGCGTAACGACACAATTCATTTCACATGCAATAGTAATCCAATTTCTACAAATGATCAGGACTAAACAGGGTGTTTGTTTATCAACACACAAACAACTGCAGTTGGTACCGTCCAGAAAGAGAAGACACGATTGTCTGTGAGGCGGGTGACGTGAATGCGTTAAGGTACGCAAGTCATTTTGTACACACATTTTTATTATTTTCCACTGTACGAGCACAAGAGAATAGTCGGATGTTCTCATCCTGACCAGCTGCTCTCTGAACTGTTGATCACGATGTACCACAAACAAATCAGTGCTTTAAGGCCTTAAGAGTGCAGATGACATTTCATTCTGTGATCTGTGGTGTGGTTACGAATCATACGAAGCTTCTGTTCCAGATCAGCGAACTTCAGAAACCTTGGTGCCTTTACTGCATTAGGAAAAGCACACAAACACAGAGCATGAACTGGATTGTATATTTATTCAGCCACTTTATCTTTTCTAATTTCAAATGGACTATATTTAACTACTTTATATGATAAAGGCAATGATCCAAATGTATCGTAGCTTACAGCACATAGATGATGGAAGGAGTTATGAATTATGATATTTTTTATAAGATTCAAAGAGCTCGATCTTAGTAACTCATACCTCCCCTTGCAGAACTTTTAGGACAGATATTCCAAACTGTGACCTTCAATATAAACCAAGTCGGAATTACGTTTTTTTAACTGACTCACAGCCGTGAGTCTAAATATGAAATCTCTTCAAATCTTGATACCTCCTTTCAATTTCTCATTACATTTAATATTATACTTATAATTTATTTTTCATAGATTTTGTGAAAATTCAAAGTGAAATGAACACCCTTATTTACATTATTGAAAATAGTTACATAATAAGATTTTGCAAAGGTTAAACTCCTCCCAGACCCTCGAAAGCTCACTAACACTTTACATGTTTAAATGCAGAAGTCTAGATCTTTTTGAATGTACTTGCTCAGGTTTTGTCACAGAAGTATGCTGACACCTAAAGTAATGTACATATCTTAAAACCTATGCAAATAAACCAAAACAAAAAAAAACTATCTTGACCAGAAACCAATTTGGATCAGTTAGAAAATGTGATTTAAAAAAAATGATTTGGTTGAATCGCACCAAAGCTCGAACATGTTAGTGAAGGCAACATGAGTTGCAAAGATAAATCCGCTGGTGGGATTTTTTTTTAAGTTTGAAGATGTTTACGTATATACATGTATAAGATGTATATACTTTTGTGATTCTCTTGCCTGATCTAGTTTCCCCCTTGTTGACAATTTAGACCCGGCGTTAATGTTTTGCATGGTGTTATGTCTAATCCGTCCTGTAGTTGGTTGAGTGAACACAGCGATGCAAAGCATAGATGTTATTGTACAACTGTACATTTGGTATCTTACAGTAAAGTATATTGAAGTCCCAGTATGTGCTACAGTTAATATAAATATTATGTAGCCCTTCTTAATAGATGCTACATTAAATAAATCAACATTGCTCTTGTGATGACCTGTAGGTGTCAAATGACATTTCATTATTAACAAATCACAAATTAACAAGTTTAAAAAAGCTGCACACACAAGAAATTGAAATGTTAAATCAAATATTTGTGCTCTTCTACAAAGGTGGTCTTATATTGTATTGCAAGCCTCAGGCTTCAGAAAAGTCCTGCATAAGTACTTACTTTTCCAAATGTATTTATATAGTAACTATTCCTTCAGTAGTTGTGATTTTTATGGATAAATTATGAATAACATAGTAATAATTATACACATACCAACCTCCGTCCCTTGCTTTTCCACATGTATTTACAATGGTAGTAGTGGTGCAAATGAAAGTGTAGTTTTGTCATGTTTGGTGAGTTTTTCTTCACTTTAAGGTATCGTACAAAAACAAAAACTGACTTGCTACACCTTTGAAATGACTAACTTCTAAACAGGTGCCACGGTTTTAATACCAGACACAGTATAACAATGATGGATTTTAAATGAACTCAAATTCTGTGTGGTATTTTATTATAGCTGCTAGATAGACTCATAAAAATGAAACAACTATTATATAATATGGTATATGAATTTTGGTGAATAAGACGTGGCTTTATATGAATAATGTATATAAATGTAAACCTTTTTTATTTGCGATGCATATTTACAATAGCTTGTAAAGTGTAAATAGCGGGGACAGTTTTAGTTTGCCAATAAAATAATTGTAGATGTTTTTACATTGTCTCTGTTGTCATCATTTCCTCATTACTAATTGTTATTAAAGCAGCACGTCTTCCCGATTGTGTTAAAGCACAAATGTATTTTGTGTGTGTTGCTATAGATTTGTATGCAACTTGATTTTTTTAATAAAGAATTCCACATTTGATCCCTGTAGGACATATATTTGTAGTTTTAAACTAGTGTAGTTAGTGTTCCAATCAAACTGTCGAGGCTAAGCTATATGTCACGTGAATAACAATATTTCATCATGATCCCTCATTGATGCCAATTCTGTTACATCACCATTATTAAAGTCAATATCTTTGATACATCCTTCCTCACAGATGCAAAATAGCGTTTTTGTATTTCTTGAACCCAAGTAACTACGAATAATATGGCCTGCGACATTTAAGCACTTCTCTTTTTTGGTATCAAATGTAAAAACAAGGGAACATAGTGGGTCTCTAAAAATGAATATCACAAGAAAAATAAGCGGATAACATAAGAGCTGAATGAGCAACAAAACATTGGGAGTTCATCGCATTGTGTGTATCTTATCAGCATTGTATTTTGATTTAAGTGAATTAATTAGGGTGATGGAATACATTTGGTTTGCTATTTTTTACAATGTATTTGTTTACTTGAATTCGTTAATTATTTTCATACCCTTCTTTTTCAACATATTTCAAAATCAACTGTTTTTAGAAGGTTTCTCCCCTTTTTTTTAAATTGTGAAACAATTTAATCTGCACCTCTTGTTACATAAATACATATGATTTATTACCATTTTTTAACTCCGTCAAGGCTTTCCAGAACATTTCTCCACCAGTGGAAATATTAATTGGGAATTGGTATAATTTTTACATAAATAATATTTAAGTCCAGATGGCGGCGCTGTCCACCAGCTCCTCGTTCAGCTTGAGCACGTGGTCGCCTCTCTCATTGACACGTGACACAAAGACACAACCGGCCGTATTTTCTCAGCTTGTCGTGCGTTTCCGCGTTTTCTGACCAGCTCGGTCCCGTGTCCGCGGCGCGTGTTCGTCCGTGTGGGATGCGGAGGAGTGAAGCTGGCACAGCGGCCGCTGCAGTCCACGCGCCGCCACGCTGCTGAAACCACGCCCCCTCCCGCACCCAATCGCTCCGCCCCCCCCCCCCCCCATCGCCCCGCCCACTCCACACCACCCCGCTGTGAAGCGCGCACCTGTTTTTAATTGAACTAAGGCGACAGGTTGCGCGAGCGACACCGATGCGACCGAGTCCCGGCAGGAGAACCGCGGAACACCGGAGGAGGAGGTGGTGTTTGTGGGGATAAAAAAAAAGTACCGCAGCAGCCCCGAGACCAAAGGAACGTGTGGCGGAGCAGACAGCCGGGGCGTCCCGTCAATGGTTGCGGGACGGAGGGCTGTGAGCGGTGCGGGGAAAACCCAAACATTTGGATCTCCTACTTGAACAGGACGGAGCCGGAGCTGCGTTCTCATCGTCGCCCTCTCCTTCTCCTCCTCCTCCTCCTCCTCCTCCTCCGGCGCGCTGAGGCCGTCAGCGTTGAAAAAGCCTTTTTCTTGCCGCGTGCGGTCGGTGCGCCCCTGCGTTTGGAGCCATGGGCTGCACGGTGAGCGCCGAGGACAAGGCTGCCGCGGAGAGGTCCAAGACCATTGACAAAAACCTCCGGGAGGACGGAGAGAAGGCGGCCCGGGAGGTGAAGCTGCTCCTGTTGGGTAGGTGCCACACTGGCTTCTATTGATTCACCTGAACGGAATCCGCGATGCCGACACATTGTGATCGAGGAAGTCCAATGTAAAGACCAACTGGTACTGAGAAACCATGCGTGTGAATTCTGTGCTTTTCGTGAAAATAGTCTTGAAGGAAAAGATTAAACTGTACTTTCAAATCGAAGATGAATTTAAACTTGACCAAGTCCAACAAGGGCCACGAAATCGACTCATAATTGCCTGTGTGAATCAGAAAGGAGGCCCTTTAGATACTAGTGTCTTCCTGTAAGGTACTGAAGTTCCCCCCGTTTCCCGTGACAACAGCAGGAGGGAAAGCGCCTTTTTGTAATTAAATGGATTATAGAGCTGAAACACTCCGATCCCGTCACTTCTATGGCATTTCACTGATGTTTTATGTTCGTGCCAAAACAACAAACACCTTTCACTTACAATCACATGCTGTTTTTACCGCTTATCCAATTTGGCTGTTTGTATTTTTTTATTATTATCTTGTTTTTGTGTTAAATTCTTGCTAAACTTGACACCTGACTTGAAGCACGTGTGTGTCTGTCTGTGGGAAAGAGTTGAGGTTGGAATTGATAAGGTGTTAATGAAGGAAAGGATCCATCTGAGAGCTGCATCGCTGCTACTTTTCATGTGTTTTGGGCTGTAATCATACTCACTGATCATCATCCTTCAACCAAACTGTTAAAGAAAATCTACTAAAGCTGATTGGAGATGACGTTTATCCTCGTGTGCATTCTATCTGCCGTGTGTCCTCTCTTTAGAAGCAAACCTATTGATTCATTTTCTGAGGCGTCTGTTAGTTTAACCGGTATTATTGTGCCCGTTTCGGTCCGCTGTAGACTGATCATTCTCACGCTGAATGGTTTCTCATTGCAGCCACTCTATAAATTTGCTCTTCTTCACACGTGAAACGCATCTTTTTAAAGGTACAATATGCAGGATTCATATGAAACAATAGAACAGCAAACCATTCTTTGCCACGTTAAGATAAAGCAGGCAGGAGCTTCTCTTTGCTTTTGTTGACACGGACCGGCCACGTGGGCCTTTTTAGTTCACCTTCGTGCATGTGAGCGGCGTTGCCATGGCAGCGTAGCACCCACCCCCTTGGGTTCCCCCCTCGAGTTAAACACTGTTTGATCTGGCAACACCTCTAACACGGCGCTTTTCACAAAGTTACCTGCGTGCCACGGGCTCAGCGGTCGCCACGTCACGCGCCAGAGGCAGTAGAAATGCTGCCAATTTTGTACGATGCATCTTTTTAAATGAGCTCTTTTGGAGCAATTTAAGTTCATGCAATGGTTGACTGACATGAGCCCAAAGAAACCGCAGCAACAGGAAAAAGTACAAAGAAAACTGTGTGGGTTGCTTCTGGTTTCCTCCCGCAGTCCAGTGAAGTTTAGATTAAGTTAGCTTCCCTCGGTAATGTTACAGTCTCTCAAAGCATGTTTATCCCTGGATGTCTTTTTATATGCAACAAGATCTTTGGTGGGATCAAACCGGGCTGTCATGAGGAGTACTACACAGGCTTTTAGGTGACGTGAAAAATAATAAAAAGCCCTTTTTTCTTTTCGGAGGGGAAACCGTCTGCAGAGCAGTGGGACTTCTGCTTGAAACGTCTTTCAGAAATGCTTGTAAAACACGCAAGTTGTGCATCTGCAATAACACTGGTTGTGCTCCTCATGACGGTGCGTACAGACGTATCACTCACTTTGAGGATTTTGGTTTGGGTACAAAAACACAGTAATGGTTTTCTAACAAAGAAGCAATAAATTGCAGTATTATTTTGCAGAAAAGGTGCAGAGTGGTTTTGACTAATTACTGTCATGTTATCGGAGACATTTGACGTTTGAAGGTGCGCTTTGTTTGCATATTCCGCATTTTCACTCTGAAATTTAAAGTGGCTTTGCTTTGTTCCAACAGCCTTCCTTCCAGTCATAAATGATCCTCCCCTGCAGCTTTTCTCTAATTCTCACCTCGGGCAGGGTGATAATAATGGTGCTTCTCAGACATGAGTCACTGCTCCTGACAGAGACGAGGGCTCCGGGTGAAACTGTCCATGCAGAAATGACAACTTCACGCCAACTACCCACAAACGAAAATAATGTACTTAAGCACGTTCTGTCATGTCTCTGCTGAATACCACCAATTTCCAATTAAATGCGCAGGTATTCTCTTCGGTGAACTTGCAGAACACACCATCACTTCAGCCTCACCCCGGATGCAATGTGTTTAGTTTTTCATTCACTTGCACATGACTTGAACAAATAAATGAACAAAGTCCACGGCAAATCCCCTGATACAGATTATTTCTGGTAGTGCCGTTGAAGAATGACCTCTACTCAGAATATCTGCAGATTTTATTAATGAGGCGGCTTGGCTCTCACGGCGGACCAGGAAGTGGGAAGCGCGGCACATCTTTTTATTTCTAAATTTATTTGGAAAGAAAAAACATGTAACAACTGCAGTGTGCGTTTGTGGTTTTGGTTCTTTGAATGAGATGAAGTGTGCCTACAAGTCCAGATGCAGTGCAATTTGCTTGATATAGTGGGTACAAACAGGAAGTGACATTTTGCCGTAGTCTATGAGTAATGCTTTGGTTTTTAACTTTCCATGTTCATTTGGAGTTATTCGTAGTCTTTAAGTTATGATGGATGTTTTCGACGAGAACCGTGTGTAATATAGTCCCATTTATCACACCTCACACATACTGCATCCGTGCAAAATATGAGTCCATTTTCAATCCTATTGGCTGCAGATGGCAAACTTGATCCTTCCCCATCTTTCAAGTTTCAAACACATTTCCATTATAAGCCCCCTCATCTATGATTTGAGGGGGCTTCTTTCATCTCTTCCTTCCTTGTCCTTTTACAGTCCACTCAACCAGAAAGGTGGATGGTACGAGAGATCCTCAGCAAGCAGCAAAGTCTTATTGGTACCAAGAAGTTACAGTTGCCTGCACCAACCGTTACACTTGACACCATGGCGGCGGACGTAAGGGGTCCTGGATGTAACTGTGTGACCGTGACCTCTGGCTTGTTTCTCTGAGCGGGTAAAGAGTAAGATGAAGAACAAGAGTACATATGGTAGATAGTAGAGGTGGAGAATAAGAATAAGGAAATGCTTTAAACAAGGTATTTGTCAATCCATGCAATTGCCCAGACTAATAAAAATAACCCAGGTCAAATTTAAATGGACACTCTTTAAAATGTTGCAAAGAAAAGACAAGAATATTACATTTTTGGGAAGTTGATATCACACAAAACAACCATCACTCAATTAGGATATAGATTGAACACAATCGTGGCTCCATTCACACAATGAACAGAATTCAAGTCCAGATTACCTCTAGTGGATAAAGCCTAAATATATGTGATTTAATTAATTGATTTCTCCAACCATGTACATCACAAACTCTAAGATGCCGTCTTCAAATTGTCTCCTGAACCTGCAACTGGAGATAAGACTTCTTTTGCTTGATAATATAATAATTATTTGGATGATAGTTGATATTGTTATTTAATTATTTTCCAACAACTGCTTCAATTACAGGAATCATTAAAGTCATTTTTCTATCTGTGGGTTGCTGCACTGTAGACAACAAAACAAAACGTTTCCCATTGCAAATTCCTTTCTTTCACTCTGGGGGGGGGGAAGAAAGGCACAAGTAAATAATTGCAGTAGGAAAAGATATTGGAAGACTTTGAAGGGTCAGCTGAATTTATTCAGCATCACAATCAATACCCCTTGAATGGAACCGAAATGATCCCACTCAGTCCGCTCACATTTCCTTTGGCTCTGTGTGGTTTCCTACCAGCCACTTTGGTCCAGAGGGAGACTGGGCGAGTCTCAAACATCATCTATCCGGCACACATTCCTCAAAGTCCCACATGATATCGTTTAAAATAGAACGATCCTGTAGAAGTGGCAGACTCGAAGCCCTGTCGGTGAAAGGCTTTTTGGATACACACACAGTCTTCTTCAGTAAAACACAGATGGAACCAATTTTGTGGGTGTTTGGGAATTAGTGTTGTTCCACTTAATTTTCTGCAGCTTGTCTACACTTACGTCGTTTGAGTTGGATCTCAGCCTGCATGGGGTTTTATTTACAGGCCAACATTGTTGAAACAAAGCGGGGAGGGTTTGAATGCCATCTCCCTAACTGCAGTCGGCCCGTCAGTGAACCAGAGAGATTAGAGGAGTGGAGAGAAACCAGCACAATAGATTACAGCAAAACACCGTAAAGACTCTCACGATGAGGCAGAATTAAATGTGTACGTAATTAGGTAAATCGAACGTGCCACAATTCAATGATGGGAGAAATGCTGCCCTGGATGTCTTCATTGGTGGATGAAAGGTGTATTTAGACAATAGAAGCATTGCGTGTAGATGATGTTACAGATGTTTTGGCTGTGGTGATCCCACGGTACCCGCTGCTTGTTATCAATTTTGAAGTAGCAATTGCGTTGCATCCCGAGCGTCGCCAGCCGCAGAAAGTCTTTAAAAATGTACCCAGTAGACTGGATTGCTGTGTCTGCTCGGCAGCAAAGTACATTGAGTCCATTTATTAGCATGGCATTTATGATCCGTTGGCCAGAGTGCATCACGGTGAAGCTCCGTGTGCCAACATCCGAGGTCGCTCATCGACTCTGCTTCCAGTGGACTCGCGTCATAACTATCGATCCCACACACACACACACACACATTTCACTTACACGCGTATTATTTACTGCAAGTCAGTCTATAAAATCCTTCATACCCATTCATACACCGCAGGTACACATGTGGGAACCGCCAATCCACTGATTGAAGGACAAACCTCTGCCACTGAGCCGCAGTTGCCCCAATTAAAGTGTGTAAGCAGGCAAACTTTCAAAAAGCCTCGAGTGGCAGAACAACAAAGCTCCGGATTTGAACACAGGGAGGTTAACGGGTCCCACGTCGGCCGATGATCGGAGTCTGCTGTGTACATGAGTCTCCAGGATTACGACACAAATGGGAGACGCAAGCCGTCAGAGGACGTGACTCATGTAAATGCAGGAATTACACAGCCAACGCCGCGCCCCTCCCGGCCAGCTACAGAAACACGGAGGGAAGTGATCGTAAGCTATAGAGGCACTGGGGTTTTGTTAAAGGCAATCGGTTCACACAACAAATGTTAATGTTGAGACTTAATTCAATCGCCATATAGTAAAATCCAGGTTTCCTAAAGAGTTTTGTAACCGTGTGCATTTGCGCTCAAAGTCCTCAGACGGGAGAAGTGTCGTAATATTGAGCACATCGAATTTTGGAACCACAAAGACGAGACAGTCTTCATCCCTCTGCCTGGTCGCCATGGTTACAATCCTACTGAATGATACCTTTTTTTTTTTTGTTCTTCATTCTGCAAAAACGGCAAGCGCTGAAATGGTTTCAGTGTAAACATTAGAATGTAGAACAAGTCATTCATTACTGCTTGTTTGGACCTGTTTTTTGGACATCACAGCTGACACAGAAAACGGATGATTTTCAATGATGCTTTTTTGTCAAAACTGCTCTAAATGAAGATTTTAGGAGTAGTGTTATTAGTTTTCCTGCATTACTTTGAAAAGAAAAGCCATCAGTCTTCCAAGTGACTACAATTTGAGTTTGAGTGTCAAATGAATCTATAGAAACCCTCAAGGTTTGTTCACGGCTGATTCCATCTCTACTTTAAGGCTGCAATTATTTTATATTCACAATCAATTGACCTTGTGTATTTATATTGACTATTTAGCGGTTTGTGCAGACCAATAGAGGGCGAAAAGTAGGGACTGAACAGTGTAACCTGCTTATTTCAATGTAAATGTGTAGAGGAGCATCTACCTGAGCAGAGAATAAAGTCCGCCCCCCTTTGCGTGAGTTCGAACATGGACCTCTGTGCTTTGTTTACTCAGCGCCGCATGCTTTAAGTGCATGTTTGTGCACGTGAGCCCCACAGCTCACCGCTAACACGGCGACCGACGTCAACGCGGCAGCGTAGCGCCCGACCTCAAGTTCCTTTTCAGCCGAACCCTCCCTACTCGGTCGCCACTCTCGCCTGCTGTTTGCAGTGTTCACTGCAACACACCAGCTTATTGGTGGCATTTCATACAGTAAAAAATGTCAAATTCAAACCGGTTACGGCCAGTAAACATGGAGCAAAAAGAGTTGACATGATGCCATTTCTCCATGATCTGCAAAGCATGTTGCTAAATTATAAATCAAATGGAAGAGAGTAAAACAGAGTTTAAGCTTGCTGAGAGAGGGAGAGAGGGAGACTATTGTTGTGAATGCATGGATTGTAATAACATGAGTGTGAATTACTGCAGATGTATGGATATGTACTATTTAATAAGATTATCACATGAGTTGAGTAAATGTCTTTGATGTAATACATTTCTGTTACGTTTTTTTAAGTTTAAGTGCGGGAGGTCATTGACTTGTTCTCGTTTCGCTTTGAGTTAAGTCTCAAGAACTCAAGAATCCAGTTCATCTAGTATCGCTAGATGCAAATCAGATGAGATTTGATCCACATGCAGTCCAGCTCTCCAGATGAATGTAGAGGTCATTGCATTTCAGTCGTGTCTGTCGACTTTGTGAGTGGACAACATGAAGAGATCATCAGAGGTCTTTTACAGAAGTGATTTCAAAGCAGAGACACAGATGAGAAATCCCACAGTGATTCTCACTGACCCGATTTTGCATCTTATGTTATCCGAGTGGAAGTGGCCCATGATCCCATTTTTTCTGAGCATGTATGATGCCTCGACGGTATGTAAGAACATAGGGAAGTGGGAGTGTGTAAGTAATATAACCGTCGGGCAAACGCCAACTGTGATCGTTGAATATGTGAAGAATCACATTCCATTTAACAGGGTAGGAAGTTGTGGATTTCATTCCCCTCGGCTGTAATTTTATGCAGGCTTGGACCAGAATACGAGCATGTGGGAGGCTGCGTGATTATGCAGTCTCAGTTTAAGGTTAAACTGACAAATTGATTTGGTATAAAAGTCCTTTGGACACCGTTGCATGACTGCCAGCGTTTATGAAGCCGGCTTGTATGTCAGTTTGATGAAATGTGTATCTTCACATGCAGACTTTGCCTTTTGTGTCAATAGATTCTTCTTTATATTGAGCATTCAGTCAGTCAAAGATGGAGACACAAAAATAAGCATTGGATCTTAATTCTCAATCTCAAGTCTGTGTAAATATCAATTTTGTTGTTATATTATTATAGTCCAAGGGGCTGGTGTTCTTTTGTAATTTACTGATACCTCAAACAACCATCACAAACAGTGGTCTTTTTTTGGAGAAAAATCCTTTCTCCAAAGAGTTGTGAGAGGAAATGGTTGTCGACATGAGTATTTTTTGTTGTTTTAAATGTAATTCGAATGACTGACTGAGGGATTCTCTTCAGGACCAAGGACAGTGTCAACACTATTTTCACTGTGTCAGCTGGTTTATAACAGACTGTTATTGGAGTTTTAAAATGGGTACCTGGATTATCCACAAAAAGGACTGAAACAAGGTGCCCGTTCTCATATTGATGGACCTAATGAAGTGTTCCTCTACTGTAATCTATATATAATCTGTTCTTCCCCAGGCAGTAGTGATTGGTTTCCATATTTGAATGTCACATTACAGCTGCTCATGATTGTCTCCCTCGTCCCTCTGTTCTTTGTCCCTGATGCTTTTTGTTGTTTTAACAAGATTGTCAGCAAACGTCCTTTTAAATGCCGCAATCTGTTAAACTACGACACCGTTTTCTGCTTCATGTGTTGCAGTAGCTTTTAAGATGCCCTTTTAACTGGGGGATATTTCGGGGGTACGTAAATGGGTACGTGAAACGGGATTAAACGCGGTTAACGTTGGCTGTGAAGCTCCCTGGTCTGCAGAGCGAAGGCGGTGAAGCTCCGCTGCAGCCCGTGACGCTGATGACCTACTTTTCCACTCACTCAAGGCGAAAAAAACATATTGTACTGAATTCAGCGACGAAAGAATTCCTCCATCGTTTCCCACCTCGCTTTGGAAAAGGGCTTGTGTGGTTTTGTAGTGGGAGGGAGCCGGCTGCCTGCCTGAAACACCGGCGCTATCGCCGTTAGTTCATAGACCCCACTAGCATGCAGTGATACAGTCAGCTCATTTAAGTCCTTGTCCCCTGAAAATGTGGAATATTAAGTCTGCTGAGAAAAGGCAATGGACTAGAACCAAGCCTCCGTCACACATAAGTGTCTTACTCTCTCACACGCGCAGAGAGAATCAAAGCTTAATCCACCTACACAGACCGACGCAGAGGCTGAACCTAATCAACTAGTAAAGTAAATGCTCTGCTAAGTGTCACCTGAATAATTGATGTATGTAAATCATCTATTGTTGTCACACGCACAGAGCGCGGTGAAAATAAGCCTCTGCGTTGAACCCGACTGCAGCAACCGCCCCGAGCGCCGGGGCCTCGACGCTGCTCGTTCTACAGGCCATGCTGTGTATTGTGTGTTGTGCGCGTCGCGCCCCCCACCCCCCTGCTCCGCTCTCACATGGTAGTTACAGCCTCGCCAAGAAAACGTAGCACCCACACTGCGTCTCCACCCCCCCCCCTCACAGGTTCGGCACTGTCGGCAATCTTCTCTGCTCAGCAGTCACAATGTTGTGAGCCATCAAAAGCTGCGAGCGACATGCTCCCAAACCAGTGAACGGCCTCCTTAGATGCTAGTGTGTTTGAAATTTCTCATTTTTGTGTCACCTTTCACGTCACATAGACCTTATTGATGTATCGATTGACAATCGAGGAGCTGCACATCCTGCTCAACTATGACGATGGGGAATCACAATGTTCACACTAATTCATTGAACGCGACCCGTCATAAGAGCAGAAGGTTTTCTTTTCTACAGCAGGTGTCTATAGATACACTTGATTATGGCTCAGGAGGAAAACTACCTGCAAATGTATTCACTCGCGTCAGTCCACTCCCTCAGCAAACCTTGTGACGGGGCTTTAAATAGCCACCGCTTCGTGGTTTGTGTAGCCTGCTCGGTGTCATCAACGCCCAGAGGAGGTTGACCTTTCTAAATGGCTGTAGGGGCTCGTTGGATGAAGAGTTGTGACGCCAACAGCGAGCGAAGGAGGAACGGTGCCCCAGCCAGTGAGTCATTCTCTCGTGGCGGTCGGGTAAACAATAGGCGGCAT
Organism: Gasterosteus aculeatus; assembly: GCF_964276395.1. Lineage (NCBI taxonomy): Eukaryota > Metazoa > Chordata > Actinopteri > Perciformes > Gasterosteidae > Gasterosteus > Gasterosteus aculeatus. The sequence continues at coordinate 17,651,120 of NC_135705.1, forward strand.
ATGCTGAAACATGTGACACGTCACAGAAGAAAGGCCACGGCAGAGCTGTGAAAGCGTGTTTGTGATTACAGGCCTCCCAAGGAGGATGTTGAAATGCATTTCTGACGTTGCCTGTGTGAGATGTTTCTGCCCTTCAGCTGCAGTAAGTTTCTTCCAGTGGTTGAGATGATCTATTTTATGGCTATAGGGAGGCTAACGTTGGTCACTTGGTCCACCCTTATGGCTCAAACTGGTTACACTATTCCAGCGATTGCGATTTTCCCCTCGAGAAGATGAAGAATTAAACGCTAGTAGCATTTGTCACGATCAGGGAGAAATCGGCTAACTTTTCTTGGACAAGTCAAGAGTTTTACATGCTAAACAAAGATAAAACCTGTTGGGATTGTCACTGCACAATGCTGCTATCATAAATTCGATAGTGGTAATATAATACAAATAGTAATATTATGTGTTAGTCTTTAATAATGAAGGGTTGTGCTTTTGCAAACGGTTGCAACTCGAACAGACTAAATCAAATTGGAGTTTTAGAATTTTTATTTTATTGTGTACTTAGTGTGGGATTTTTTTTGAAGTGACTCAGAAGGCAAAAGCAAAACCAGTGATGCCTGCTGCTGCTCACTGCTTTTCAGCGTGAACTTCAACGTTACTCATGCAATCTCATTTTTCAATTTGCTAATAGTTGTTGAACTCCCAGCTGAACTGTATTTATGTAAAACCCGACGGGTAACCTTTTATGAATATTGATGAATTCACATGTTCGTCTTTGTCCTCATCCCACCACCTTTTCTCTTACTCTCTCTCTGTCCCTCAGACTCTCGCTTTCTCTGCATCGTCACCCTCCCCCTCCAAATCTGCCTCATTTGTCATCCTTGTCCACCTTCACCGTCAACACTTACTCTCGGCCTTAACTGCCTTTTAATTATAGTCTTTTCTCTTCTCAAGCTTTGCTCCTTAAGTTGCAGTGACCTCAGATCTGTTTTCATTTACTGCTTTCAGCCAGGAAGGGTTCATTTGAATGGAAAAACAGGATATTTTCCTTTTAGTAGCTTTGCTATGGGAGTTTTCTGTCCGAAAACCCTGAAGGGAACTTCTCTGGTGTGCACGTCTGCCCCATTGTTGCTAACTGGAATAATCTCATCTTCAGGGAATGTCTTCCACAAAGGTCAAACGAATATCAACTTTAGTTTAAAGACTATTCGAATATGTGTGTGTCAATGTTCAAGGTCCCGATTTACTGCCCGTGTTCACAACTGAAATGTAGATGTGCGGAGCGGACAGGTGATTGACCTCATCTGCCGTGAGATTCTCTGCCAGCGATGTGAGTGGGCGTGTGAGAGTACTGCGTGCGTTTATCCATGTTTACCCTTAAATCGCGTCCCCAGTGCTGCGTGCCGTGGCGCCACCTGAAAACCAATTAAGGAGCCTGTATGAATAGTGGCGTAAAGAAGCCGTCGGCTTCTCCTTCAGGAGAGTGATTCTGGTCCGTCTACAACGACTCTAAAAAGACGTCCCCCTGCCAGCGCAGCGCACACAGCGACCTATAATCCCATTCAGACCTCCGCTCTGGAGGTAGGGTATGAATTCCAAAATACAAAATCTACAGACGGGAAGATGACTCTTCTCGTCATCCATTTGTATACATACCAGACCATAAGTACATAATCTGTACTTGTGGTCCAAGGACCGCGTCACGGAGCTGCTGGCGTGCCGTAAACAGTCTACTCGGTCCACTCGGTACATATGATGGTCACAAGCCTTATTAAAAATGTTAGTTTTTGTGTTAATGAGATGCAGAGGCTTTTTTTATTTATCTGACTGCCAAATAGAATTGTTCCCCAAAAGAAATGTTGGACTCCACTATTTCACTGTAATACAGAATAAGCAAGATGATTCATATTGTGAAGTGTGATGATTCATGTTGTCTATTTTTATCGTGATTTATGACCAATCCCACCCGGGAGATTAATTCAACCACTGTTTACTTCCCTCTGGCTGCTGGAACAAAGAAACCTGATGCTCTGAAAACCAAAAGTTAGTTCACAAGTTTTCCCCATGAGCATGAAATATTAATGGATGACTTATTTTCATGTGTTTATCCATAGAGACTAATACCACAAACTACCTTTTTATTCTATAACAGGATATTTTTTGAAGGAATTCCTATAAATTTGATTCTGTTTTTTGCTTTTTGTAAATTTATTACACGTTAGAAAAGTAAACTCTGAGTCTTAGAGACTTGCCCAGTGATACAGAATTGGGTGGTTAATGAATAGAAACATACGCCCAGTTAGATGAATCTTGATTTTCTTTAAGAAAGAGTTAGTTTCTACCTCCAGGATTCACTCCGGTATGTTGGGTCAAAAAATGAGCGTCTGCTCATGAGACTGCAGACATGACGCGGCTTCCCCACCTCTCCCTTTCCCCTGCGTGGGCGTGATGAGTGTTGACAGCCGGCTGGTGCCTCTGGCTGCGTCGGCCCTGATGTTTGTTGGCAGGACTCTGTCAGCTGGTGTCAAAGGACAGCGAAGGGTGGTGTGGTCTTAAAAGCAAGAGAGACGTGTCAAAAAGTCTGGTTTATTCATTTTAACAATTGTTTATTACTTGTGATTGTTTATTAGGTTTATTCACAAAAAATCCAAACAGTTTTTGTACTTTGCTTCTCTGCAACCTGGTACAACAAATTTTTCTTGACCGTCTAATTCATTTTTCATCTTCATGACTCTTTTATTTTATTTTCGGTTCACAGAACTTGGACTTCCCTTGGCCCTTTAGGTCTTCGTCATATCAATATGTAATTCTATGATTTTTCTGTTTTCTGAAAAAAAACTTCTATTTTTTATTAACCATCTCTGTTGAATTAAACTGGGTAATTTATTATGGAGATCTGTACACACAGCGGATAAGATGCAAAGTTAGTGGCTTGTCAGAACTGTCGCACTGATGTTCGTAAAGCAGAAACGGCTGAAGCCAAAGTTCAACGGGAGAAGACCACAGCAACCGGCCAAAGGTGCTTCTTTGTAATAGAAATCTTTTAATGTTCCACCAGGTGCTGGAGAATCCGGGAAGAGCACGATCGTTAAGCAGATGAAGTAAGTTACAAAAGCAATCTTTTATCTTTCTATTTAGGCCTCCCGATAAACCCAGAGATGGAAGTGTTTCCATTGTGAATACCGACGAGAGTGATGGAACCATTGTGTGTCTCACACAATACAGCACAAAGCGTACACCTGATGAGTCTCTGCTCCCTGGGTACCTAACTAATCGTATCCTCTGCATTCGGCCTAGACACTGACAAGACAACCTAATTTTACATACAGTGAACAGGACTTTCTCCAGCCTTGCCTCTCGTTTGTTGCGGTCTTTTTCTTGTCACAGCACAATAATCGTATGATGAATTTATCAATACAGAGGACCTTGTAATGTCTGTGCACCAGAACACGCACACAGATACACATTTATACCAACACACACACACACAGACATGCACACAGAGGACCCTAAATTGCTTAATAATTCACATTCCTCTTGGCTAGCACGGTATTAAATACATTTTTTATAAGCTTGGAGCAAGCAGCCTGTCGCTTTTTGAAGCCACGGGGCCGCTAACGCACACAGGCATACAGAGAAATCAGCCTGCAAATACAGAAACACTGACCTGTTAGCCAATATCACACATCGATGTAACCTGTGTCAACCGAACCGTCCATAGTCATTTGCTATAGCACAAAAGCTGCAGTGAGTCTTACTACAGAATTATTGATGTAGCCCGATGACGGCTGGATGGCTGCATCTCATGATGCGTTGCACAGACACTTTAGTTCCCTCACAAACATTTTGCATCGACACTGCGCAGTTGAATTCGCTTTACCGTGTGGGAACGGTGCTGCTCTGCATCGTCCTACACAGCATGCTGATAATTGAGAAAAAGCCTCTTGTCAGCATCAAAATGCTGTGGCTGTTCATGCATTTCTTGATTCATGACGGTATGTTTTTCTATGTTCAGCTTAAGCATTCTTGCAATTAGGAATGGATCAAATGTCTACATGTCTGCCTGCGGCTGCTCCAAGCAACGACTCGATAACGATTACACCAGTGTTTACAATCAGAAACTGGATTGTCTTGAACAAAACCGTGACCACGCGGTTTAACGTGCACTTTATTAAATGTTGCATGTGTTTTTGTTTTTTCACTCTCAGGATCATCCATGAAGATGGCTACTCAGAAGATGAGTGCAAGCAGTACCGAGCAGTGGTTTTCAGTAATACCATCCAGTCTATTATGGCCATCGTTAAAGCCATGGCCACTCTCAAGATCGACTACAGCAGCCCTGCAAGATTGGTAAGACGCATACGTATAATAAAAAGTGAACCTATTTTTTATTATTTCTGCATATCTTTTATAAGGGTAGGAGCAGAAAGCTGACTGGCCGAAAAGGACAATCTGCATTGTGTGAGAATGCAGAATCTGCTTCACTAACCTTGTACAGATCAGGATCTCCTAACAACACACAGCCTGTTTTCATGGGTGTGCCGTTCTTTCCACTAACACCCTGTGTCCCTTTCCCCGCTCTCTGCTATTCTTACTCGATGACACTCAACTCCAATATCCATGTTATTGACAGGAGTAAGATGTTCCAGGCCAAATGTTTCATCGCAGGATTCCCTACATTCATCTGATCATGATGGATTCTTTTTAGCTAGAAAAATAAGTGTCAGCGGAGGCACTGAGGGCTGATTTGGGGATTAGATGTTTTTGCTGGCACCACACATTTTAACGGCACATCTAGTTTGCCAGGTTCTCTCTGCAGCCTCAGCAACGACTCAAATTAATTCCTTGTTTTTAAGGCAACTGAAATTCCGTATGAAGAAAATCTACGTACCCATTAAGTGCGTCTTAAAAACTTTACCAGGGTTGTTGTTGTGAAATGACTGTTTGAAAAGTCAGCAAAGGTTTTTCAACCAGATCATGGAGTTCGTTAGCCACTGATACAATCTGCCCGCCTTTTGTGTAACTGTTTAAAATCAAGCACCCAGAGTGGAGTACACTGAAATGCACGGAAACGCACTCTGTGTCGACCTGTGAGCAAGCTGCCGGTGAGGTCTAACCACTCATTCCTGCAGAGCAGAGTGTGCCGCTGTGACTTTGCAGTGAAGCCAGCTCATCTGTGCTGTAACTGGAGCTGCAATAAATGGATCCAGGACGCTGCCGTGGTCATTAGAGCATTTCTTTCTTTTTTTTCCTGCCATCTGACAGATCTGTCACATGGCGTTGCATATGTGACGACACCCTTCCAGACTCCCACACATGGCAATTAGTGTGATGGCCTCTCTATGCTTGCACATGTCACCACTGTAGAAGTACACATTGACAATCGCACACAGATTGTTCATGAGTGCACACGAAAACAAATGTAAACAAAACCTCGACGTGCACTCATTAAGCACACAATGGCTGTTTAGTTTGGCTGAGGGAGGAAGAACTCATTAAAAAAGAGCAAACAAAATGCAGCTTGAGAAAAAAAACCCTTTATTAAACATCAAGGAGAATTTTTCTATTTCAAACCGTTGAATTTGTAGTAGGTGGAGATTTTGAGAAATTTGAAAAGGTGAATAAACATCTGTAACCGACTGCTCTCGGTTCAGTGTGTTCAGTGACTGACTGGGAAGCAGGTTTGGATCAAAATCATTACACAGTCAAAATTGTGAATTAATATTAATAATTACTACTATGTACATATTTAGGGAAACGTCCTGCCGTGAGAAACCGACCGAACACCTGAGTCAGTGATCTATTATTGCTTTTTGTATTTTATCACATAAAAAAAGGTCTGAGTCCATTTTTAATTTCAAGCCAACAGATGGAGGCAAAAAGCAGGAAATTCAAAGCATGTTCTATCTGCCTTGCATGCTGTTACCTCGAGTCAGACCAATATATCTTTGCTCAGCCCACAGTGGCGTGACGGTTTCAAGGATATCATCAGCAACCTATTTTGCTACTGCTTTCATAAGCCTTGGTTGTAGTTCAGTGTTCCATGACCACACATTATATATTCAGCGTGCTTTTTAAATATAAATGGTTATGAATCTTCCTTTTTTATTTGCTTTGTCAATGTCCAATTTATTACGTCTAGCCTAACCAATTTGCACTGCTATAGATCAGATCTTATTCTGTTAATTGTCTATGTGCATAGTACACATTTGCTGTTTCCTCGTATTGCCTGGCAGTGATGCCCCAGGATACGTTGTAACCGCCCGCTCTTGTCACCTCGTCTCCCCCCCCCCCCCGCGCAGGACGATGCCCAGCAGCTCTTCGCCCTGTCTGCAGCTGCTGAGGAGCAGGGAATCTTTCCCGACGATCTGTCCAACGTGATGAGGCGGCTGTGGGGGGACAGCGGCATACAGGGTTGCTTTGCACGGTCACGAGAATACCAACTCAACGACTCTGCAGCGTAGTGAGTCTGACGTTGTATTTGCATTTTGTACTGTCACGCCACTTTGGGGCCAAATACAAGTTAATGCTCTTTTCTAAAATAACTTCAACATATCAATATGCAGACCTCCTTCGATCGATCACTGTTTTTGTATCAGTTTTTTAACATTCACACTATTATTAACGTTTCCCCTGCATATCATGTGTACACACTGTTTTACCTTTTTTATAAATAAGTGTGGTCAGCTAACAGGCAAATGTGCTCCTTTTTTCTTCCTGCATACATCTTTGTCGGAGATATATATATATATATAGATATATATATATATATATATATATATAGATATATATAGATATATATAGATATATATATATATATATATATATATAGATATATATAGATATAAAAAAAGAAGTATAAACGGCTCACTGTCGTTCATGTGGCTGTTTAATACTCCTGCTGTCAGGGTTTGTCAGATTTCCTCTCAGATGCTCTCACATTCACTGCTACAGACACCGGAAAGATTTACTGATTATTTCTACCTCTCCAAGTTTGATGGTTTCATAGTGCAACCTAATAAAAGAGAACCAAAGGGTTTCTTTAGAATTTTTTTTTTATAAATCCATATCTACATCATCTCTCTTACTGTCTGTGAAGTGAGGGTTGTCTGGGCTACCGAAGCTCCCAGATGGCCTCTGATGATGAGGCCATGCTTGTGTGAGTGGAGCAGGTTGTGTTCATCGTGCGGAAGATGCTTCCACACTCCCCTACTGACTACCAGTCCGTCACAAAACAAAATGTTGTGAATGGAGACTTAACAAAAGGATACCTCTTACTGTCTTTTGCTTTCAAGAGTCATTTAACTTGGATCTCTGTGTTGTATAAAACTTGAATTGGGGCTCTTTCTGGTGCTGCATTATCTTTGAAGAGGCAAATCCAGAGATGTAAATGTTGAGGCTTAATGATTTAAGAAAAGACAAATATTTTAAACCCATCCAAGTAACTTGTTACTTATCCTTTAAGTTAACCATATAAAAGAATAAGCGGTCCAACAGTTTATTCTTGCATGCAGCAGAACACCACTCACTCAACTTCTATTGTAGAGTTCAGTTTAAGGCAGTTAAGTAAAGAGTGGACTATGGTTTGGGTTTTCTGTCTATCAAAAAAACACTAGCATCATCTCTCTCCGTCTCTCCCAGTTACTTGAATGACCTGGAGAGGATCGCTAAAGCAGATTACATCCCTTCCCAGCAAGATGTGCTGCGAACTCGGGTGAAGACCACCGGCATCGTGGAGACTCACTTCACTTTCAAGGAACTGCACTTCAAGTAAGGCCATGAAGACTCAATGCCCAATGTCAATGCACTTTAGATGTATTGAGGAAAAAGAAAAAGAAACATACTCTTAAATGACATGTACATGACATCACACAGCCTCCTCCACAGCTGCTCCAAGCAGATTGCTTGATAATTACTGTGATTGACCAGAAGGCTGAGTGAACATGTGAGATCCGTCTCTCGCTCATTGAAACGAAGCCTCTGTAGTGCAAACGTTGCCCCATGTTACAGCACTTCAGGTCTTACATAAAACATGTTCCTGAGCACTCTTGTGTGTGGGATGATAATGGATGTATGGATAGATATCTTGATACAGGATGTGCTGGAGATACGGTAACTGTTTCAATATTTATAATAACGGGACCTATACAGCGGATCCAAGTCTGGCTTAGTGTGCGTTTGACAAACTGACTAAAGCGCAAAGATCCCAGTTGTAAAATACCAAACACTTTGAAACGCAGCTAAACATATCTGGATTATAAAAAAAAAAAAAGCTGCCGCATACTTCTGGTGTGACCTGTTTATTGATAAACTCTGATATTTACCTTCCGTGGCAGCGTCAATATTTGGCCTGAATAATGCATGGAGGCAATCAATAACAAGAAAGTCACAATTTCATTATTCATTCTTGTTGCCATAATAAGTTTCATCGAAAGAAAGCCTTTTCACAATTACTTCATTAGATATTTCTTTTTGTGCGTCTGCGAAACTAAACACTGCAAACGGCCGTCTCTTTCATTACGCTATAGAAGCCTTTGCACGTTAATCAGTTCTCAGCTTGTGCTTTGCTTGGAGTCTACAGTTTTTTTTTTTTTATTATATGTGTTTGAAGTCTCTACCTCCTCATCACAGCTGGTACATCCGGGACCATAGAGTCTCTCTAACTTTCTATTCCCTCCCCTCTTCAACAATCCTCTTCAATACCCCTTTCCTTATCCACCTCACCTTGATGTCTTCCACTGTGACCTCCTTCCCCCGCACACACAACACGTCTCCTCCACTTCGCCCCCTATGCAGAATGTTTGATGTCGGAGGGCAACGCTCGGAGAGGAAGAAGTGGATCCACTGTTTTGAAGGAGTTACAGCCATTATATTTTGTGTTGCGCTGAGTGCGTACGACCTGGTACTGGCTGAAGATGAGGAGATGGTAAGTGGGGAAAAAACAACCATCTAGCACATGTTTATTTTCACAAACAAAAGTTTTCTACCTTCATAAATCTGCTATTTTGCTTATGTGATGAAGTTGAGTGCAAAGTGTTTTGTGGCGTTTAAAATCACCCAATGCTGGTGAGCTTCAGGTGATTCATTTACAGATTAACTAATGGAGTGTAATCATTTAATAAAAGCACAATTAAGTTACTTGACCTATTTCAATCTAATTGCTAATGAATTTACAGCACATCCCCAGTAGAAACCTGCCTGAAAGATGCTCTGCAATGTTTATTTCTCACATGTAAAATGTTAAACCACATTGTCCCCTGGTGGCGGCTCGGATGCCTTGTTGTGCTGCAGCCAATCCTGACTTTTCTCCACTTCAGAACCGAATGCACGAGAGCATGAAGCTGTTTGACTCCATCTGTAACAACAAGTGGTTCACTGAGACCTCCATCATCCTCTTCCTCAACAAGAAGGACCTCTTTGAGGAGAAGATCACTCGCAGCCCCCTCACCATCTGCTTTCCGGAATACACAGGTTTACAGTGCTTCTGTCCAACATCTTCGGTGTAACCACGGATATGTTATTGACTCGCTGCCAATTGCCCACAATAGGAAAAAGCACTCTGTCATCTTAATAACAAAGCACTTCTTGTCCTTCTAGGAGCCAACAAGTTTGATGAAGCAGCGAGTTACATTCAGACCAAGTTTGAGGACCTAAACAAGAAAAAGGACACAAAGGAGATCTACACCCACTTCACCTGCGCCACCGACACCAAGAACGTGCAGTTTGTCTTTGACGCCGTCACTGACGTCATTATTAAGAACAACCTAAAAGACTGTGGTCTTTTTTGAAGGTAGGACAGGAGGACGCAATCAGTACAATAAACAACAACAAAATATCAATCTATCATGAAGAAAACAGCTAAATTAATCAATAATTGATGTGATTGGTAGTTGCAGTCCTAATGTAATCAGACAATTGGCCTCCGAACAGCAATAAATGAGTCACTTTTAGTAACTTTTAAGGTATTGAAATGAATAAATGTTATTGTTTGTTGGAAGGGGAACAACTAAGAAACGCTGTGTGCACGTAATCATTTGGTGCTGAAGCACAACTTTGTGTTTTTCAGAAAAAAAGTAGCTGACTGGAGTTGTGCTGGTTTCAAATAGGAGATTTTATAAATGTTTGCCGTATGAATAAATGTGTCTGGGCAGGACCAAGAATGGAACGTGACATTTCAATCCAAAACCGGATAAATTCGTATATATCTAAATATACAAATAAAAGCTCTTTAATTATTTGAATGTTTATTTGTGTAATGGTTCTTTTTGTTGTTTTTCTGTTCATGCAGGGCAATGCCTGATGCACACGCACTGCATGAGAGACCGCAACAGCCATGTGACGATAACTGCTTTTCATACTGAAAACCACGACAGGATTGATTCCTTAAGGGGAAACATTTTAAGGAAATTCAACAATCACTGGTTTGTTACCATCACATCAGTTGGGTTCATCTGTCTTTTTTTATATACATTAATTTCTTACTGGTCTAGGTGTTTTCATACCTGTGCCTGTAAATATACATTTGACCAAGGACCCTTTACTAGTTTTAAATTAGATCTGTAACTTAAATTGTATTATCCAAGAGGAAAAAAAGTTATTTTGACAAGCCATTTTCTTATATTGCATCATGGCAAATACAAATACAGAAAAATAGAAATTATTTTTTCTCCTTTCAAAAGTCTTCAAGAGCAGTTTGAGAACCACCTTTACACTATATTTATCACTACCTTTTTTTTTTTTTTACTTTGCACAATTGCCGTTTTATTAGGAAGTTAAGGTACAAAACGCAACTTTTTACAAAATTCAATATAATCTTCATTGACTAATATTTCATTTTATGAACCTTTTAACTCGAGAGAGCTTTTTTTTTTTAGAAGATAAGAATGATAATGAAAAATGGGATTTGTTTTTTTGGAACAATGTTTACACAGAATCGCCATTCAGAGTTGTATTATAGTGCATTGTCTTGCATGGCTGTCCATATATCCGCCTGTGCCCTCCACAAACTGAATAACATTCCCCAAGTAACTCCTTTTAAAGAAAGAATATGGAAACGCTTGTCACTTATAAGCAATCTGCCACATGTGTAGGTCTGTTTCTAACCTGCATTGTTCTGTTGTATTTGTTCCGTCTTCTTACATATGTTCGTGCCTTGATATCGGTTTACACTTGTTCTTTAGAGACATGCTATCTCCATAGTGTGAAGTAGGGCTATTTATACTCCACTTTGGTTCACATGACTAATTATATAAGATGCATTAAAGCACAGACAAATGGACGAGAGTCTGTCACTAATCTTAAAGTAATTGTAATTCACTTGTTACATGTAAATAAAAGTTTACTCACATGTTGTTTCATTCTACCGTGTGATGTATAAAAGGAAAATGCACAAAACGTAAATTTTGATCCGCTGTGTTTGCACCAAAATCAAAAATAAGGTTTTGTATCGGTGCTTTCTGAGCAGTCTAACTTACAAAACGGTTACAATGAGGCGTCAACGGGTGAGACTGCGCAGTCATGAAAAGTCTTCTACCAGTGAAATGAGAACACAACAACAGTGGCGTTTAATACAACAGTGTTTGTATTAAACGCCAGCTCGTTTTTTTTTTTAACGAGACGTCGTGTCTACAGAGGTCCACCAGGGGGCAGCATGTAAGCCGAAACAAATCCCATCCATACAGATGCTTCATGGTCATGACGTTTCTTGGTTATTTTTTGACAAAAACATTTAATTCACAGCCGTGTAAAACTAAAATGAATCAGTGGTACAAAAAAAACTTAAGTATTTAATATTATCGTAGTCCCTGGTTTGAAATGTCTAACATCTGTATGAATGGTTTAGTAAATGAAAACCGTCTCAAAAATGTTCTATAGATTTTCATTTAAAGAAAGTGGTCTTTATATCCATCTCCAGATGTGGAGTCGACAGTAATAAGCGTTGCAGTCGGAGCCGCTGTGTTCACGCTGGGAGGCGTCTAGTTTCAGGAGACTTGCTATTGGTTCATTTCCAGATGCGCTGCGCTGATTTGCTGCAGCGCAAAGTTGAGCGTCGTCAAAGTCCGCAGATAGACCTTCATGTGGTTCAGATGAGAGGACGCACGGAGAGACGCACCATCTCTTCTCGCCTGGAAATTTGCGGTGCTCTTGATTTTTCTTTTGTTGGCATTTAACCCGAATCAAACGCAGATGTGAGTGTTATTTCCCTATTTATATATTACTAAAGTGCAATGTTGAAAAACGCCCAGTATTTATCTCGTTCTTTTTATTTTTCTGCAGAAACAGGATTCTAAACTTCACGGCGGACATTTAATCACGAGCCATGGTAAGTTTGTTCCACGTACTTATAATTCGACTGTTTCGTAGATGCACTCAGTGACTTTAATGTGAGATTGCAAAGATCGTTGCTCAGGAACCCGAACAAGCAAATATATAAAGCATTTTATACTGATCCTCGGAGTAAAGTCAAGAATGTTTCATTCCTTCAGGCTCAGTTAATTCAAACCAAACGGAACTGTTAAACTTGGTGAATCACTGCTGCTCGTTGTGTGAAGGCAGCCAAGGAGAACAGAACATTTTAAGAGGAGCAGAGTCCCAATGAGGATGTCCCAGTGGGCCAGATAAGTCTCTCTCCCCCCCCCCCCCCCCCTCCCCGGGGACAAATGGTTCAGCACCCACAGCTGTGATAACATCATGGCATTGTGGTGTCCAAGCCGAACACTGACAGGATGGTTCATCAAACTGAACAGAAGAACTTGTGTGACGATAAAAAGTTAAAGCTACTCCTTTTCTGAGGGTTTTTCGGAGCCTGCTTGCTGCCACGGGAATGTTTTGGATGGAACCGTTTTAAAGAAACGTGTCGCAAATGTGCTGCGTTGTTTTCAGTTCATCTGAAAGCTGGAAAATGATTTGATTCACAATTGAAACCTCATCATATTCTAGTTTGACAAGCGTTCGTTATTTCCTGCGTTATATTTCAGTCCTGTCAACACCAGTTTAGGGGGAATCCACATGAGAAATACCCCTCGTCCCTCCTCCACTTTGTTCAAACTTCCCCTCCCGCTCTAGGAAGCAGGGAGACTGTGCCAGTGTAAAAAGGTGCGTCCTGTTCTCTGAGCTATAACTCTAGTTATTTTCTGGGATCACACGGGATGGTCTCCATAAAGCCGCTCTGAGGTTTGTCAGGAATGCCTCGCTTGTTATACGGTCGCACAGCACAGTGATGTCAGCTGGTAAAAATCTTATTGGCCCGGTTATGGAAACAACAGACGCTGTATTTCAGTCCGGCCAGTGCACGAGGAAAGATTTTGGAAGCCAAGCGCCGCTGCCTTGTCGCCTGCTGCAAAAGTCGCAAAAAATTCTGCCTGCACCACTGATGTCTTGCGTCTTTCCTTCTCAGCTGTGCTTAGGCGACTCTGACTGCCTGCGGGACCAGATGCAGTGCATGGTGAGGTCCCTGCACGACCTGAAGCGGATGAGCAGGCCGAGGCCACTGAGTGAGCCGTGTGCGCGCTCCTTCGCCGTGGCGCGGCTCTGCAAACAGAGGGCCCGGCAGGAGCGGCTCGCCCGCCTGCGTGTCTCCGACGCCGGCACGTATGACTCCGCCTGCTGCCTGCACAGCCCCCTGGAAGAAGAGGAGGAGGAAGAGCAGCACCGGCAGCCTGACCGCTTGGCCCGAGGCTCCCCAAGCAGTGAGAAGAGTCTGGACTTTGACTCGGGTTACTCTGAGGCTTCCTGGCAGGATGAAGGTGTGGTGCTGAGGAGGACCAGGAACGTCCGAGTCTCCTCCTCGGCGTGCCTGCGCACAAACAGGGGACCCTCCGGCCGAATCCGGCCCAAGTCGACCTCGGACGCCTGCCTGGAGCGCTGGACCTCATTCGAGGCGAGTAACCCAGAGGACTGGACCACGTCGCTGCTGAGCCGCAGCCGAAACAGACAGCCGCTGGTTCTCGGGGACAACAGCTTCGCCGACCTCATAAAGAACTGGATGGACCTACCAGAGTGTCCCGAGCCAGCAGAGCCGAAGCCCAACGCGGGCCGCCGCCGCCTCGCCAAGGACATTTTGACAAACGTGCGGCGCAGGTTGGCGGGAGTGTCTAAAAGTGTGGAGGTGAGGCAGAGGCCTGCAGACTCCACAAGGCCCAGCCGGGCTGCAGAGGCCTCCAAGCGGATGTCCTGTCCAGTGGGGCTGCAGGCTCTCAAACCCTTCTTCCACCAGTCGCACACAGGCCTCCATCAGCCGGACGCCGACTTCTACAAGTCCACCGCCCTGATGAAGACCGGCAGCCGGCAACCCATCATATGCAGTGACGTCATCGGATACTTTTAAGTCGTGCTGTACCCCTGGACTGCTTGTGCAAAAAAAAAAAAAAAAATTCTATTTTTGTAATTGTGGTCCAAAGCGTTGCATCTGGATTAGTTGATTGCAATTTAAGTACTAACTGTTGAAATGTTATTATTGTAGCCATGTGTCATTAACATGAAGCGTCCTCCATTTTTCAAGTGGAAATGGGGGTGAATTTTCAGCCAAGTAGGCTGTAAACAAAATGTTCTACAGGGCCCTTTTCTGGTTAAACTGGGAGGCTGCAGTGAGTCTCAGTGAAGGACACGGACATAATTGTTCTTCATAGACATTTATTGAATTATTGCATGAATCACAAACCGCATCGTTCACTCAAAGGCCCAAGTACAGCGATGATGTAAAATACAGCCGGAGAAGCAGATGAGACCAGCTTCTCCACACAGAGATCTGGTAATAATAGTTGTGAAATTACATTTTGCAAAGTTTGTGCTTTTAGTAAGATAAAATGTTATGATTAATAACAAACATGATTAAAGTATGCCAGCGAAATAATAAAACAAATGCGGAAGAAACTGTTTGTAAACTCTTTGTAAACAGCTAAAGCAACTAAATGAGGAAGTTTTAAACTTCTATGTCACAGGAGATCAGGAGAAGTTTGCTTTGTTCCATTAAAACGGTCTCACGTGACGCCTTTTCGTGGGCATCACATGAGCATGTATCTGATGGGCGGGACGATCTCACAATCCTCGTCTTCAGTAAACGACGGCATCAACTCCAGCATCTTCTTGTGCGGAGGGATTTCTGTCTTGGTGACCATTTTCACCACGTCAGAAACCCTGAAAGTATACAGACGCTTAGAATTACAAATATTGAAATACTAACTAGTTGGAACAAAAAGAGTAAACCTTTTCAACAAGGCCGTACCTATTGGTGTCCTGTGCAGAGAGATTGGCTCTTTTCCTTATCAATACAACTCATCAAAAGACCAAAAGCAGCGAATCAAGTATTTCTGTATCTAAAGCGTAATCCTCTGTACGAGAACCACCACACACGTACACCTTTCTGCTGGAAATACTCAAGAGGCACAAAAGATTTGTTAATCAGTGGCTAAAAAATGTTACCTAACAAAAACACATGACTTTTCACTGCTGTTGAAAAATGGAACAAAACATTAGGGAACCATTATTGAGGATTTACATTTTCAGTTAAACGACACACGTAGTTTGGGAAAATAGGAAGTATTGCGAACACTTGTCTTTTCATGAGTGAATCTCTGACATTTGCTAAAACGCCAACTTCAAAATGAAATGATTTTGAATGGCGTCTGACTTTTTTTTTTTTTAAGCAGCGAGTTGCCTCTCCTGGGCCCCCCGACACAGGAAGCTCGGTGCGGGGCGACTGCACAGGAAGCGGCTGTTGGAGAGGGCATTTGTCATGTCCGCTTTCCACGCGGCCATCACTCTGCCCGCCTCCGACTGCCGCTCCATCCGAACCCAAACAGCAGCTCCCCGGGGACCTCAGCGCCATCAACAGACACCCGGCCCGTCTCAAGATGAATACGATGGAATCGAAACATGCCTCAGGGTGCATATTCTGGTGTGATAAGAGTTCACGGCACAAGGCACGTGGCCCGGGGCTTTATATAAAACAGCGCGGCTTCTCACATGATGAAAAAGGCGGATTCTAATTAAATAGTTAAACACACGGGAACCCGATGAGGGTCTGTCTCACTCGTCTGTCCTCGGTGGTGCATGCGAGCGTGTCAACAGGCTCTCTGCTCCCTGGTCTCAGAGGAAACACCTCGTCCTGCCATTAGCCTCTAAACAAACGGCGGGAGGCTGCTCGTGGCCCGTGTTTGTGCGGCGATATGTAGCAACGCGTTGTGTCTTTGCCCCGAGCTGGACGTACCTCTGCTGGAGCCGCTCTTCTTGCCCCACGTAGAGGGCAGCGCTGCCATAGTAGAGACCACAGATGCTCAAGTTATACGTGTCCTGCACAACAAAAAAGGGTTCATTTTAATGCACGGTACAATATAACAAATGCACCAAAGTGTAAACGAGGTCACTTCTGCAAAGACGGCGGTCAGCAGTGCTAAATGTCTGATGGTCGACCCGTGGCCCCGCACATCTGGCAAAGGTTAAACAAAACCAGGAGCAAATATGATCACTCGCCAATTTATTTTCCCTTCGCTTCGTTGGGACAAACGGCTAAGGAATTAATAAATCAAGCGTCCTGTTAAATCGACGGTCATGTGCTTGGACATTTCTACTGCAAGTGGCCTGTGTCGTATTCTAAAGACATGCTGAACATATAAGAGCATTTGTACTTAAAGATATGCAGGCGATGTTTCTCTTACATTGTATTAAGGATCACTATGGTTTGCAATCAACTACTTTATGTTTATAGTTGGAAAACTGTCATTACAGCATTTTGGATGGTGGAAGTGACAGAAATGATTCCACTTTTTATGCATCTCTGTTGTATGAAGATACAGAGAGAAGATTTTTGGCATTTTGGGAAATGTAAGTGTCAGATGAGCATGTATAAGAAGCACATAAAAGAACTGAGGCAACTGTTTTTCATCCATTGGAAGAAAGTTGATGGTTCAAAAAAAAAGAAGCTACTGTTGTGAACGGAAGGGATTCAATGGTCAATGACTGGAAAGAACGGAGGAAGGTGAACAGGTTTAGGGATAATAAACGTGCACTCAGTGGCACCGGGTGTGAGGAGAGTGTCTGTCCCCCCCGCTGAAAGGAATACGGAGGCCATACCTTGATATACTGGACAAGATCCCCCAAGGTCATTTCCTGTTGACCGCAGCGTCTGCCCTCGACGAGGAAGTCGTCCCACAGGGTGTATGTCCTCCCTGCGACCTGCCGATAGACACGTTGCACACACACACACACACACACACACACACACACACACACACACACACACACACACACACACACACACACACACACACACACACACAGTGGACAGATTAACTACCTTCTTGCTGTGATGGGTGTGCAGACACTGTCTGTTGGTGGACACTGAGGCAGAGGGACGGCATTTTTCACCACTGTGTTAAAAAGCAGCTGAGAACAATCAGCAGCTCTCGGGGGGTCAAGAAGGGGCTTCCTCGTGTATTACCTTCTCGCTCTTCTCAAGTTTCTATGGAGAAGACTTCACACGGCTTCACAATCAACTGCTGTGTAATTGGTTTTCACGTGTGACTCTGTTTACCATAATCATCCAACTGAATTCATCCAGGAAAATATAACAAATGTGTCACGTGGTCAGAAAAGCCCCCGATGACGCAGCCGCTGTTTGGTGAGAGAAGATCAAAACTTGGATGTAAGATGTGGACTCTGGCTAAACCTGGCTCCAATTATCTCCAGCAGCAGCCGAGGGGAACTTTTCGACTGGCCCTCACAACTCCAGACACGTATGTGGTTTTAGGGGTTTGGGTTTGCGGAGACACACTCGGGGCAAACCTCTCTTGAAGTCTTGACGGGTGTCTCGGCTCTTTGTCCCATTTTTCAGGCAAAGCACATTCGGTTTGCAAGTTACACTTCTGACGCGCTGTAGTTTGTGCAAACATTTCATGGAACAACAGAGCTTGTCGAACAAAAGGCCATTATTTAAAATAATCTAAATGCGAGGTCATTGTCCGACATTTAAAGGCACTTCTTTTAGGCAGTGAGTTTTTCACCAGTGGTTTATTGTGTGCAGATTCAGATTTTACACGATGATTTGCAGGCTATATTTACTCTTTCCCCTCCCTTCTTTTCTCTCTGTTATATCTGTCGCACAACTCTGGAACTCTGAAGCCCCCAAAAGATAGTTGAGTGACGTAAACTATTCAACACAACAGTAAGGAAGAAATCGAGCTGCTAAACATTTACAAATGGTTTCCCACACGCACAGCTACGTTTTCTTTTTGTCACGAAATCATAAGCATGAAAAACTAGAATGGACCGAACAAGCGGTCGTCTCTGGGGAAGGAGAAGGAATGTGAAGGAGAGAGTTACTGCGTTCCTCCTAAAACAACACTGAACCGACTCACCAGTGTGGAAAACAACACAAAAGTGGTGAGTTTAAAACGCAATTTTCTTGTACTTTTCAACAACTTCGTCCACTACGATAATTCTGAAAAGCTCAAGTGTGATCCTACTGAAAACCCAGACGTGAAGCGGACAGCCGGGATTCTGGGCGTTTGAACTGTTACAAACGGACACTTCACAGCTGTGAGGGGAATAGAACCACGACGGTGTTCATTTAAGTTCACGGCGGTCAAATCTCCCGTCCTCTGTTTCACGTGTCGGACTCCGTATTACGAATGCGTGTCTGGACTTCCCCCTGAAACACAATCGGTCTTTCCAAAAACAATAAAGAAACAATGACAATTCAAATACTGAACTACTTCTCACTTCTCCGTCATGGTTTCACTGATCCAACAAAGAATCGCATAGTTTGCATGTAAACTCTCCTTTTTTATACCGTTAAATCAAAGAATAATACTGATGTTTTATACTGGAATAACTTACTCCACAGGATTATTTGCCCCAAAAATCCATTCTGCATTATTAAACATTATGCTCGTTATAAAACATCCGATCGGTTCCCCTAACATCTAAAATGCCCGGCCCAAACGTCAGGCTACTTCCTCTTGTTGAGAGGGAAGCGTGTCGAGCTTCCCTGCTCTTCCCGACAAATCTGAATTTAGACAGAAACTGTGTCCAATAACAGAATTCTCATCCGCTGCATATCAAACACACACACACACACACTCCTTCCCCTTTCCACCTGTCTAGTTGCTATTACAGCTATTAGATAAAGCTGTTTATGACATCTCTGCTGCGTAAATAGAAATTATATATTTTGAAATGCTTTGGAATGGAAAAAAATAGCACATTTTAGATTAAGATCTAAAAACTGCAAGATGCTAAACATCTACCAACTTTAGCGTTCTGTTTTGAACACTAGAAAGATTTATATTCCATCCCATCCAGTCCGACCCGATTCAACCAAAGGCAGTTGATACGGGTCAACATGCATTAAAGCATAAACTTCCGCCTGACTGAATTACAGGATCAAAAAGGTCAGAGGATACTGGCTCGATCACAAAGCGCTTCTTCCAATAAGGCCCGAAAAACAAATGCCGACCAAACCGCGCGGTCCAGCAGCAAAACGACGTATCAGAGGGCTGTAAGGAATTAAATCAGCTTCAACTTGCAGTTCAAATGAATGATCTTTGTTATACTCGATGTTTGTCCCCACAGCTTCTTCTTTTTTGCCAGATTTTGAGTTCAGCCCAGCGCAGCCCGAGGAAGTTCAGCCGAGTAAACCTGATAAAGGAGGTAAAATGAATACAAGTCGGATCCACAGTCATGCTCTTCATTTGGCATTTGCCGTGTTTTCATTATGTCAGTTTCTTAATCCCGCCCTTTAAGACAATGGAGCACTTTTGGAAACAGGAAGCCGGGATTAGGCAGCAAACCTCGATAAATCCTCCTCCTCTGCCACAAGAAACAGGCGCGCTCCCGCCTCGGCTTCACTATCTGGACGGAACTCCCACCGTGGAAGCGTTTTTACAGCCCGTCGTGGCTCCTTCAAAGGCCGCGCTTTTCAAAGTGAGGCTTTGCGAGAGAGATCTGCGCGGCCTTTTTGATCGTCATTTCATTTTAAGCTCACTGAGCTTCCCTTTTGTAGATTTCACCAAAACATCACATCCTAGATTAGTTCTCAACTGAGCCTCAAGTTCAGCCACGTGTCCGTCCGCACGTGTTCACTATAATGTATATGAATGTATATACTATAAACAATAAGGTGTAAAATGTTAGAAGTCGCTATTTTTTGTTTGATTGAATGTGTTAAAAAAATGGAATCTTATTTATTTAAACTCTTTATTTTCTTTCTTTCTAAAATGTGAACTCATATACGTTATCGCTAAGTGTTTTATGATATGTAGGTTTTAAAAAACATTTTATACAAAAGGAAACCTCATTCCTTAAAGCTAAATCCAGGAAGTATCTCTCATGGTTCAAACAATCACTGCATTGTATGGAAATATAGAAAAGGGCAATCAATTTCCTCTTCAGCCGCATGGATACACCTTCACACCTACAGCACAGATCCAATGGCGATGTGCAGCGATACTGCCAACAACTCAACATCAAAGCACGGAAGCTCACAGCTCAGCGGGTGGAAAATGAAAATAAAATATACAAATTCACACCGTAGTACTTATTAGGATTTGAGGGAAAATGCTGGTACGGCTGTGATGTAGTAGCATCATTGTGGGCAAATGGTGACATTCTTCTGATGAAAAAACACAGTCATGAGGAGCGAGAAGCTCCCCTGATGACGTGGATGACTTCACGTCTGCCTGAAGCTCAGAGCACACAGACAGTGCTGTTGGTGGCTGAGCTGAATTCTGGGTAATGCGGGCGCCAGGCATCGGTTTTGATCTTTCTTTTTTTTCTGTCCATCTCTGACATTGGGGTGTTGTGCTGAAACGGGCCGAGTACTGTTTCAATGGAGATGACACCACCAAGAATATGTTAATATGATGTTCTCAAACCTTCACCTGTGGTCGATTTACCATAATTATAAAATGACAATGAAGAGCAGCTCGCATACATCTACAGGAATCCGTTCATCAGTGGACCTTTCTCTGAACGGGAGTGTCATCTGCTACCTGATCACTATTGATCACCTCTCTCTTTGGACTGCGATGAACAAACAGATGGCTGAGACCTCCCACGGCCCCCACTGGGATTATTTATCTATGACACACCGGAGAATGCACAGGGCACCATCCCAAAGACAACTAAAGCATTAATGCGAATAAAATATGCACACAATACGTTGTATTCAGAGTAGTAAGCTAGGTTTTGAAGGTTGACTACAGTAGTGCAAGTAGGAGGGTATAAGACACTTCTCAGCAAAGTGCTGAGTTTGACACGACGACGTAAGACGCCGGCAGTTAACTTTGAAAGGCTCCCATTGACGTGTAAAACAGCAAAGAGAATCTCAATGTGATTGTCTTTCAAATGAGAAGATAAGACTGAAAATGACCTGGGGCAGAAGGACCGAGTCAATAAAATGCTCCTCTTGCAAATGGGGCCATTGACATGCTGGAGCCTGCAGAGACGTGCACGGGGCAGATGTTTGATTGATAAGAGTCACACGTGTAAAACAACAAATTATCATCGAGTGGTCTGACGAAGGCTTGGCCTTGGATTCCACACTAACCTGCTGACTGTTAGTCTAGCCCTTACTGTTTGTTGGCATGTTCGTTGGACACACATCCACAAATGTTTCAGTCAGCAGGATCAATTCGCCCACCCCCACCCCCCCAAATGATGCAAGTTCCTGTTAATTTGCTTCTTATGCATAAAACCAGCACCCTGTCGAAGACAAACAGTCTTTAGGGGCTGTAATTACCATAGATCCCCAGTCTCCTTTAGGATCACATTTGTGGGACTTGCAAGACCAGTAAAAGTCACTTTATTTCTTTTTCCACAACATACTTGGACACGTGTATGTTGTTAGTCGGGGCCTCGTGTGCTCTGCATACACGACGGTCTGCAGGAGGCCAGCAAACAGGCACAATTAGCCATATGGGACATTATCCATACATGGGGGGGGGGGGGTTGTGTACACGTATGAGGTAACGGTTCCTGCGTGTCTTAGTGGAGAAAGGGTGAGGGGGCGAAGACGAGGCAGAATGTATGTTTACGGCCGTGATCTCAGCTCAGAAACTTGAATTTAATGTCACTCATGGGGGAACCCCGCGGCCCATCCCCCCCCCGCTAACATTGGTGCTTTAATGAGAGAATAACGGAGACCACTAATAACGTCCACATGCTTCAGTCAAACACGCCGGCAGAAAAGAGTTGGAAGAAACATGTAAAAATACCTCACAAAGTCAGCTCCATTATTCTTCCCCCGCATGGAAAATAGACAAACCCAGAGGAGAAGTACTAACATCTTGTACGTACTTGATTAAAATTAGCTCCAGAAATTTGTGAAGGGTTGTAAAAATAATTCCAGACGTACTTTTTAGGTGAACTCATCCGTTGAGTGTGTTGTTTGCGCAGCTTTAGTCACTCATGCTGGTCGAGCTTTAAGGTCCCACGTGCGTTTAAACACCACGAGCAGACGCAGTCTCGCTGTTGTGTTTCTCATCCAACACTCGTATTTCACAGTAGATGGTTGAAGAGGAACTAAACGCGTTAAGTTAGTTTGTTCGGCCAAATGGGGAGCGTGTGTGGAGGACTCATGATAAATAAATACGCCATCTTTAGCGATCTTTGAGTAGACAAACGATTTGTGGGGAACCAAAGAAGAAGTGGTGATGGAGCAACGCAGCGTGACTTAAAAACAGAAGGCCAACAAGACAATGGCACCAACCGTCTACGTTGACCACAGATTACTCATTATCCCGTGAGCACTATTGATGTGCAGGTCTTGAGTTACAAACTGCACAATGCAGATCCACGCGGGAGCTCCCGGAGGAGCACCGAGGGCCTTGGATCATGTTCACCCCCGTTTCTTTACTGGCACAGACTGAGGAGGCTAACGCAGATCCAGCCACATGTGGGCTCGCTTAAATCTCCCCTTTGTTCTTCTCCTTTCTCTCTTCAAGTCAGTCCCTGTTATGCGCAAGGCAGATGTGGGGTCTCCAATTATGTAAGTGCTTTAATCACGAATCAAGTAGCTGCAGGTTTTGCTTTCTGCATGTAAAACGAACATACAACCACCTAATGTACTCAGCTAACGTGCAAACATGTTGATGATGGAACGATGGTGTAAGAAACAGAACGCCTCCTCCCGGTGCTCTGCAGAACCCCGCAGCAAGGTCCCATGAACGCTCACAGGGAAATCTGTTTTCAATACACTGCTTCCTGTGAAGCCAGGAAACAGCCGGTCGTTTCTGCAGCCAATTAACAAAGAACCAGTGTGAGCGTCGACCTTTGCGCGGCTTCCTTGAGATCAGGAACGTCGCCTCCAACACCGCTAATTCAATTAAGAGACCGAAAGGGCGAGCCGGGGGAAGAGGGCGCCGCGTTCAGGCCGGTGGGGGGGATGTGGAGGATGTGTGCCCAGGAGAGGGAGTGTTTCCATGGCGCGAAACCAGCAGGCAGCATAGCGCACAAGTCAAGGCAGCGCACACTGGGACACAGTCAGGAACGCCGCCGCGGGGCTTTTTGGACGGAGCTATTTTAATTCTCAGCTGGAACACGTCCTCCTCTGCCCTGGCGTAGGGAGATGTTGCTCCTTCGTCTGCTTTACTGCGGCTCAGTTACAACTGCAGGACTCATTAATTGTTGTTGTGCTTGAAATAACGCTCAGTGTCTCGTCAGGTTTTGTTTCCTGCAAAAACAAGCGCTGCCTGCCGGCTTTCACTCAGGGTTTCACGCCATGTCTGTCATGCTATATTTGGCACTTACAGCCGACCCGAGTAACATCAAGCTTTCTGGCCGTTTCAGAGATATCCATCTATGCGAGCTCGCCAGACTCGCCACTCCTTCAGTGTAATGGCCTCTGCCTCAGCCCCCCCCCCCCCCCAACAGAAAACATAAACACGAGGAGGAAAAAGATACTAAAAAATAGTACAGCGTTTGTTTACATATTTCTGCCTCCATAACAGCAGCGGGTGTATTTCCGGGGGAAACTTCCTATTTTGGGAAACAGCTGCTTTAAAGCAACAATTTCTGGAAAAGGGGTCAGCGTGGTCGGAGTCCTCTGTGAACACCGGTGGTACACACGGCCGCATCTAAACATTCTAATCTAAAAAATCCCCAAAAAACTTTTCCCGAAAGCCGCCAACCCCAACGACCGACTCACAATCACGAAGCGCTAACCTCTTTGTTGTTGTGGCGCTGCGAGTTACATCCCTGCTGTGATGTGGCGGGATGAAAGCGCAACACTTGTGTGGTGAACGCCAGAACCATCCGTGAGGTGTTACCTGATATTAATGAACTGAGACTGATCTGACGAGGAGAGAGAGGCCCGAGTCACTGCAAAAAGTAAGCTGAGCTCTTGATGCCGCGTGTCAGATCAGAGATATTTAACGGCTGCACGTCCGAGGTCCCTTCGAACGCCGCCTAATAAAGCCTCTAATCTCAGAGAGATCAGAGTGATAAGAGGATATTAATAGCCATGTTGCTTTGGTGTCTGTTTTCATTACTGTGTGGACTAATTTCTGCTATTTAGAATACCGTAAATGAGCTAATATACAATGTGATGGGATATGAGACTGAAATGGCAGATATGAGTTTGTTGACCCACTTTCCCATTGAATTGAATGAGAAAATGTGTCGAAACGTTTGACTGGTACTGTATACAGTATGTTCACTACACACTACATTTAAAAGTCAAATATGTATCTAGAAAAGAATCAGACACATATTTCGAACTAATTCTGAAGACTAAAGACTAAAATGTTTTCTTATTTTCTCCGACTTCGATGACTTAAGTTTTGGCAGCTGAACATCCTTCTCTCCCCCTCCCTCCGCCTGCGTGTGCGTGCGTAACAGCACATGTGTGCTCCTCATTGACTTTGTCCCCATCGGCTTCAAGCGGATGCAGCAGCCCCACAGGCCCGCGTGAAGCTCTGGACCGTCTAATGTCCGTCTCGCTTTCTCGATCCTCCAAACGCTCGAGCCTGTGGCCTCTCGCTGAAACGATGTCAGGTGCCTCTCTTCTGTCCAGGCGCATCCGACGTTCCACGCTGCCTTCGGCAATGCTGTGTTTCTGCCAGCAAATTCTAAAAGAATGTGCAAACACTTTCGCTGGCCAAATTTACCGACAGCAACTGAGGGTGGGGGGCGGGGGGAGGTGGGGGGTTTGTAAGGAGGGAGGACAGCGTGCCTGGAAGTCGCAGCTGCCTTCACTGCAGCTGTAGCCCTTTTTTCGTCTCGTAGCCAAATCTTGAAACCAGACCTACAGTGTCTCAGAGCTCCCTGCCGCTGCACCCTCACGTAGCAGAGCACACAGCTACCTCACCCGCTGACCCCCCCATGACCCCCCCCGTCTGTCAGAGGTCCAAGGCTCGGGCAGCTCCCATATCTGATTCCCCCGCAGAGGGGAGATATTCAGGGGAAAGCAGTCGGGCCTCAGCGGCGTTATTTGACTGGATATCCTCTCAGACTTGACCCTGAGAGTCGAATCTGGCCGGTAGCTATTGCGTGTTTGTGTTTTAAAGCTTGGCCCGTGCAGCACAGAGAACTTGGTGTGAGCCGACACGTCGGGGTGGGATTTGGTCCTGAAAGGGCTCTGAGAAGAAGCTCTTTTCATTTCGGCTTTGAGCTGCAGACGCTTTAAATCCACATTATGTGTGCAAACCCAGAGGCCGACAAGGGCGTGTTTAAGTCTTACCTGCACCGAAATGCCCTGAGGATTGTGAGCTGGCTAAAGCCTCGGCTCATGTGCAAGAAATCGCCAGTTAACAGGGTTCTCTTACTCTGAGAGACACATTAATAACTTAATGCACGTCAGCCGCTGAGGAAGGACTGAAGGATCCACAAAGGAGCAGACTGATTTATCCTCAAAGCGGGCAGGCTTAAATGATAAATGTGCATACAGTGAGCGTCAGTCAGGCTGTATAAGGGGCCACTATGTGCGACTGACTGCTTTGTAAATCTTGTACCTTAAACTAAACACAGTCGCTGGCTGCGACTGAAAATGTCTGTAGGGGCTAAAGAGCTGGTACTCACTTCAAAGCCGTGGGCCGGGCTCGGTGGGCAAAACACAATGTGCGTGACTGGCAGGTACATGTAAGCCGTGCTGTAGGAGCTGATGTTCCGGTGACCCTGCACCAGTTTGTAGAGCTCCAGGCACATCAAGCCGGCCACCGCGGCCGTGGTGGTGGCGATGGCTGGGATGATCCTCCCGGCGATGCGCTTACTCTGTGGAGGAGACAGCAGACGTCCTATTTCTTATAGAGTCCTACGCAGCGAGGTGATTAGTGTGGCAGATAAATCTTGTGATGGGTTTTTTTTAAACAGTATTTCACCGTGATGAATGCGTATAGTTCAAAGCAGCAAAACAAAATCCCTCAAATGCGGGTACTTTAAAAGTGTACTGAAGTAGGCCTACAGTACTTAAGTGAATATTCAAAGCTACTTTGCACAACTGCTCGCATCTCAGAGACAAACTTCTTGTCTTCTTTTTTACTGCATTGCATTTCTGTCACAGCTATAGTTAGTTTGAATGTCAAGGCTTTATATAGCAAACAGATGCTGCATAAATACAGTACTGCATTTTGTAACGTATAATATAACACTGACAGGGAACATTCTGCGACATAAAATACTTGCTCTGCTGCAAATACTCTTGTGCTGTATAAGCGACATTGGTGTGTTTTGTATGTGAAGACTTTTGTTGCGTGACGCCATGACATTACACATCCAATTGGTTATCTTACATTTACTTCTTTATGCCAGACGCATTTCAATACAGGGGCATTGTCCTTTAATTCATATAATCAAACCCTCTATACTGACAAATTTGACACAACTGTATGACTGTTTGCAGCGTAGATACTGTATACAATGAAACGGGTAAAATGGTGACTAAAAGTCACGTTATTCCTGAACAAGATGCAACACGTGGAAGCGTCTTTTTCATTGCTGCCCCTCCCCCTCGCTTAGCAGCAGCACCCACTCCCCCCCGTCCCTCCATCTGTCTCGGGTGTTTGTCTGCAGCCGCGGCGGGTACAAGGCCGGGGCTCAGGTGTCACCTCCCGGGCGACAGGTAAAGTGCGGTGATTAGTTCTGCTCGGGGAACAATGGGTGAGGAGGCTGTTTCTGTGGCTTCAGGGCAGGTGTGTGCAGCACAGACTGAAAACATGACCCCAAGGGAGGGGCTCTTTCTTTATTGTTGACTTATTTACCTCTAAATCTTTTTAACCCTGCACAGAGATTTGTTTTTTTCGATGATGCGCTTGGTGAAGATGCTGACCTGGTGCCGATCAGCTGCAGGGATGTCGTAGTTCTCGGCCCTCAGGTTGGATGCAGCGACGATGTAGTCCACGTGGAAGTTACTGTCGTCATCCTGTGCCGTGTGGGGTGTCAAACAAACAGCACATGAGCCATTCATGTGACACACTCCGAAGCTCCAAGCGCACGACCAAATTGTGTGTATCCACGAGTGGAACCCGCAGTGGAGTGGTGGAACGCGGCTTGGCTGCTTTGAGCGTTTTCCAGGCTTTGTTGTCGGGTCACTTACATTACTCTTATACATGACTTAGGTCACCCTAATAGAATGCATGCGAATTCAAAATTTCGGTTGTGATTGACACGGCCAGTGAGGTCATTCCTGCTTCTGCGGCTCTACAAAGACTCTAAAGGGGACTGTCGCTCAGCGATGGCTTTAGGGGTTCCCGAGGAAGCTTCTCGCCGGCAACCTGATGCATTTGAAACCCTCCTACGCACATTCCATCAACCCGCAGCATGACCTGGGCACTAAGGGATGAAAACGACAAAGAAGTGGGAGCGAGTTACCGTGTACACTTTTATTCCTGCTCCTACTGAGTCACCGGACGCTTTACCAGAACCGCTCTCTCCACAACAACAACCACCTGATCATCTGGCCTCTCAGATCAATGAAAAAGCTTGTAGGATGTGAGAATTTGAAATAATCAGAAGTTTACCGGGAAATCAGGATATCAGGGTTTTCTGGGTAAATAAGGAACATGAGATACAGAGGACGTGTTTCTTCCTCCCACATGATGAAAATTAGCTTTGAGGACACAATTCCTCAAGATGTCACTCGGTTAGTTTCATGCCATCACGGATGAAACAGGTTCATCATTTTGTTGATTTGTTTAGCCAAGATCTTTTTTTTATTAATTTTTCCATTTTAAATTTAAATTTACTGCTGAAACCTAAATAGAAAATAAGCTGCTGCCCTGGTGACACTGACGGGGTCGTTTCAGAGTCAGTTCTTTCTTCTCTGCTTACTCCGTTGACTTAGTTGAATTCATACGGGAGAAATATGTCTAACCTGCACTCCCATATAACTTATTGGAGAAAAAAAAAGGGCCGTTGCACTCGGATCCCACAGACCTCATGCAAGATCCCAACCGAGCGCTAAACCTGATTTAATGCCCAGGCGGCAGATGATTATTTGTTGAGAGGTGTTGCGAAGGAGTGCGAGGGGAGACTGTGACACAGACGCTAATCTACCCCCGGGGCTCAGGCTGCCACTTCAAAGACACGGTCGACACGCTGGCGGACAGTAGTATCTGTGCTGTAATCCACTGCACCAAATGGCTTCTAATGAGCCTCTAACACGGGGCCATAGGGACATAATGAGACTGGGACCGGTGGAGGGGAAAACAATTGTCTCCACAGTACGGAATCAGTTGCTAAACGAGAAAAGGCCTCTAGCCAGTTCAAATAGAGGCTTCATTTAGTTCATTGGCAGTAGTGTGACCCACCACAAAGCAGCTCTTAGGCGGTTTGTCGGTTGTCTGCTAGCAGATGAGACAAAGAGGCACCTTCACATTAATCAAAGCAATAGGCCACGATCAGTAGTTTCCCCCTGCGGTGTGGACAGGACTTCATCACGCTCGGTCTCTGCACACATGTGCATTTGTTCCGCTTCCAACTTAATTTAATTTAGGATTTGAGCTTCTGAATATACTTTTGAGCCCCAAGGATTTATAACAGCAAACAAAGAGTACAAGTGAGCTCTGTTTTCACGAACGTTCCGAGGGACAGAACCGATTCGGGTCATCGAGGACCCAAAGGAGAGGGTGGAAAGAAAAAGCGTAGTCTGAAAGCAGCCATAGATTTAGATCCAGCTCCCTGCGAACACTCGGCCGCCAATCTGTCTGTGGCTTCTGCAGAGTAAGCAGCCGAGGTGTCAATGCGCTCATGCCGTACCTTTTCAAAGTCGATGGGGTACATCAGCATGAATGAGCTTTCCACCGATGACGAGGCCAACTTTCCTTTCCACTCCTCAAGTTCGGCTTTCTCTGGTGCAGGGAAAGAGTTGAGAAAATGAGAAAAAGTGATGTAATAACCAAAATTATCGGCTATAAAATCAATCTTACTGGCGTCATCTTGTTTGTCCTCCTCCATCTCCTCGTCCGAGAGGTGAATCTTCACGGACGACTTGGGAGTGAAAGATGGGAGGCGGACTTTTTCTAAGGTTTTTGTGATAGAAGCGCGGTCTCTTGTCCCGCTGATTCCAAAGATCTGCCCATACAGATTAGCTGCTGCCACAACATAGTCCATGTGAGTAGTCTAGAAAGACACAATACACCATAAAATGCTGTATGTTTTGTCATGTTTTAACAGAAAGACAATGTCAATATTAGTACTCAATAAGAGTCATTGTGCATTTCTTTAAAAACACAACGTTGTCGTTCTGGAGAAAAGAAAAAAAGCTGTATAAAATGATAAATTGATTATTTAAGTTAATTTAAAGAGGACATTGTGTGCAGAACAGGTAACTAACAATACTTTCGTCTCGCTTTCTAGATAAATGATAAATGGCAATGACCATGTCTCTGTCACACATGTAGAGGTGCAGAAATAAATGTAAAGGAGATACAAGTCACATGACAGCAGATGAAATACTGACAGAGCAGAGAAGGAGGGAAGCAGATCTACAATGTGAGATGACGGAACAAGTCATTTCTTTCTGCTGTCAATGCGTAATCGCTGCCTTGCGCGTTGGTGTATTGTAAGCGTAATGCCGTCCTGTTACCTGAGAGTTTGTCCAAGTTAGCTTGGCTGTAAAAGACGAATGTGGGTGGAGAGCAGATTATTATCTGCATCTCATTGTCCGTATGAAGGTTAAGTGCTATTCAGAGGATCCAGTATACGGTCGGAGTGGGGAAGAGACTATCAGCGCTGATAACGAAGGAATGCTCATCAGCAAATACCGTGTTATTCACCGATTTCATGATTACTGCTGCAGGAGGAATTGGACCAGATGCTACTTACATTATTGGGGTCAAAGGTCAGCGGATGAGGGCACCTCTTGGATCCGGCCCAGAAGGGTAGACCCGCAGCAGTCACCTAAAAGAAAAGAAAAAAATCAATATGATCAACAGCTGAAACTTTTCAATACAAAATGTGCCAGAGGTGCAATAGATGTCATGTGTACAGAGATTGACAAAAAGGCCAAATGCATAAGACATAAATAAATCACACATTGAGTAGAAAGCAGAATAATGATGTAGAAATGACTACTAATAATAGTGTTAACAGTAGCAGCGGCCTTGGCAGCGTCCACATTGAGTATATTCCTTTATAAAGCTCTCCATAGTTCTATGAAGCACTAAGGTGATCGCCACAAGACGATCTTTGTCCCCCATTAAATACAGGATACATTTCTTTATTTGCTTATTTTATATGAAGTGTTGTGTGTATTTTCATTACTATCTAAATGACGTATCATGAAACATACATTAGGAGAACATCCCCCTCAGTTGTGTGACGTATGAGGAGGATTACGACCTTCCTGCAGACCAGCCAGACTAATACAGTTATCAGTCGTGTGTTGACAACACAATTTGTACGTCTGATAAAGTAACAAAGGAGCCGAGAGCTTTGATGTTTCCAAATGGTCGGTGTGCTGGGAAAGAGAGAGCTTCCTACTGGTGGTGCCATTTTTCACTGCAGGGGAGCTTTTTATAGCAGCCAAAAGGCATCAACAGCATTCTCTTTTCCTAAATCCCCCTGAAGGCCTCTTTCCTTGATTAACGAGTCACTGGTGAATTATGATATCTTGTATTACTATTTTTAAAGATAAAATCTTAGTTTGATATTTGAGCAATACTTTACTGTACTGTAATGAAACACCAGTTTAAGTCCAGTAATTGAATAAATTTAATAATAAAATGTACTTCTTTTGCTCGAGGATAAAATAACAGGTATTACATTTACAATTTTGTGGAACTGAAAAAGCCACAAATCACCACCAACTTGAAGAACTATGTTTAAACAGTTAAAGCCCTCTTCTTTGGTCTTTAACTGTACTCTCCTTAGCTGCCGATATGCTGTTTATTGTAATTCCATTAACAATAAAATGCATTTAATCTCTGATGCCATATTTAACTTATTCTGAGCGGTTTCTCACTCTGAAATCCGACCATTACTCCACGTGTAAAAGTTTAAACGCACACGCAGGACCACGCTCACTTCTGCATGGAGACGAAGACGTTTGGAATGAGTGGCCATTTATCACACTGGTTTACACGCCCACGTGTGTCCTGCTGATTTGTGGACGCTAACCGACGTTTGCTGTTTAATCGCGGTTCCTCAGAAGGTTTGTGGTCGAGAATCAAACCGTAACTGAGACAACCAGAAAAAAAAAGAGGAAATGATAACAATAACTGCCAAAGAGTTTCTCTGTGGTGCGTTGAGATTACACGGTCAAACTAAAATGTTTGGATGTTTTCCGGAAAGGTTCAAATTCAAATTGTGACACTTTTGACAAAACATTTTCTCTGGGAAAATAATACGATTGTAGTACTCTACTATATATATTCTAGCAGACACTAATGTAAAAAAAAACTATCGCCCTGCAGACATCTAATGGAGCTTTAAACGGGCTGTGTCTGAGTTAGTGAGGGTCTGTTTGGCTTGATACTGATCCGAGCCCCCCAAGGTGTGAGAGCAACATGTGACATCACTCTGAGGGTTTGTAATCTGGTGAAGCATGCAGACAGAGATATTTATCAGTGGTTTGAGTTTCAGACAGGTCTCGTAGAGGGTCTCTGGTCGCAGGGAAATATGCACTACGACACCGTGACACGTAAAGAAATGTGAGTCATTGCAGTGTTTTCATAGCTTGATATGCACGGAACTCTTACAAACACAGCGGTGCCCTTATGTGTCCATCAAAATGAACCACATATACTTCTATTTCCCGTGGTGTGAATTTACCTCCCCGGGAGGGAAACAATGGAGGAGCTGGCGGATGTCGTTGTTATAGAGAGTCTCCCACTTGCAGCGTGCCCAGCTCACGCAGTCCTCCCAGCTCGTTGGACGTTGTCCTCCGGCTTCCGTGTTCTGCAGGCTGCTCCACAGACCCCCAAGAACCTCCAGGGCCTCAGCGTCTCCGAGGCCAAGAGTCCGCTCCACGAAGCCGTCATCTCTACAGGAGACGGTGCAGCAATTCATTTCGATCAAATAACACAGAAGGTAACAAATGTGTGGGGAAAATTAAAAAAAGACAAGTATGCTCTAAAGTGGATAAAAGCTTTTTTACTGACTTACTGGCAGCAGTTAAACTGAAGAATATTTGGCTGTTTACAGGAAGAATGACGAAACAGAT
Source organism: Gasterosteus aculeatus (assembly GCF_964276395.1). Classification (NCBI taxonomy): domain Eukaryota; kingdom Metazoa; phylum Chordata; class Actinopteri; order Perciformes; family Gasterosteidae; genus Gasterosteus; species Gasterosteus aculeatus. Next base: position 17,683,701 of record NC_135705.1, read on the forward strand.
CTTTGTAAATTAGGGTGTAGTCTTGTTACTGACTCAGAGGGGGTTCCATTGACACTTGGATGAGGATTACTGCGGTTAGTAAGTTTGTAGTGTGCCGGTCGCTGCCACTCCATACCACACGTCATGCATCCGCGTACTAAAAAAGAGGAATCTGCCTCCCATGCGTGCAGTTACACCTCAACGGGTCTAAACAGGAGCACTCTGCCCACAGCTACATCGAGCTGCATGGGTCGGAAATTAACACAGAATGACATCATCAACCAGGTCTTAATAGTTAACTATTGTAAGTCGCTGCGGATAAAAGCGTCAGCTAGATGACATGTGATGTAATGTAATGTCTTAAAATGTACTGGACTACAACGTGAAGCCGACCTGCTTCATTAAATTCTAATCTCTCTACACATCAGTGTAAGATGAGAAACTTCAGCAGCTGTTTGTTCCCCCCCCCCAATCTGTTTAGAGACACAGGAAAGTGTGCAAGTGCTTTACAATGAGGGGGGGGGGGGTTACCGAAAATCTCACCAAAACAAACAGATATCTCAACACATGGTTGGATCATGGGGGGCTCCGAGGCTGTTACACTATAAGTAGGTCAATGCTTCTGTCTCCTATGACATAATGTGTAGAACACTCTGCCGAGTTTTCCTGGATTGCTTTGCAGAAGAAAAAAAGCGTTGCGTAATGACCGAGAAGTCGTCATTAAGGTGCAGCGGATTGGACCCCCCCCCCCCCAAATATTCCCGCTCGTCAGAGGCAACGCTTGTTGTGTAAAAGGGTTAGTCACACGACGACGGCATCGTATCTCACCTCAGGAAGAGATTCACATTTTCAGGTGTTTGTTTGAACAGCCCCTCGAACTGGTCTCTGGCCCACTAGAATAATTGTTAAAAAAAAAAGAAAAGAATACACTGAGCGACAGGAAAAGAAATTCCTTTAAATTATAATAGTGTATTGCACTATATATCTTAATAGAATAGTTTTTTATTGATTCTTGTAATAAATGTGTTACAGATTCAAACTGGGTTATTTTATTCTGTGTTTTGCTGTGCACAACACTTACTTACGCATCTATCACAACTTTCCAATGGATTGACACAAAATCTGCTTTGGCGATCACATAACTTAACATTTAGCGCCATCATCTGGTCACATTTTTATTTTTGGTCTTCGGTCCATCATTAGCAAATGCTAGCATACGAGCATGCTGAACTAAAACGGTGAACAACAGGGTGCTAAAGCAACAGCACGTTAGCATTTTGCATAATAAGCTGTTTAGCTTGCCGAGTTGAACGTGGAGCTCAAATCGCCACCGCGTGATGAGACTTGATAAAACCCTTCGGCCGTATCACACTACAGTTTGTACTGTGCTGTCCTTCGACAACCAGTGAGCGTTAGCCCGGACTTTGGACCGAACACTTAACGCTTTCATTGTACCTGCAGGGTGTGCTCAATGCGGTGAGGGAAGTTCTTGAGCGTGCACAGCGGGATGGCGTCATTAGAACTCGAGGTGCTTGGGCCGTAGGACTTTGTCAGGTGAGGCACCACCACCACAGTGCTGCCCTGGCATCCTAAAGTTCCTCCCTCCACCAGCGGTTTCTGGTGCTGAACGCAGCGTCCATCAAGATAGACCCCTGTGCGGCAAAGGAGGGATTTAGACTGTCGTTTTACAAGCGTTTTGTGGTTAAAAAAAAAAGAAAAAAATGAATGAATGATAGCTACAAAGAGAGAACCCACTCACTGGCTTCCACATTATCAAGGGCTGCAGCTACTCCGTCGAGACCCATGAAGAAGTTGTAATCGTACACGCCTTCACTGTCAGCGTCCAGACGGTTCTGGTGAGCGGTGATGTTCATCCGTGGGTTCATCTCACGCACCGCTTTGGCCGCAACGTCCGATTTTGGTTTCTGTACACGGACGAGTTGCCAAATGTGAAGATGTCTGGGCGATTGTGCATAGAGTGATGTATTCAAATGAATAAAATGTTAATCAATGCAAAAAATACCCTAGTATTTTATGATGCTTGTATGAAACCTCTAAAGGAGAGATTTGGTAATTTATACTGTATTATTTCACCGTCTTCTATTATATAACAATAGAATCAGCCCATTTGGTCTACAGGATTTGATAAAACGTTTTGCACAAGTTGTTTAGACAGCAGCAGTTGTTCAATCAGACATTTGTGAGCAACCATTTGATATACTCCTAAAAACAACACTGCCTGAAGTGATGGAAGGTGAACGTGTAATCTGACACAAGCTGTCTTAGACTGACAATAACCCCCCTACCCTCCCCCGTGCCCCCATCTGTCCCATTAGCAAGCCCTCTGACCCTCCCACTTGACCTGGTGTAACAAGAACCAGCGGGCTATCGTGGTACGTGAGACTATGATGTCAGGCTTTTTTCTCACCCCAATATCCTGAGACCTGAACAGGAACTGCCGGTTCAAGTTGGATCTTTCTATGAAGTCCATGTCGGTCACAGTGATTTGGCCTCCCTCTCCGGCACCGAGCCCCATGAGTGCAAAGTTCTTCAAAAGCTCACATCCGATGGCACCAGCTCCAACCTTGAAAAATGAACAGAAAGACTCAGAATAGATGGCATACATCAGCTGGTGCAACAAGAGAACGCCATCAAATAAAAGTGTTGCTTTACACATTAAGAAACCTCTTGATACTTTGGATCTGTTTGTCTATGTCTGTGTGTTTGTCTATGTTAGTGTGTCTGTGTGTCCGTCGACGTTGGTGTGTCTGTGTGTCCGTCGACGTTGGTGTGTCTGTGTGTCCGTCGACGTTGGTGTGTCTGTGTGTCCGTCGACGTTGGTGTGTCTGTGTGTCCGACACGTGTCTACGTTGGTGTGTTTGTCTACGTTAGTGTGTCTGCGTGTTTGTCTATGTTAGTGTGTCTGCGTGTTTGTCTACGTTGGTGTGTTTGTCTACGTTAGTGTGTCTGCGTGTTTGTCTATGTTAGTGTGTCTGCGTGTTTGTCTATGTTAGTGTGTCTGCGTGTTGTGTGTCCGTCGACGTTGGTGTGTCTGTGTGTCCGTCGACGTTGGTGTGTCTGTGTGTCCGTCGACGTTGGTGTGTCTGTGTGTCCGTCGACGTTGGTGTGTCTGTGTGTCCGTCGACGTTGGTGTGTCTGTGTGTCCGTCGACGTTGGTGTGTCTGTGTGTCCGTCGACGTTGGTGTGTCTGTGTGTCCGTCGACGTTGGTGTGTCTGTGTGTCCGTCGACGTTGGTGTGTCTGTGTGTCCGTCAAAGTTGGTGTGTCTGTGTGTCCGTCGACGTTGGTGTGTCTGTGTGTCCGTCGACGTTGGTGTGTCTGTGTGTCCGACACGTGTCTACGTTGGTGTGTTTGTCTACGTTAGTGTGTCTGCGTGTTTGTCTATGTTAGTGTGTCTGCGTGTTTGTCTACGTTGGTGTGTTTGTCTACGTTAGTGTGTCTGCGTGTTTGTCTATGTTAGTGTGTCTGCGTGTTTGTCTATGTTAGTGTGTCTGCGTGTTGTGTGTCCGTTGACGTTGGTGTGTCTGTGTGTCCGTCGACGTTGGTGTGTCTGTGTGTCCGTCGACGTTGGTGTGTCTGTGTGTCCGTCGACGTTGGTGTGTCTGTGTGTCCGTCGACGTTGGTGTGTCTGTGTGTCCGTCGACGTTGGTGTGTGTCCGTCGACGTTGGTGTGTCTGTGTGTCCGTCGACGTTGGTGTGTCTGTGTGTCCGACACGTGTCTACGTTGGTGTGTTTGTCTACGTTAGTGTGTCTGCGTGTTTGTCTATGTTAGTGTGTCTGCGTGTTTGTCTACGTTGGTGTGTTTGTCTACGTTAGTGTGTCTGCGTGTTTGTCTATGTTAGTGTGTCTGCGTGTTTGTCTATGTTAGTGTGTCTGCGTGCTGTGTGTCCGTCGACGTTGGTGTGTCTGTGTGTCCGTCGACGTTGGTGTGTCTGTGTGTCCGTCGACGTTGGTGTGTCTGTGTGTCCGTCGACGTTGGTGTGTCTGTGTGTCCGTCGACGTTGGTGTGTCTGTGTGTCCGTCGACGTTGGTGTGTCTGTGTGTCCGTCGACGTTGGTGTGTCTGTGTGTCCGTCGACGTTGGTGTGTGTGTGTCCGTCGACGTTGGTGTGTCTGTGTGTCCGACACGTGTCTACGTTGGTGTGTTTGTCTACGTTAGTGTGTCTGCGTGTTTGTCTATGTTAGTGTGTCTGCGTGTTTGTCTACGTTGGTGTGTTTGTCTACGTTAGTGTGTCTGCGTGTTTGTCTATGTTAGTGTGTCTGCGTGTTTGTCTACGTTGGTGTGTTTGTCTACGTTAGTGTGTCTGCGTGTTTGTCTATGTTAGTGTGTCTGCGTGCTGTGTGTCCGTCGACGTTGGTGTGTCTGCGTGCTGTGTGTCCGTCGACGTTGGTGTGTCTGTGTGTCCGTCGACGTTGGTGTGTCTGTGTGTCCGTCGACGTTGGTGTGTCTGTGTGTCCGTCGACGTTGGTGTGTCTGTGTGTCCGTCGACGTTGGTGTGTCTGTGTGTCCGTCGACGTTGGTGTGTCTGTGTGTCCGACACGTGTCTACGTTGGTGTGTTTGTCTACGTTAGTGTGTCTGCGTGTTTGTCTATGTTAGTGTGTCTGCGTGTTTGTCTACGTTGGTGTGTTTGTCTACGTTAGTGTGTCTGCGTGTTTGTCTATGTTAGTGTGTCTGCGTGTTTGTCTATGTTAGTGTGTCTGCGTGTCTGTGTGTCCGTCGACGTTGGTGTGTCTGTGTGTCCGTCGACGTTGGTGTGTCTGTGTGTCCGTCGACGTTGGTGTGTCTGTGTGTCCGTCGACGTTGGTGTGTCTGTGTGTCCGTCGACGTTGGTGTGTCTGTGTGTCCGTCGACGTTGGTGTGTCTGTGTGTCCGTCGACGTTGGTGTGTCTGTGTGTCCGTCGACGTTGGTGTGTCTGTGTGTCCGTCGACGTTGGTGTGTCTGTGTGTCCGTCGACGTTGGTGTGTCTGTGTGTCCGTCGACGTTGGTGTGTCTGTGTGTCCGTCGACGTTGGTGTGTCTGTGTGTCCGACACGTGTCTACGTTGGTGTGTTTGTCTACGTTAGTGTGTCTGCGTGTTTGTCTATGTTAGTGTGTCTGCGTGTTTGTCTGTGTGTCCGTCGTCGACGTTGGTGTTTCTGTGTGTCCGTCGTCGACGTTGGTGTGTCTGTGTGTCCGTCGTCGACGTTGGTGTGTCTGTGTGTCCGTCGTCGACGTTGGTGTGTCTGTGTGTCCGTCGTCGACGTTGGTGTGTCTGTGTGTCCGTCGTCGACGTTGGTGTGTCTGTGTGTCCGTCGTCGACGTTGGTGTGTCTGTGTGTCCGTCGTCGACGTTGGTGTGTCTGTGTGTCCGTCGTCGACGTTGGTGTGTCTGCGTGTCCGTCGTCGACGTTGGTGTGTCTGCGTGTCCGTCGTCGACGTTGGTGTGTCTGCGTGTCCGTCGTCGACGTTGGTGTGTCTGTGTGTCCGTCGTCGACGTTGGTGTGTCTGTGTGTCCGTCGTCGACGTTGGTGTGTCTGTGTGTCCGTCGACGTTGGTGTGTCTGTGTGTCCGTCGACGTTGGTGTGTCTGTGTGTCCGTCGACGTTGGTGTGTCTGTGTGTCCGTCGACGTTGGTGTGTCTGTGTGTCCGTCGACGTTGGTGTGTCTGTGTGTCCGTCGACGTTGGTGTGTCTGTGTGTCCGTCGACGTTGGTGTGTCTGTGTGTCCGACACGTGTCTACGTTGGTGTGTTTGTCTACGTTAGTGTGTCTGCGTGTTTGTCTACGTTGGTGTGTTTGTCTACGTTAGTGTGTCTGCGTGTTTGTCTATGTTAGTGTGTCTGCGTGTTTGTCTATGTTAGTGTGTCTGCGTGTTGTGTGTCCGTCGACGTTGGTGTGTCTGTGTGTCCGTCGACGTTGGTGTGTCTGTGTGTCCGTCGACGTTGGTGTGTCTGTGTGTCCGTCGACGTTGGTGTGTCTGTGTGTCCGTCGACGTTGGTGTGTCTGTGTGTCCGTCGACGTTGGTGTGTCTGTGTGTCCGACACGTGTCTACGTTGGTGTGTTTGTCTACGTTAGTGTGTCTGCGTGTTTGTCTATGTTAGTGTGTCTGCGTGTTTGTCTACGTTGGTGTGTTTGTCTACGTTAGTGTGTCTGCGTGTTTGTCTATGTTAGTGTGTCTGCGTGTTTGTCTATGTTAGTGTGTCTGCGTGTTGTGTGTCCGTCGACGTTGGTGTGTCTGTGTGTCCGTCGACGTTGGTGTGTCTGTGTGTCCGTCGACGTTGGTGTGTCTGTGTGTCCGTCGACGTTGGTGTGTCTGTGTGTCCGTCGACGTTGGTGTGTCTGTGTGTCCGTCGACGTTGGTGTGTCTGTGTGTCCGTCGACGTTGGTGTGTCTGTGTGTCCGACACGTGTCTACGTTGGTGTGTTTGTCTACGTTAGTGTGTCTGCGTGTTTGTCTATGTTAGTGTGTCTGCGTGTTTGTCTACGTTGGTGTGTTTGTCTACGTTAGTGTGTCTGCGTGTTTGTCTATGTTAGTGTGTCTGCGTGTTTGTCTATGTTAGTGTGTCTGCGTGTTGTGTGTCCGTCGACGTTGGTGTGTCTGTGTGTCCGTCGACGTTGGTGTGTCTGTGTGTCCGTCGACGTTGGTGTGTCTGTGTGTCCGTCGACGTTGGTGTGTCTGTGTGTCCGTCGACGTTGGTGTGTCTGTGTGTCCGTCGACGTTGGTGTGTCTGTGTGTCCGTCGACGTTGGTGTGTCTGTGTGTCCGTCGACGTTGGTGTGTCTGTGTGTCCGTCGACGTTGGTGTGTCTGTGTGTCCGACACGTGTCTACGTTGGTGTGTTTGTCTACGTTAGTGTGTCTGCGTGTTTGTCTATGTTAGTGTGTCTGCGTGTTTGTCTGTGTGTCCGTCGTCGACGTTGGTGTTTCTGTGTGTCCGTCGTCGACGTTGGTGTGTCTGTGTGTCCGTCGTCGACGTTGGTGTGTCTGTGTGTCCGTCGTCGACGTTGGTGTGTCTGTGTGTCCGTCGTTGACGTTGGTGTGTCTGTGTGTCCGTCGTCGACGTTGGTGTGTCTGTGTGTCCGTCGTCGACGTTGGTGTGTCTGTGTGTCCGTCGTCGACGTTGGTGTGTCTGTGTGTCCGTCGTCGACGTTGGTGTGTCTGCGTGTCCGTCGTCGACGTTGGTGTGTCTGCGTGTCCGTCGTCGACGTTGGTGTGTCTGTGTGTCCGTCGTCGACGTTGGTGTGTCTGTGTGTCCGTCGTCGACGTTGGTGTGTCTGTGTGTCCGTCGTCGACGTTGGTGTGTCTGTGTGTCCGTCGACGTTGGTGTGTCTGTGTGTCCGTCGACGTTGGTGTGTCTGTGTGTCCGTCGACGTTGGTGTGTCTGTGTGTCCGTCGACGTTGGTGTGTCTGTGTGTCCGTCGACGTTGGTGTGTCTGTGTGTCCGTCGACGTTGGTGTGTCTGTGTGTCCGACACGTGTCTACGTTGGTGTGTTTGTCTACGTTAGTGTGTCTGCGTGTTTGTCTACGTTGGTGTGTTTGTCTACGTTAGTGTGTCTGCGTGTTTGTCTATGTTAGTGTGTCTGCGTGTTTGTCTATGTTAGTGTGTCTGCGTGTTGTGTGTCCGTCGACGTTGGTGTGTCTGTGTGTCCGTCGACGTTGGTGTGTCTGTGTGTCCGTCGACGTTGGTGTGTCTGTGTGTCCGTCGACGTTGGTGTGTCTGTGTGTCCGTCGACGTTGGTGTGTCTGTGTGTCCGTCGACGTTGGTGTGTCTGTGTGTCCGACACGTGTCTACGTTGGTGTGTTTGTCTACGTTAGTGTGTCTGCGTGTTTGTCTATGTTAGTGTGTCTGCGTGTTTGTCTACGTTGGTGTGTTTGTCTACGTTAGTGTGTCTGCGTGTTTGTCTATGTTAGTGTGTCTGCGTGTTTGTCTACGTTGGTGTGTTTGTCTACGTTAGTGTGTCTGCGTGTTTGTCTATGTTAGTGTGTCTGCGTGTTTGTCTATGTTAGTGTGTCTGCGTGTTGTGTGTCCGTCGACGTTGGTGTGTCTGTGTGTCCGTCGACGTTGGTGTGTCTGTGTGTCCGTCGACGTTGGTGTGTCTGTGTGTCCGTCGACGTTGGTGTGTCTGTGTGTCCGTCGACGTTGGTGTGTCTGTGTGTCCGTCGACGTTGGTGTGTCTGTGTGTCCGTCGACGTTGGTGTGTCTGTGTGTCCGACACGTGTCTACGTTGGTGTGTTTGTCTACGTTAGTGTGTCTGCGTGTTTGTCTATGTTAGTGTGTCTGCGTGTTTGTCTACGTTGGTGTGTTTGTCTACGTTAGTGTGTCTGCGTGTTTGTCTATGTTAGTGTGTCTGCGTGTTTGTCTATGTTAGTGTGTCTGCGTGTTGTGTGTCCGTCGACGTTGGTGTGTCTGTGTGTCCGTAGACGTTGGTGTGTCTGTGTGTCCGTCGACGTTGGTGTGTCTGTGTGTCCGTCGACGTTGGTGTGTCTGTGTGTCCGTCGACGTTGGTGTGTCTGTGTGTCCGACACGTGTCTACGTTGGTGTGTTTGTCTACGTTAGTGTGTCTGCGTGTTTGTCTATGTTAGTGTGTCTGCGTGTTTGTCTACGTTGGTGTGTTTGTCTACGTTAGTGTGTCTGCGTGTTTGTCTATGTTAGTGTGTCTGCGTGTTTGTCTATGTTAGTGTGTCTGCGTGTTGTGTGTCCGTCGACGTTGGTGTGTCTGTGTGTCCGTCGACGTTGGTGTGTCTGTGTGTCCGTCGACGTTGGTGTGTCTGTGTGTCCGTCGACGTTGGTGTGTCTGTGTGTCCGTCGACGTTGGTGTGTCTGTGTGTCCGTCGACGTTGGTATGTCTGTGTGTCCGTCGACGTTGGTGTGTCTGTGTGTCCGACACGTGTCTACGTTGGTGTGTTTGTCTACGTTAGTGTGTCTGCGTGTTTGTCTATGTTAGTGTGTCTGCGTGTTTGTCTACGTTGGTGTGTTTGTCTACGTTAGTGTGTCTGCGTGTTTGTCTATGTTAGTGTGTCTGCGTGTTTGTCTATGTTAGTGTGTCTGCGTGTTGTGTGTCCGTCGACGTTGGTGTGTCTGTGTGTCCGTAGACGTTGGTGTGTCTGTGTGTCCGTCGACGTTGGTGTGTCTGTGTGTCCGTCGACGTTGGTGTGTCTGTGTGTCCGTCGACGTTGGTGTGTCTGTGTGTCCGTCGACGTTGGTGTGTCTGTGTGTCCGTCGACGTTGGTGTGTCTGTGTGTCCGTCGACGTTGGTGTGTCTGTGTGTCCGTCGACGTTGGTGTGTCTGTGTGTCCGTCGTCGACGTTGGTGTGTCTGTGTGTCCGTCGTCGACGTTGGTGTGTCTGTGTGTCCGTCGTCGACGTTGGTGTGTCTGTGTGTCCGTCGTCGACGTTGGTGTGTCTGTGTGTCCGTCGTCGACGTTGGTGTGTCTGTGTGTCCGTCGACGTTGGTGTGTCTGTGTGTCCGTCGTCGACGTTGGTGTGTCTGTGTGTCCGTCGTCGACGTTGGTGTGTCTGTGTGTCCGTCGTCGACGTTGGTGTGTCTGTGTGTCCGTCGTCGACGTTGGTGTGTCTGTGTGTCCGTCGTCGACGTTGGTGTGTCTGTGTGTCCGTCGTCGACGTTGGTGTGTCTGTGTGTCCGTCGACGTTGGTGTGTCTGTGTGTCCGACACGTGTCTACGTTGGTGTGTTTGTCTACGTTAGTGTGTCTGCGTGTTTGTCTATGTTAGTGTGTCTGCGTGTTTGTCTACGTTGGTGTGTCTGTGTGTCCGTCGTCGACGTTGGTGTGTCTGTGTGTCCGTCGACGTTGGTGTGTCTGTGTGTCCGTCGACGTTGGTGTGTCTGTGTGTCCGACACGTGTCTACGTTGGTGTGTTTGTCTACGTTAGTGTGTCTGCGTGTTTGTCTATGTTAGTGTGTCTGCGTGTTTGTCTACGTTGGTGTGTTTGTCTACGTTAGTGTGTCTGCGTGTTTGTCTATGTTAGTGTGTCTGCGTGTTTGTCTATGTTAGTGTGTCTGCGTGTTGTGTGTCCGTCGACGTTGGTGTGTCTGTGTGTCCGTCGACGTTGGTGTGTCTGTGTGTCCGTCGACGTTGGTGTGTCTGTGTGTCCGTCGACGTTGGTGTGTCTGTGTGTCCGTCGACGTTGGTGTGTCTGTGTGTCCGTCGACGTTGGTGTGTCTGTGTGTCCGTCGACGTTGGTGTGTCTGTGTGTCCGACACGTGTCTACGTTGGTGTGTTTGTCTACGTTAGTGTGTCTGCGTGTTTGTCTATGTTAGTGTGTCTGCGTGTTTGTCTACGTTGGTGTGTTTGTCTACGTTAGTGTGTCTGCGTGTTTGTCTATGTTAGTGTGTCTGCGTGTTTGTCTATGTTAGTGTGTCTGCGTGTTGTGTGTCCGTCGACGTTGGTGTGTCTGTGTGTCCGTAGACGTTGGTGTGTCTGTGTGTCCGTCGACGTTGGTGTGTCTGTGTGTCCGTCGACGTTGGTGTGTCTGTGTGTCCGTCGACGTTGGTGTGTCTGTGTGTCCGACACGTGTCTACGTTGGTGTGTTTGTCTACGTTAGTGTGTCTGCGTGTTTGTCTATGTTAGTGTGTCTGCGTGTTTGTCTACGTTGGTGTGTTTGTCTACGTTAGTGTGTCTGCGTGTTTGTCTATGTTAGTGTGTCTGCGTGTTTGTCTATGTTAGTGTGTCTGCGTGTTGTGTGTCCGTCGACGTTGGTGTGTCTGTGTGTCCGTCGACGTTGGTGTGTCTGTGTGTCCGTCGACGTTGGTGTGTCTGTGTGTCCGTCGACGTTGGTGTGTCTGTGTGTCCGTCGACGTTGGTGTGTCTGTGTGTCCGTCGACGTTGGTATGTCTGTGTGTCCGTCGACGTTGGTGTGTCTGTGTGTCCGACACGTGTCTACGTTGGTGTGTTTGTCTACGTTAGTGTGTCTGCGTGTTTGTCTATGTTAGTGTGTCTGCGTGTTTGTCTACGTTGGTGTGTTTGTCTACGTTAGTGTGTCTGCGTGTTTGTCTATGTTAGTGTGTCTGCGTGTTTGTCTATGTTAGTGTGTCTGCGTGTTGTGTGTCCGTCGACGTTGGTGTGTCTGTGTGTCCGTAGACGTTGGTGTGTCTGTGTGTCCGTCGACGTTGGTGTGTCTGTGTGTCCGTCGACGTTGGTGTGTCTGTGTGTCCGTCGACGTTGGTGTGTCTGTGTGTCCGTCGACGTTGGTGTGTCTGTGTGTCCGTCGACGTTGGTGTGTCTGTGTGTCCGTCGACGTTGGTGTGTCTGTGTGTCCGTCGACGTTGGTGTGTCTGTGTGTCCGTCGTCGACGTTGGTGTGTCTGTGTGTCCGTCGTCGACGTTGGTGTGTCTGTGTGTCCGTCGTCGACGTTGGTGTGTCTGTGTGTCCGTCGTCGACGTTGGTGTGTCTGTGTGTCCGTCGTCGACGTTGGTGTGTCTGTGTGTCCGTCGACGTTGGTGTGTCTGTGTGTCCGTCGACGTTGGTGTGTCTGTGTGTCCGTCGACGTTGGTGTGTCTGTGTGTCCGACACGTGTCTACGTTGGTGTGTTTGTCTACGTTAGTGTGTCTGCGTGTTTGTCTATGTTAGTGTGTCTGCGTGTTTGTCTACGTTGGTGTGTTTGTCTACGTTAGTGTGTCTGCGTGTTTGTCTATGTTAGTGTGTCTGCGTGTTTGTCTATGTTAGTTTGTCTGCGTGTTGTGTGTCCGTCGACGTTGGTGTGTCTGTGTGTCCGTCGACGTTGGTGTGTCTGTGTGTCCGTCGACGTTGGTGTGTCTGTGTGTCCGTCGACGGTGTGTCTGTGTGTCCGTCGACGTTGGTGTGTCTGTGTGTCCGTCGACGTTGGTGTGTCTGTGTGTCCGTCGACGTTGGTGTGTCTGTGTGTCCGACACGTGTCTACGTTGGTGTGTTTGTCTACGTTAGTGTGTCTGCGTGTTTGTCTATGTTAGTGTGTCTGCGTGTTTGTCTACGTTGGTGTGTTTGTCTACGTTAGTGTGTCTGCGTGTTTGTCTATGTTAGTGTGTCTTCGTGTTGTGTGTCCGTCGACGTTGGTGTGTCTGTGTGTCCGTCGTCGACGTTGGTGTGTCTGTGTGTCCGTCGTCGACGTTGGTGTGTCTGTGTGTCCGTCGTCGACGTTGGTTTGTCTGTGTGTCCGTCGTCGACGTTGGTGTGTCTGTGTGTCCGTCGTCGACGTTGGTGTGTCTGTGTGTCCGTCGTCGACGTTGGTGTGTCTGTGTGTCCGTCGTCGACGTTGGTGTGTCTGTGTGTCCGTCGTCGACGTTGGTGTGTCTGTGTGTCCGTCGTCGACGTTGGTGTGTCTGTGTGTCCGTCGACGTTGGTGTGTCTGTGTGTCCGTCGTCGACGTTGGTGTGTCTGTGTGTCCGTCGTCGACGTTGGTGTGTCTGTGTGTCCGTCGTCGACGTTGGTGTGCCTGTGTGTCCGTCGTCGACGTTGGTGTGTCTGTGTGTCCGTCGTCGACGTTGGTGTGTCTGTGTGTCCGTCGTCGACGTTGGTGTGTCTGTGTGTCCGTCGTCGACGTTGGTGTGTCTGTGTGTCCGTCGTCGACGTTGGTGTGTCTGTGTGTCCGTCGTCGACGTTGGTGTGTCTGTGTGTCCGTCGACGTTGGTGTGTCTGTGTGTCCGTCGACGTTGGTGTGTCTGTGTGTCCGTTGTTGACGTTGGTGTGTCTGTGTGTCCGTCGACGTTGGTGTGTCTGTGTGTCCGTCGACGTTGGTGTGTCTGTGTGTCCGTCGACGTTGGTGTGTCTGTGTGTCCGTCGACGTTGGTGTGTCTGTGTGTCCGTCGACGTTGGTGTGTCTGTGTGTCCGTCGACGTTGGTGTGTCTGTGTGTCCGTCGTCGACGTTGGTGTGTCTGTGTGTCCGTCGTCGACGTTGGTGTGTCTGTGTGTCCGTCGTCGACGTTGGTGTGTCTGTGTGTCCGTCGTCGACGTTGGTGTGTCTGTGTGTCCGTCGTCGACGTTGGTGTGTCTGTGTGTCCGTCGTCGACGTTGGTGTGTCTGTGTGTCCGTCGTCGACGTTGGTGTGTCTGTGTGTCCGACACGTGTCTACGTTGGTGTGTTTGTCTACGTTAGTGTGTCTGCGTGTTTGTCTATGTTAGTGTGTCTGCGTGTTGTGTGTCCGTCGACGTTGGTGTGTCTGTGTGTCCGTTGACGTTGGTGTGTCTGTGTGTCCGTCGACGTTGGTGTGTCTGTGTGTCCGTCGACGTTGGTGTGTCTGTGTGTCCGTCGACGTTGGTGTGTCTGTGTGTCCGTCGACGTTGGTGTGTCTGTGTGTCCGTCGACGTTGGTGTGTCTGTGTGTCCGACACGTGTCTACGTTGGTGTGTTTGTCTACGTTAGTGTGTCTGCGTGTTTGTCTATGTTAGTGTGTCTGCGTGTTTGTCTACGTTGGTGTGTTTGTCTACGTTAGTGTGTCTGCGTGTTTGTCTATGTTAGTGTGTCTGCGTGTTTGTCTATGTTAGTGTGTCTGCGTGTTGTGTGTCCGTCGACGTTGGTGTGTCTGTGTGTACGTCGACGTTGGTGTGTCTGCGTGTTTGTCTATGTTGGTGTGTCTGCGTGTCCGTCGACGTTGGTGTGTTTGTCTACGTTAGTGTGTCTGCGTGTTTGTCTATGTTAGTGTGTCTGCGTGTTTGTCTATGTTAGTGTGTCTGCGTGTTGTGTGTCCGTCGACGTTGGTGTGTCTGTGTGTCCGTCGACGTTGGTGTGTCTGTGTGTCCGTCGACGTTGGTGTGTCTGTGTGTCCGTCGACGTTGGTGTGTCTGTGTGTCCGTCGACGTTGGTGTGTCTGTGTGTCCGTCGACGTTGGTGTGTCTGTGTGTCCGTCGACGTTGGTGTGTCTGTGTGTCCGTCGACGTTGGTGTGTCTGTGTGTCCGTCGACGTTGGTGTGTCTGTGTGTCCGTTGTCGACGTTGGTGTGTCTGTGTGTCCGTCGACGTTGGTGTGTCTGTGTGTCCGTTGTTGACGTTGGTGTGTCTGTGTGTCCGTCGACGTTGGTGTGTCTGTGTGTCCGTCGACGTTGGTGTGTCTGTGTGTCCGTCGACGTTGGTGTGTCTGTGTGTCCGTCGACGTTAGTGTGTCTGTGTGTCCGTCGACGTTGGTGTGTCTGTGTGTCCGTCGACGTTGGTGTGTCTGTGTGTCCGTCGACGTTGGTGTGTCTGTGTGTCCGACACGTGTCTACGTTGGTGTGTTTGTCTACGTTAGTGTGTCTGCGTGTTTGTCTATGTTGGTGTGTCTGCGTGTCCGTCGACGTTGGTGTGTTTGTCTACGTTAGTGTGTCTGCGTGTTTGTCTATGTTAGTGTGTCTGCGTGTTGTGTGTCCGTCGACGTTGGTGTGTCTGTGTGTCCGTCGACGTTGGTGTGTCTGTGTGTCCGTCGACGTTGGTGTGTCTGTGTGTCCGTCGACGTTGTTGTGTCTGTGTGTCCGTCGACGGTGTGTCTGTGTGTCCGTCGACGTTGGTGTGTCTGTGTGTCCGTCGACGTTGGTGTGTCTGTGTGTCCGTCGACGTTGGTGTGTCTGTGTGTCCGTCGACGTTGGTGTGTCTGTGTGTCCGTCGACGTTGGTGTGTCTGTGTGTCCGTCGACGTTGGTGTGTCTGTGTGTCCGTCGACGTTGGTGTGTCTGTGTGTCCGTCGACGTTGGTGTGTCTGTGTGTCCGTCGACGTTGGTGTGTCTGTGTGTCCGTCGACGTTGGTGTGTCTGTGTGTCCGTCGACGTTGGTGTGTCTGTGTGTCCGTCGACGTTGGTGTGTCTGTGTGTCCGTCGACGTTGGTGTGTCTGTGTGTCCGTCGACGTTGGTGTGTCTGTGTGTCCGACACGTGTCTACGTTGGTGTGTCCGTCGACGTTGGTGTGTCTGCGTGTTTGTCTATGTTGGTGTGTCTGCGTGTCCGTCGACGTTGGTGTGTTTGTCTACGTTAGTGTGTCTGCGTGTTTGTCTATGTTAGTGTGTCTGCGTGTTTGTCTATGTTAGTGTGTCTGCGTGTTGTGTGTCCGTCGACGTTGGTGTGTCTGTGTGTCCGTCGACGTTGTTGTGTCTGTGTGTCCGTCGACGTTGGTGTGTCTGTGTGTCCGTCGACGTTGGTGTGTCTGTGTGTCCGTCGACGTTGGTGTGTCTGTGTGTCCGTCGACGTTGGTGTGTCTGTGTGTCCGTCGACGTTGGTGTGTCTGTGTGTCCGTCGACGTTGGTGTGTCTGTGTGTCCGTCGACGTTGGTGTGTCTGTGTGTCCGTCGACGTTGGTGTGTCTGTGTGTCCGTCGACGTTGGTGTGTCTGTGTGTCCGTCGACGTTGGTGTGTCTGTGTGTCCGTCGACGTTGGTGTGTCTGTGTGTCCGTCGACGTTGGTGTGTTTGTCTACGTTAGTGTGTCTGCGTGTTTGTCTATGTTAGTGTGTCTGCGTGTTTGTCTACGTTGGTGTGTTTGTCTACGTTAGTGTGTCTGCGTGTTTGTCTATGTTAGTGTGTCTGCGTGTTTGTCTATGTTAGTGTGTCTGCGTGTTGTGTGTCCGTCGACGTTGGTGTGTCTGTGTGTCCGTCGACGTTGGTGTGTCTGTGTGTCCGTCAACGTTGGTGTGTCTGTGTGTCCGTCGACGTTGGTGTGTCTGTGTGTCCGTCGACGTTGGTGTGTCTGTGTGTCCGTCGACGTTGGTGTGTCTGTGTGTCCGTCGACGTTGGTGTGTCTGTGTGTCCGTCGACGTTGGTGTGTCTGTGTGTCCGACACGTGTCTACGTTGGTGTGTTTGTCTACGTTAGTGTGTCTGCGTGTTTGTCTATGTTAGTGTGTCTGCGTGTTTGTCTACGTTGGTGTGTTTGTCTACGTTATTGTGTCTGCGTGTTTGTCTACGTTAGTGTGTCTGCGTGTTTGTCTATGTTAGTGTGTCTGCGTGCTGTGTGTCCGTCGTCGTTGGTGTGTCTGCGTGCCGTGTGTCCGTCGACGTTGGTGTGTCTGTGTGTCCGTCGTCGACGTTGGTGTGTCTGTGTGTCCGTCGTCGACGTTGGTGTGTCTGTGTGTCCGTCGTCGACGTTGGTGTGTCTGTGTGTCCGTCGTCGACGTTGGTGTGTCTGTGTGTCCGTCGTCGACGTTGGTGTGTCTGTGTGTCCGTCGTCGACGTTGGTGTGTCTGTGTGTCCGTCGACGTTGGTGTGTCTGTGTGTCCGTCGACGTTGGTGTGTCTGTGTGTCCGTCGACGTTGGTGTGTCTGTGTGTCCGTCGACGTTGGTGTGTCTGTGTGTCCGTCGACGTTGGTGTGTCTGTGTGTCCGACACGTGTCTACGTTGGTGTGTTTGTCTACGTTAGTGTGTCTGCGTGTTTGTCTATGTTAGTGTGTCTGCGTGTTTGTCTACGTTGGTCTGTTTGTCTACGTTAGTGTGTCTGCGTGTTTGTCTATGTTAGTGTGTCTGCGTGTTTGTCTATGTTAGTGTGTCTGCGTGTTGTGTGTCCGTCGACGTTGGTGTGTGTGTGTCCGTCGACGTTGGTGTGTCTGTGTGTCCGTCGACGTTGGTGTGTCTGTGTGTCCGTCGACGTTGGTGTGTCTGTGTGTCCGTCGACGTTGGTTTGTCTGTGTGTCCGTCGACCTTGGTGTTTCTGTGTGTCCGTCGACGTTGGTGTGTCTGTGTGTCCGTCGACGTTGGTGTGTCTGTGTGTCCGACACGTGTCTACGTTGGTGTGTTTGTCTACGTTAGTGTGTCTGCGTGTTTGTCTATGTTAGTGTGTCTGCGTGTTTGTCTACGTTGGTGTGTCTGTGTGTCCGTCGTCGACGTTGGTGTGTCTGTGTGTCCGTCGTCGACGTTGGTGTGTCTGTGTGTCCGTCGTCGACGTTGGTGTGTCTGTGTGTCCGTCGTCGACGTTGGTGTGTCTGTGTGTCCGTCGTCGACGTTGGTGTGTCTGTGTGTCCGTCGTCGACGTTGGTGTGTCTGTGTGTCCGTCGTCGACGTTGGTGTGTCTGTGTGTCCGTCGACGTTGGTGTGTCTGTGTGTCCGTCGTCGACGTTGGTGTGTCTGTGTGTCCGTCGTCGACGTTGGTGTGTCTGTGTGTCCGTCGTCGACGTTGGTGTGTCTGTGTGTCCGTCGTCGACGTTGGTGTGTCTGTGTGTCCGTCGTCGACGTTGGTGTGTCTGTGTGTCCGTCGTCGACGTTGGTGTGTCTGTGTGTCCGTCGTCGACGTTGGTGTGTCTGTGTGTCCGTCGTCGACGTTGGTGTGTCTGTGTGTCCGTCGTCGACGTTGGTGTGTCTGTGTGTCCGTCGACGTTGGTGTGTCTGTGTGTCCGTCGACGTTGGTGTGTCTGTGTGTCCGTCGACGTTGGTGTGTCTGTGTGTCCGTCGACGTTGGTGTGTCTGTGTGTCCGTCGACGTTGGTGTGTCTGTGTGTCCGTCGACGTTGGTGTGTCTGTGTGTCCGTCGACGTTGGTGTGTCTGTGTGTCCGTCGACGTTGGTGTGTCTGTGTGTCCGACACGTGTCTACGTTGGTGTGTTTGTCTACGTTAGTGTGTCTGCGTGTTTGTCTATGTTAGTGTGTCTGCGTGTTTGTCTACGTTGGTGTGTTTGTCTACGTTAGTGTGTCTGCGTGTTTGTCTATGTTAGTGTGTCTGCGTGCTTGTCTATGTTAGTGTGTCTGCGTGTTGTGTGTCCGTCGACGTTGGTGTGTCTGTGTGTCCGTCGACGTTGGTGTGTCTGTGTGTCCGTCGACGTTGGTGTGTCTGTGTGTCCGTCGACGTTGGTGTGTCTGTGTGTCCGTCGACGTTGGTGTGTCTGTGTGTCCGTCGACGTTGGTGTGTCTGTGTGTCCGTCGACGTTGGTGTGTCTGTGTGTCCGACACGTGTCTACGTTGGTGTGTTTGTCTACGTTAGTGTGTCTGCGTGTTTGTCTATGTTAGTGTGTCTGCGTGTTTGTCTACGTTGGTGTGTTTGTCTACGTTAGTGTGTCTGCGTGTTTGTCTATGTTAGTGTGTCTGCGTGTTTGTCTATGTTAGTGTGTCTGCGTGCTGTGTGTCCGTCGACGTTGGTGTGTCTGCGTGCTGTGTGTCCGTCGACGTTGGTGTGTCTGTGTGTCCGTCGTCGACGTTGGTGTGTCTGTGTGTCCGTCGTCGACGTTGGTGTGTCTGTGTGTCCGTCGTCGACGTTGGTGTGTCTGTGTGTCCGTCGTCGACGTTGGTGTGTCTGTGTGTCCGTCGTCGACGTTGGTGTGTCTGTGTGTCCGTCGTCGACGTTGGTGTGTCTGTGTGTCCGTCGTCGACGTTGGTGTGTCTGTGTGTCCGTCGTCGACGTTGGTGTGTCTGTGTGTCCGTCGTCGACGTTGGTGTGTCTGTGTGTCCGTCGCCGACGTTGGTGTGTCTGTGTGTCCGTCGACGTTGGTGTGTCTGTGTGTCCGTCGTCGACGTTGGTGTGTCTGTGTGTCCGTCGTCGACGTTGGTGTGTCTGTGTGTCCGTCGTCGACGTTGGTGTGTCTGTGTGTCCGTCGTCGACGTTGGTGTGTCTGTGTGTCCGACACGTGTCTACGTTGGTGTGTTTGTCTACGTTAGTGTGTCTGCGTGTTTGTCTATGTTAGTGTGTCTGCGTGTTTGTCTACGTTGGTGTGTTTGTCTACGTTAGTGTGTCTGCGTGTTTGTCTATGTTAGTGTGTCTGCGTGTTTGTCTATGTTAGTGTGTCTGCGTGTTGTGTGTCCGTCGACGTTGGTGTGTCTGTGTGTCCGTCGACGTTGGTGTGTCTGTGTGTCCGTCGACGTTGGTGTGTCTGTGTGTCCGTCGACGTTGGTGTGTCTGTGTGTCCGTCGACGTTGGTGTGTCTGTGTGTCCGTCGACGTTGGTGTGTCTGTGTGTCCGTCGACGTTGGTGTGTCTGTGTGTCCGACACGTGTCTACGTTGGTGTGTTTGTCTACGTTAGTGTGTCTGCGTGTTTGTCTATGTTAGTGTGTCTGCGTGTTTGTCTACGTTGGTGTGTTTGTCTACGTTAGTGTGTCTGCGTGTTTGTCTATGTTAGTGTGTCTGCGTGTTTGTCTATGTTAGTGTGTCTGCGTGCTGTGTGTCCGTCGACGTTGGTGTGTCTGCGTGCTGTGTGTCCGTCGACGTTGGTGTGTCTGTGTGTCCGTCGTCGACGTTGGTGTGTCTGTGTGTCCGTCGTCGACGTTGGTGTGTCTGTGTGTCCGTCGTCGACGTTGGTGTGTCTGTGTGTCCGTCGTCGACGTTGGTGTGTCTGTGTGTCCGTCGTCGACGTTGGTGTGTCTGTGTGTCCGTCGTCGACGTTGGTGTGTCTGTGTGTCCGTCGTCGACGTTGGTGTGTCTGTGTGTCCGTCGTCGACGTTGGTGTGTCTGTGTGTCCGTCGTCGACGTTGGTGTGCCTGTGTGTCCGTCGTCGACGTTGGTGTGTCTGTGTGTCCGTCGACGTTGGTGTGTCTGTGTGTCCGTCGACGTTGGTGTGTCTGTGTGTCCGTCGACGTTGGTGTGTCTGTGTGTCCGTCGACGTTGGTGTGTCTGTGTGTCCGTCGACGTTGGTGTGTCTGTGTGTCCGTCGACGTTGGTGTGTCTGTGTGTCCGTCACGTGTCTACGTTGGTGTGTTTGTCTACGTTAGTGTGTCTGCGTGTTTGTCTATGTTAGTGTGTCTGCGTGTTTGTCTATGTTAGTGTGTCTGCGTGTTGTGTGTCCGTCGACGTTGGTGTGTCTGTGTGTCCGTCGACGTTGGTGTGTCTGTGTGTCCGTCGACGTTGGTGTGTCTGTGTGTCCGTCGACGTTGGTGTGTCTGTGTGTCCGTCGACGTTGGTGTGTCTGTGTGTCCGTCGACGTTGGTGTGTCTGTGTGTCCGTCGACGTTGGTGTGTCTGTGTGTCCGTCGACGTTGGTGTGTCGGTGTGTCCGACACGTGTCTACGTTGGTGTGTTTGTCTACGTTAGTGTGTCTGCGTGTTTGTCTATGTTAGTGTGTCTGTGTGTCCGTCGTCGACGTTGGTGTGTCTGTGTGTCCGTCGTCGACGTTGGTGTGTCTGTGTGTCCGTCGTCGACGTTGGTGTGTCTGTGTGTCCGTCGTCGACGTTGGTGTGTCTGTGTGTCCGTCGACGTTGGTGTGTCTGTGTGTCCGTCGTCGACGTTGGTGTGTCTGTGTGTCCGTCGTCGACGTTGGTGTGTCTGTGTGTCCGTCGTCGACGTTGGTGTGTCTGTGTGTCCGTCGTCGACGTTGGTGTGTCTGTGTGTCCGTCGTCGACGTTGGTGTGTCTGTGTGTCCGTCGTCGACGTTGGTGTGTCTGTGTGTCCGTCGTCGACGTTGGTGTGTCTGTGTGTCCGTCGTCGACGTTGGTGTGTCTGTGTGTCCGTCGTCGACGTTGGTGTGTCTGTGTGTCCGTCGTCGACGTTGGTGTGTCTGTGTGTCCGTCGTCGACGTTGGTGTGTCTGTGTGTCCGTCGTCGACGTTGGTGTGTCTGTGTGTCCGTCGACGTTGGTGTGTCTGTGTGTCCGTCGACGTTGGTGTGTCTGTGTGTCCGTCGACGTTGGTGTGTCTGTGTGTCCGTCGACGTTGGTGTGTCTGTGTGTCCGTCGACGTTGGTGTGTCTGTGTGTCCGTCGACGTTGGTGTGTCTGTGTGTCCGTCGACGTTGGTGTGTCTGTGTGTCCGTCGACGTTGGTGTGTCTGTGTGTCCGTCGACGTTGGTGTGTCTGTGTGTCCGTCGACGTTGGTGTGTCTGTGTGTCCGTCGTCGACGTTGGTGTGTCTGTGTGTCCGTCGTCGACGTTGGTGTGTCTGTGTGTCCGTCGTCGACGTTGGTGTGTCTGTGTGTCCGTCGTCGACGTTGGTGTGTCTGTGTGTCCGTCGTCGACGTTGGTGTGTCTGTGTGTCCGTCGTCGACGTTGGTGTGTCTGTGTGTCCGTCGTCGACGTTGGTGTGTCTGTGTGTCCGTCGACGTTGGTGTGTCTGTGTGTCCGTCGACGTTGGTGTGTCTGTGTGTCCGTCGACGTTGGTGTGTCTGTGTGTCCGTCGACGTTGGTGTGTCTGTGTGTCCGACACGTGTCTACGTTGGTGTGTTTGTCTACGTTAGTGTGTCTGCGTGTTTGTCTATGTTAGTGTGTCTGCGTGTTTGTCTACGTTGGTGTGTTTGTCTACGTTAGTGTGTCTGCGTGTTTGTCTATGTTAGTGTGTCTGCGTGTTTGTCTATGTTAGTGTGTCTGCGTGTTGTGTGTCCGTCGACGTTGGTGTGTCTGTGTGTCCGTCGACGTTGGTGTGTCTGTGTGTCCGTCGACGTTGGTGTGTCTGTGTGTCCGTCGACGTTGGTGTGTCTGTGTGTCCGTCGACGTTGGTGTGTCTGTGTGTCCGTCGACGTTGGTGTGTCTGTGTGTCCGTCGACGTTGGTGTGTCTGTGTGTCCGTCGACGTTGGTGTGTCT
Organism: Gasterosteus aculeatus; assembly: GCF_964276395.1. NCBI lineage: Eukaryota > Metazoa > Chordata > Actinopteri > Perciformes > Gasterosteidae > Gasterosteus > Gasterosteus aculeatus. Next base: position 17,705,036 of record NC_135705.1, read on the forward strand.
GTGTGTCCGACACGTGTCTACGTTGGTGTGTTTGTCTACGTTAGTGTGTCTGCGTGTTTGTCTATGTTAGTGTGTCTGCGTGTTTGTCTACGTTGGTGTGTTTGTCTACGTTAGTGTGTCTGCGTGTTTGTCTATGTTAGTGTGTCTGCGTGTTTGTCTATGTTAGTGTGTCTGCGTGCTGTGTGTCCGTCGACGTTGGTGTGTCTGCGTGCTGTGTGTCCGTCGACGTTGGTGTGTCTGTGTGTCCGTCGTCAACGTTGGTGTGTCTGTGTGTCCGTCGTCGACGTTGGTGTGTCTGTGTGTCCGTCGTCGACGTTGGTGTGTCTGTGTGTCCGTCGTCGACGTTGGTGTGTCTGTGTGTCCGTCGTCGACGTTGGTGTGTCTGTGTGTCCGTCGTCGACGTTGGTGTGTCTGTGTGTCCGTCGTCGACGTTGGTGTGTCTGTGTGTCCGTCGACGTTGGAGTGTCTGTGTGTCCGTCGTCGACGTTGGTGTGTCTGTGTGTCCGTCGTCGACGTTGGTGTGTCTGTGTGTCCGTCGTCGACGTTGGTGTGTCTGTGTGTCCGTCGTCGACGTTGGTGTGTCTGTGTGTCCGTCGTCGACGTTGGTGTGTCTGTGTGTCCGTCGACGTTGGTGTGTCTGTGTGTCCGTCGACGTTGGTGTGTCTGTGTGTCCGACACGTGTCTACGTTGGTGTGTTTGTCTACGTTAGTGTGTCTGCGTGTTTGTCTATGTTAGTGTGTCTGCGTGTTTGTCTACGTTGGTGTGTTTGTCTACGTTAGTGTGTCTGCGTGTTTGTCTATGTTAGTGTGTCTGCGTGTTTGTCTATGTTAGTGTGTCTGTGTGTCCGTCGACGTTGGTGTGTCTGTGTGTCCGACACGTGTCTACGTTGGTGTGTTTGTCTACGTTAGTGTGTCTGCGTGTTTGTCTATGTTAGTGTGTCTGCGTGTTTGTCTACGTTGGTGTGTTTGTCTACGTTAGTGTGTCTGCGTGTTTGTCTATGTTAGTGTGTCTGCGTGTTTGTCTATGTTAGTGTGTCTGCGTGCTGTGTGTCCGTCGACGTTGGTGTGTCTGCGTGCTGTGTGTCCGTCGTCAACGTTGGTGTGTCTGTGTGTCCGTCGTCAACGTTGGTGTGTCTGTGTGTCCGTCGTCGACGTTGGTGTGTCTGTGTGTCCGTCGTCGACGTTGGTGTGTCTGTGTGTCCGTCGTCGACGTTGGTGTGTCTGTGTGTCCGTCGTCGACGTTGGTGTGTCTGTGTGTCCGTCGTCGACGTTGGTGTGTCTGTGTGTCCGTCGTCGACGTTGGTGTGTCTGTGTGTCCGTCGTCGACGTTGGTGTGTCTGTGTGTCCGTCGACGTTGGTGTGTCTGTGTGTCCGTCGACGTTGGTGTGTCTGTGTGTCCGTCGACGTTGGTGTGTCTGTGTGTCCGTCGACGTTGGTGTGTCTGTGTGTCCGTCGACGTTGGTGTGTCTGTGTGTCCGTCGACGTTGGTGTGTCTGTGTGTCCGTCGACGTTGGTGTGTCTGTGTGTCCGTCGACGTTGGTGTGTCTGTGTGTCCGTCGTCGACGTTGGTGTGTCTGTGTGTCCGTCGTCGACGTTGGTGTGTCTGTGTGTCCGTCGTCGACGTTGGTGTGTCTGTGTGTCCGTCGTCGACGTTGGTGTGTCTGTGTGTCCGTCGTCGACGTTGGTGTGTCTGTGTGTCCGTCGTCGACGTTGGTGTGTCTGTGTGTCCGTCGACGTTGGTGTGTCTGTGTGTCCGTCGACGTTGGTGTGTCTGTGTGTCCGTCGACGTTGGTGTGTCTGTGTGTCCGTCGACGTTGGTGTGTCTGTGTGTCCGTCGACGTTGGTGTGTCTGTGTGTCCGACACGTGTCTACGTTGGTGTGTTTGTCTACGTTAGTGTGTCTGCGTGTTTGTCTATGTTAGTGTGTCTGCGTGTTTGTCTACGTTGGTGTGTTTGTCTACGTTAGTGTGTCTGCGTGTTTGTCTATGTTAGTGTGTCTGCGTGTTTGTCTATGTTAGTGTGTCTGCGTGTTGTGTGTCCGTCGACGTTGGTGTGTCTGTGTGTCCGTCGACGTTGGTGTGTCTGTGTGTCCGTCGACGTTGGTGTGTCTGTGTGTCCGTCGACGTTGGTGTGTCTGTGTGTCCGTCGACGTTGGTGTGTCTGTGTGTCCGTCGACGTTGGTGTGTCTGTGTGTCCGTCGACGTTGGTGTGTCTGTGTGTCCGTCGACGTTGGTGTGTCTGTGTGTCCGACACGTGTCTACGTTGGTGTGTTTGTCTACGTTAGTGTGTCTGCGTGTTTGTCTATGTTAGTGTGTCTGCGTGTTTGTCTACGTTGGTGTGTTTGTCTACGTTAGTGTGTCTGCGTGTTTGTCTATGTTAGTGTGTCTGCGTGCTGTGTGTCCGTCGACGTTGGTGTGTCTGCGTGCTGTGTGTCCGTCGACGTTGGTGTGTCTGTGTGTCCGTCGTCGACGTTGGTGTGTCTGTGTGTCCGTCGTCGACGTTGGTGTGTCTGTGTGTCCGTCGTCGACGTTGGTGTGTCTGTGTGTCCGTCGTCGACGTTGGTGTGTCTGTGTGTCCGTCGTCGACGTTGGTGTGTCTGTGTGTCCGTCGTCGACGTTGGTGTGTCTGTGTGTCCGTCGTCGACGTTGGTGTGTCTGTGTGTCCGACACGTGTCTACGTTGGTGTGTTTGTCTACGTTAGTGTGTCTGCGTGTTTGTCTATGTTAGTGTGTCTGCGTGTTTGTCTACGTTGGTGTGTTTGTCTACGTTAGTGTGTCTGCGTGTTTGTCTATGTTAGTGTGTCTGCGTGTTTGTCTATGTTAGTGTGTCTGCGTGTTGTGTGTCCGTCGACGTTGGTGTGTCTGTGTGTCCGTCGACGTTGGTGTGTCTGTGTGTCCGTCGACGTTGGTGTGTCTGTGTGTCCGTCGACGTTGGTGTGTCTGTGTGTCCGTCGACGTTGGTGTGTCTGTGTGTCCGTCGACGTTGGTGTGTCTGTGTGTCCGTCGACGTTGGTGTGTCTGTGTGTCCGACACGTGTCTACGTTGGTGTGTTTGTCTACGTTAGTGTGTCTGCGTGTTTGTCTATGTTAGTGTGTCTGCGTGTTTGTCTACGTTGGTGTGTTTGTCTACGTTAGTGTGTCTGCGTGTTTGTCTATGTTAGTGTGTCTGCGTGCTGTGTGTCCGTCGACGTTGGTGTGTCTGCGTGCTGTGTGTCCGTCGACGTTGGTGTGTCTGTGTGTCCGTCGTCAACGTTGGTGTGTCTGTGTGTCCGTCGTCGACGTTGGTGTGTCTGTGTGTCCGTCGTCGACGTTGGTGTGTCTGTGTGTCCGTCGTCGACGTTGGTGTGTCTGTGTGTCCGTCGTCGACGTTGGTGTGTCTGTGTGTCCGTCGTCGACGTTGGTGTGTCTGTGTGTCCGTCGTCGACGTTGGTGTGTCTGTGTGTCCGTCGTCGACGTTGGTGTGTCTGTGTGTCCGTCGCCGACGTTGGTGTGTCTGTGTGTCCGTCGACGTTGGTGTGTCTGTGTGTCCGTCGACGTTGGTGTGTCTGTGTGTCCGTCGACGTTGGTGTGTCTGTGTGTCCGTCGACGTTGGTGTGTCTGTGTGTCCGTCGACGTTGGTGTGTCTGTGTGTCCGTCGACGTTGGTGTGTCTGTGTGTCCGACACGTGTCTACGTTGGTGTGTTTGTCTACGTTAGTGTGTCTGCGTGTTTGTCTATGTTAGTGTGTCTGCGTGTTTGTCTACGTTGGTGTGTTTGTCTACGTTAGTGTGTCTGCGTGTTTGTCTATGTTAGTGTGTCTGCGTGTTTGTCTATGTTAGTGTGTCTGCGTGTTGTGTGTCCGTCGACGTTGGTGTGTCTGTGTGTCCGTCGACGTTGGTGTGTCTGCGTGTTTGTCTACGTTGGTGTGTCTGCGTGTTTGTCTACGTTGGTGTGTTTGTCTACGTTAGTGTGTCTGCGTGTTTGTCTATGTTAGTGTGTCTGCGTGTTTGTCTATGTTAGTGTGTCTGCGTGTTGTGTGTCCGTCGACGTTGGTGTGTCTGTGTGTCCGTCGACGTTGGTGTGTCTGTGTGTCCGTCGACGTTGGTGTGTCTGTGTGTCCGTCGACGTTGGTGTGTCTGTGTGTCCGACACGTGTCTACGTTGGTGTGTTTGTCTACGTTAGTGTGTCTGCGTGTTTGTCTACGTTGGTGTGTTTGTCTACGTTAGTGTGTCTGCGTGTTTGTCTACGTTAGTGTGTCTGCGTGTTTGTCTACGTTAGTGTGTCTGCGTGTTGTGTGTCCGTCGTCGACGTTGGTGTGTCTGTGTGTCCGTCGTCGACGTTGGTGTGTCTGTGTGTCCGTCGTCGACGTTGGTGTGTCTGTGTGTCCGTCGTCGACGTTGGTGTGTCTGTGTGTCCGTCGTCGACGTTGGTGTGTCTGTGTGTCCGTCGTCGACGTTGGTGTGTCTGTGTGTCCGTCGTCGACGTTGGTGTGTCTGTGTGTCCGTCGTCGACGTTGGTGTGTCTGTGTGTCCGTCGACGACGTTGGTGTGTCTGTGTGTCCGTCGACGACGTTGGTGTGTCTGTGTGTCCGTCGACGACGTTGGTGTATCTGTGTGTCCTGTGACGGCCCTGCCTATTGGCTCATGTCATGACGTCACTGTCTTTCCCAGAGGTAATGCCATCAACTGGATTGGGAGCAGCTGGGGCGTTCTGGCAGTATAAGAGCTCATGGTTCCTGCCTGCCAGGGTCGCTGGTTTTCCCTGGCCAGCGTCCGCACCTTTGTTTTGTGTCTTTTGACGTTTAATTTAGGTTCACAACATTCCTCCGACATGATCAAGCACCCACACTGACATGACTGAAACTACTGACGTACACACCTCATAGTTGTTTTACTTTTGGATTAGTTACTTTACTTAAATAAATATATTTGGAAATCACCTTTGCATTGTGTCTCTCCCGTGTTTGTCATCCCCTTCGAGCCGGGTCATGACAAAATGGGGGCTCGTCCGGCCGTTCGTCTGCGCAATTTAGTCGAGTGTGTTTAAATTTAGTTACTTGAGCTTGTGATTTGGTAGGCCTGGCTGCAATGGTGTTTTAAGTACGGATTTTTGTAGTCGGTGCCGGTGGTTGCGCACACGTGGAAAGTTGCGATAGAGCGTGCTTGTTGCGTTGGTTAGTTTGCCTAGAGTGTAAAACATTTGGTTGTATTCGTAGTAAATTAGGGGAGAGTTTACAGTGCGTGTGGGCTGACTGATCAGGGAGAGCATCGGATTTGGCACAGTCTGTCTATATATCGGTTTGTGTGGATTCCTTTACCTTCAGCGGGGTCAGGAGGAGCTTGTTTTATTTTGGGGTCGGTTGTTTAAGTTTATGCCAACGTCCGGGGAGACAAGTGTGAGTGTTCTTAGCGTACCGGGAGATCAAAGTCTGGAGCGGAGTTTTCCCTTGTAGGTTTGGTAGCGTTCCTCTCTTAGGATCGTTGCGTGGGTTCGTGGTAGTGTTGTGGTGGCATAGTGGTTAAAGCTTTGTCTTGGGAGCATATCCGTGTCTTTGGGAGAGTTGCTGGCTTGCTAGTTGCTCCCCCGGGGCAGCGGTCTCTGGTGCATAAATACCCACCACTGCCCGCTGCATGAAGACTAGCCGGGAGCTTAGATAAGGGGGTTAATGTTAGATAGCGGGGAAACTCCAAACCGAGATCTTGGTGCGCACGGGGATACCTCGCTGTCTTGCTGGTCCTGTTGGCATAGATTGGTGTTGTTTGCCTGTTCTGGGTAAACTATTGATGTTGCGATGGCTGAATATGAGGCGTTCACGGCAGCCCCGTCAGAAGAGGCCTTGGAGAGCTGTACTAAGAAGCAGTTATTGGAATTGGCTGAGCATTATTCAGTAGTTGGGATGGATAGGAGGCGTAAAGACGATATTAAAGCTGCTTTGAAATTAAAACTTTGTGAACTGGGAGTTCTTACGTCTGGCCGGTCTCCACCGGTCGTATGCGTTCCTGCACAAACTCAGGGGTTGACTTTTGAGCAACAGAAAGAGCTTCTCCTGTTGCAGATGGAGCATGAAAAACTCAAGTGTGAGTTAGAAGCTAAAAAACAAATTGAGCTGGAGATGATCCACCAGCAGACCGAGAAGGCAAGGATGGAGCTGGAGAGCTATCGTCTGTCCCTAGGTAAGGACAATAAGTGGGCTGGTGAGAGTGAAGGTCGGCAGCTGTCTGGGGTCGGTGCGCGGCCCTTCGACATAAACAACTTGCGGTTGTTGCCACCATTCAATGAGAAGGATCCTGACTCGTTTTTTGTGATGTTTGAGCGTGTTTCCACGGCGAGGGGCTGGTCGGATGGAGACTGTGCTCTGCTGCTCCAGTGCGTACTCACCGGTAAGGCGCAGGGGGCATACTCGTCTTTGAGCACGGCTGATAGCGGTAGCTATGTTAAAATAAAATCTGCCGTGCTGAAGGCTTATGAGTTGGTGCCGGAGGCGTATCGCCAACGGTTCCGGGCTTGGGAGAAGAGAAGTGGCCAAACGTATGTTGAATTTGTTCGCGATTTAACAACTCATTTTAAACGTTGGCTGGCTGCGCTTGAGATCACTACTTTTGATGATTTGTGTGAATTAGTCATTTTGGAGCAGTTTAAAAACAGGTTGCCTGGTCGGATTGCAACCTACATTAATGAACATAAGGTTGCCTCCGCTGCAGAGGCTGCTGTGTCAGCAGATGAGTATGTGCTGCTTCATAAGGATGGTGTGAGAGAGCGCACGCCCAACCGCGATGATGCTGGCTGGGGTGAACACAGTCGAAACACCGTAGCGGCTGACCAGATGCGTTCGAGGAAGCCTGGCTTTGTTAGATTCGAGTCTCACTCACGGAGAAATTTTGACAGCAGTAGAAGCTGTAATTACTGTCATGAAAAGGGTCATTGGAAGGCGGATTGTCCAGGGTTGTCTAAACATAGAGGGGGCCATCCTAATGTTAAGCCGGCTGCGGCTGCTGTTCCGGTAGTTACCGGCTGTGCGTCAGTCGGATGTTCTGAGCCGGATGTTCTGGAGGCATATGCTCCTTTTATCAGAAGTGGTTTTGTGTCGCTTGGGGGTAGCGATGTTAAAGTCCCGGTTACGATATTGAGGGACACGGGGGCATATGATTCCTATATGATCGAGTCCGTCCTGCCGTTGTCCGTAGAAACTGACAGCGGGGACCGTATCCTCAGTCGGGGGATGGGGTTGACTGTGTTACCTGTGCCTGTGCATAGGGTGGTTCTGGATTGTGAGCTAATACAGGGGGAGGTAGCTGTGGGAGTGCGGCCGGCGTTTCCTATCGAGGGGGTTCAGTTCATTTTGGGAAATGGCTTGGCTGGCGGCCGCATCTGGGATGATGTTCCTCCCGCACCTGTTGTTACACACTGTCCAGTTAGTACTACGCCTGACTGTAGCTCCATTGAGATACCTGAGGATTTTCCAGCCTGTGTGGTTACACGCGCAATGAGTAAGGCTGAGCCTGGGTTAACCGATGAGGAGCGTGGTGATGCGGATTTTGAGACTCTGTCCTTGTCCAATTTTCCACTGTCGGTGCCACAGAGCGAGTTGTTGCAGGAGCAAATCGGTGATCTCTCCCTAAAAGAATTGTTCGAACGTGTGTTGTCGGCTGCGGAGATAAAAAGTGCAGCCAGCGGCTATTTTCTGCGCAACGGCCTGCTGTTTAGGAAATGGATTGGGGTGAATAGTGACTGTGTAGGGGATGCTATTTTCCAGTTGGTCGTGCCGGCTAAATTTCGTCCTTTGGTGCTTAAAATAGCGCACGACGAGAGTGGGCATTTTGGGGTCAGGAAGACATATCTAAACATCTTGAAACATTTCTTTTGGCCGCGCGTGAAAAGAGATGTTGCTGTATATATTAAAACATGTCAGGTGTGTCAATTGACGGGAAAACCAAATCAGCGTGTGAAGTCTGCTCCTCTACAACCGATCCCTGCCATAAGCCAACCTTTTGAATATTTGATTGTGGACTGCGTCGGCCCGTTGCCGTGTGCTAAATCTGGCAGTAAGTATTTATTGACAGTGATGTGCCAAAGTACCAGGTATCCGGCTGCATACCCGCTAAGGTCCATTACAACTAAAGCAGTGGTGCGGGCTCTGACTCAGTTTATTTCGGTTTTCGGTATTCCGAAGATTATCCAAAGTGACCAAGGGTCAAATTTTTCCTCTCATATGTTTGGTCAAGTGTTGAAATGTTTGCGCATCAAACACAATCAGTCATCTGCTTATCATGCGCAGAGTCAGGGTGCGTTGGAGAGATTTCATCAGACTCTCAAATCTCTCCTGCGTGCTTATTGCACTGAGCTGGATCGAGACTGGGAAGAGGGGCTCCCATGGCTTATGTTGGCTGCGAGGGAGGCCGTACAAGAGGGCACTGGTTTCAGTCCAAATGACCTAGTTTTTGGGCATGTGGTGCGGGGCCCTTTGGCGGTGTTAAAAGATGATTGGGTCGATGCTGAGCCGCCCAAGAACTTGATCGATTTTGTGAACGGGTTTCGGCATCGATTGTTCGTGGCAGGTGGTAGAGCACGCGATAAATTGCAAATGTCTCAGAGCAAAATGAAGGGGAATTATGACCGCCATACAGAGCGGCGCGAGTTCAGTCCGGGGGACCAAGTCCTGGCATTGATGCCTATTGTAGGTTCGCCCTTCCAGGCCAAGTACACTGGTCCATATACGGTAATTGAGAAAATCACGGATTTGAACTACTTTATTGCGACACCGGGGCGGAGGAAGTCCAAACAGCTTTGTCACGTGAATTTGTTGAAACCGTTTTACAGCCGTGGTATGGGGTCAGGACAGACCGAGGAAGGGGTTTGTCCAGCTCTGGCCGTGGGTTCAATGGCTCTGATACATGAGGATGGGGTGCCTGAGCCGGATGACAGTCTGCTGTGTGGTCGCTTAAAAAATTCAGAATCTCTGAGTAACTTGGATAGGCTGCTCTCTCATTTACCGGAGTCTAAACGTTGTGAGCTCACTAATTTGGTGCGCAAGTTTCCCTGTCTGTTCGGCGATGTCCCTTCGCGCACCGATTGGGTGGAGCACGATATTGAGGTGGGAGATGCACAGCCGATAAAACAACGTTTCTATCGTATGTCACCAGAGAAGCGTCAACATCTGGACTCTGAAGTAAAATACATGGTCGAAAACAATATTGCTGTACCGTCCAATGCCAGTTGGGCATCTCCGTGTATTTTGGTACCGAAGCAGGATAAAACGCCGCGGTTTTGTACAGATATGAGAAAGGTAAATTCGGTTACAAAGCCAGATTCTTTCCCTTTGCCGCGAATGGAGGACTGTGTTGACAGGGTTGGTGCCGCCAAGTTTGTGAGTAAATTTGATCTGCTCAAGGGATATTGGCAGGTACCTCTGTCCAAGCGGGCTCAGGAGATCTCGGCATTTATTACACCAACGGGTCTGTATTCGTATACTGTCATGCCATTCGGACTAAGAAACGCTCCCGCTACGTTCCAGCGATTAATGAACAGAGTTGTGTCCGGGCTGGAGGGATGTTCGGTTTATTTGGATGATCTGGTGATTTATAGTGACACGTGGCACTCCCATTTGCAGCGCATTCGGGCGCTGTTTGAGCGCTTGGAAGAAGCGCGACTCACCATTAATTTAGCAAAGTGCGAGTTTGCTAGGGCCACTGTTACTTATCTGGGGCGGGTAGTTGGGCAAGGTCGTGTAGCCCCAGTCCAGGTTAAGGTTATGGCCATCGAAAAATTTCCACGGCCCACCACCAAAAAAGAGCTGCAGCGGTTTCTGGGTCTGGTGGGATACTATAGGATTTTTTGTAGAAATTTTTCCACTGTGGTGTTTCCTCTTACTGAGCTGCTGAAGACCAGAGTAAAGTTTGTGTGGTCTGTGGAGTGTCAACAGGCCTTTGATAACGTTAAAACTGTGCTATGCTCTTCTCCTGTTCTGGCAGCACCGCGTTTTGATCGGACCTTTTTGCTCCAGGTTGATGCCAGCCAGGTGGGAGCAGGCGCCGTCTTGATGCAAGGAGATGACCAGGGGGTAATGAGACCAGTGAGCTTCTTTTCTAGGAAATTCAATGGTTACCAGTTTAATTATTCTGTTATCGAGAAGGAAGCATTAGCGTTGGTTTGGGCGTTGCAACATTTTGAAGTGTATGTGGGGGGTTGTGCACCACTTGTTGTGTATACAGATCATAATCCTCTGACCTTTCTTCGTTCATTGCGATGTCCGAATCAGAGATTGATGAGATGGGCTCTGTTTCTGCAGGGATATGATCTTGACATTCGGCATATCAAAGGGTCCGATAATACAGTTGCAGATGCGTTGTCACGTGCTCCGTTGCCTTGAATTAGTGTTTCGGAAAAGGGAGGTCTACATTTGAGTTATGCCATTTCATGTTGCTCGTGACTTGTTCTTGCTGTGCCTGTTGTCTTAAATTGCTTCTCAGGTACCAGAGTTGCTGAGGACAGGTGGGGAAGGGGCGGAACATGGGCAGGGTGATGGGTTTCTTGTTTATAAATTTTTTGTAGTAATTCGGTTATTTTTGTTTTTCTGGTCAGTTGCTTATTTTTTATTAGCATTGTTTAAGTTTCGTTTTAGTGTTTTTCTAGGGGGACTAGTCCTGCTTTATTTGTTGTAGTGTGTCGGTGTTCCCTTTGGGACACCGATCTTATGGGGGGGGGTGTGACGGCCCTGCCTATTGGCTCATGTCATGACGTCACTGTCTTTCCCAGAGGTAATGCCATCAACTGGATTGGGAGCAGCTGGGGCGTTCTGGCAGTATAAGAGCTCATGGTTCCTGCCTGCCAGGGTCGCTGGTTTTCCCTGGCCAGCGTCCGCACCTTTGTTTTGTGTCTTTTGACGTTTAATTTAGGTTCACAACATTCCTCCGACATGATCAAGCACCCACACTGACATGACTGAAACTACTGACGTACACACCTCATAGTTGTTTTACTTTTGGATTAGTTACTTTACTTAAATAAATATATTTGGAAATCACCTTTGCATTGTGTCTCTCCCGTGTTTGTCGACGTTGGTGTGTCTGTGTGTCCGTCGACGTTGGTGTGTCTGTGTGTCCGACACGTGTCTACGTTGGTGTGTTTGTCTACGTTAGTGTGTCTGCGTGTTTGTCTATGTTAGTGTGTCTGCGTGTTTGTCTATGTTAGTGTGTCTGCGTGTTTGTCTATGTTAGTGTGTCTGCGTGTTTGTCTATGTTAGTGTGTCTGCGTGTCTGTGTGTCCGTCGTCGACGTTGGTGTGTCTGTGTGTCCGTCGTCGACGTTGGTGTGTCTGTGTGTCCGTCGTCGACGTTGGTGTGTCTGTGTGTCCGTCGTCGACGTTGGTGTGTCTGTGTGTCCGTCGTCGACGTTGGTGTGTCTGTGTGTCCGTCGTCGACGTTGGTGTGTCTGTGTGTCCGTCGTCGACGTTGGTGTGTCTGTGTGTCCGTCGACGTTGGTGTGTCTGTGTGTCCGACACGTGTCTACGTTGGTGTGTTTGTCTACGTTAGTGTGTCTGCGTGTTTGTCTATGTTAGTGTGTCTGCGTGTTTGTCTACGTTGGTGTGTTTGTCTACGTTAGTGTGTCTGCGTGTTTGTCTATGTTAGTGTGTCTGCGTGTTTGTCTATGTTAGTGTGTCTGCGTGTTGTGTGTCCGTCGACGTTGGTGTGTCTGTGTGTCCGTCGACGTTGGTGTGTCTGTGTGTCCGTCGACGTTGGTGTGTCTGTGTGTCCGTCGACGTTGGTGTGTCTGTGTGTCCGTCGACGTTGGTGTGTCTGTGTGTCCGTCGACGTTGGTGTGTCTGTGTGTCCGTCGACGTTGGTGTGTCTGTGTGTCCGTCGACGTTGGTGTGTCTGTGTGTCCGACACGTGTCTACGTTGGTGTGTTTGTCTACGTTAGTGTGTCTGCGTGTTTGTCTATGTTAGTGTGTCTGCGTGTTTGTCTACGTTGGTGTGTTTGTCTACGTTAGTGTGTCTGCGTGTTTGTCTATGTTAGTGTGTCTGCGTGTTTGTCTATGTTAGTGTGTCTGCGTGCTGTGTGTCCGTCGACGTTGGTGTGTCTGCGTGCTGTGTGTCCGTCGACGTTGGTGTGTCTGTGTGTCCGTCGTCAACGTTGGTGTGTCTGTGTGTCCGTCGTCGACGTTGGTGTGTCTGTGTGTCCGTCGTCGACGTTGGTGTGTCTGTGTGTCCGTCGTCGACGTTGGTGTGTCTGTGTGTCCGTCGTCGACGTTGGTGTGTCTGTGTGTCCGTCGTCGACGTTGGTGTGTCTGTGTGTCCGTCGACGTTGGAGTGTCTGTGTGTCCGTCGTCGACGTTGGTGTGTCTGTGTGTCCGTCGTCGACGTTGGTGTGTCTGTGTGTCCGTCGTCGACGTTGGTGTGTCTGTGTGTCCGTCGTCGACGTTGGTGTGTCTGTGTGTCCGTCGTCGACGTTGGTGTGTCTGTGTGTCCGTCGTCGACGTTGGTGTGTCTGTGTGTCCGTCGACGTTGGTGTGTCTGTGTGTCCGTCGACGTTGGTGTGTCTGTGTGTCCGACACGTGTCTACGTTGGTGTGTTTGTCTACGTTAGTGTGTCTGCGTGTTTGTCTATGTTAGTGTGTCTGCGTGTTTGTCTACGTTGGTGTGTTTGTCTACGTTAGTGTGTCTGCGTGTTTGTCTATGTTAGTGTGTCTGCGTGTTTGTCTATGTTAGTGTGTCTGTGTGTCCGTCGACGTTGGTGTGTCTGTGTGTCCGACACGTGTCTACGTTGGTGTGTTTGTCTACGTTAGTGTGTCTGCGTGTTTGTCTATGTTAGTGTGTCTGCGTGTTTGTCTACGTTGGTGTGTTTGTCTACGTTAGTGTGTCTGCGTGTTTGTCTATGTTAGTGTGTCTGCGTGTTTGTCTATGTTAGTGTGTCTGCGTGCTGTGTGTCCGTCGACGTTGGTGTGTCTGCGTGCTGTGTGTCCGTCGACGTTGGTGTGTCTGTGTGTCCGTCGTCAACGTTGGTGTGTCTGTGTGTCCGTCGTCGACGTTGGTGTGTCTGTGTGTCCGTCGTCGACGTTGGTGTGTCTGTGTGTCCGTCGTCGACGTTGGTGTGTCTGTGTGTCCGTCGTCGACGTTGGTGTGTCTGTGTGTCCGTCGTCGACGTTGGTGTGTCTGTGTGTTCGTCGTCGACGTTGGTGTGTCTGTGTGTCCGTCGTCGACGTTGGTGTGTCTGTGTGTCCGTCGCCGACGTTGGTGTGTCTGTGTGTCCGTCGACGTTGGTGTGTCTGTGTGTCCGTCGACGTTGGTGTGTCTGTGTGTCCGTCGACGTTGGTGTGTCTGTGTGTCCGTCGACGTTGGTGTGTCTGTGTGTCCGTCGACGTTGGTGTGTCTGTGTGTCCGTCGACGTTGGTGTGTCTGTGTGTCCGACACGTGTCTACGTTGGTGTGTTTGTCTACGTTAGTGTGTCTGCGTGTTTGTCTATGTTAGTGTGTCTGCGTGTTTGTCTACGTTGGTGTGTTTGTCTACGTTAGTGTGTCTGCGTGTTTGTCTATGTTAGTGTGTCTGCGTGTTTGTCTATGTTAGTGTGTCTGCGTGTTGTGTGTCCGTCGACGTTGGTGTGTCTGTGTGTCCGTCGACGTTGGTGTGTCTGTGTGTCCGTCGACGTTGGTGTGTCTGTGTGTCCGTCGACGTTGGTGTGTCTGTGTGTCCGTCGACGTTGGTGTGTCTGTGTGTCCGTCGACGTTGGTGTGTCTGTGTGTCCGTCGACGTTGGTGTGTCTGTGTGTCCGACACGTGTCTACGTTGGTGTGTTTGTCTACGTTAGTGTGTCTGCGTGTTTGTCTATGTTAGTGTGTCTGCGTGTTTGTCTACGTTGGTGTGTTTGTCTACGTTAGTGTGTCTGCGTGTTTGTCTATGTTAGTGTGTCTGCGTGTTTGTCTATGTTAGTGTGTCTGCGTGCTGTGTGTCCGTCGACGTTGGTGTGTCTGCGTGCTGTGTGTCCGTCGACGTTGGTGTGTCTGTGTGTCCGTCGTCGACGTTGGTGTGTGTGTGTGTCCGTCGTCGACGTTGGTGTGTCTGTGTGTCCGTCGTCGACGTTGGTGTGTCTGTGTGTCCGTCGTCGACGTTGGTGTGTCTGTGTGTCCGTCGTCGACGTTGGTGTGTCTGTGTGTCCGTCGTCGACGTTGGTGTGTCTGTGTGTCCGTCGTCGACGTTGGTGTGTCTGTGTGTCCGTCGTCGACGTTGGTGTGTCTGTGTGTCCGTCGTCGACGTTGGTGTGTCTGTGTGTCCGTCGTCGACGTTGGTGTGTCTGTGTGTCCGTCGTCGACGTTGGTGTGTCTGTGTGTCCGTCGACGTTGGTGTGTCTGTGTGTCCGTCGACGTTGGTGTGTCTGTGTGTCCGTCGACGTTGGTGTGTCTGTGTGTCCGTCGACGTTGGTGTGTCTGTGTGTCCGTCGACGTTGGTGTGTCTGTGTGTCCGTCGACGTTGGTGTGTCTGTGTGTCCGACACGTGTCTACGTTGGTGTGTTTGTCTACGTTAGTGTGTCTGTGTGTTTGTCTATGTTAGTGTGTCTGCGTGTTTGTCTACGTTGGTCTGTTTGTCTACGTTAGTGTGTCTGCGTGTTTGTCTATGTTAGTGTGTCTGCGTGTTTGTCTATGTTAGTGTGTCTGCGTGTTGTGTGTCCGTCGACGTTGGTGTGTCTGTGTGTCCGTCGACGTTGGTGTGTCTGTGTGTCCGTCGACGTTGGTGTGTCTGTGTGTCCGTCGACGTTGGTGTGTCTGTGTGTCCGTCGACGTTGGTGTGTCTGTGTGTCCGTCGACGTTGGTGTGTCTGTGTGTCCGACACGTGTCTACGTTGGTGTGTTTGTCTACGTTAGTGTGTCTGCGTGTTTGTCTATGTTAGTGTGTCTGCGTGTTTGTCTACGTTGGTGTGTCTGTGTGTCCGTCGTCGACGTTGGTGTGTCTGTGTGTCCGTCGTCGACGTTGGTGTGTCTGTGTGTCCGTCGTCGACGTTGGTGTGTCTGTGTGTCCGTCGTCGACGTTGGTGTGTCTGTGTGTCCGTCGTCGACGTTGGTGTGTCTGTGTGTCCGTCGACGTTGGTGTGTCTGTGTGTCCGTCGTCGACGTTGGTGTGTCTGTGTGTCCGTCGTCGACGTTGGTGTGTCTGTGTGTCCGTCGTCGACGTTGGTGTGTCTGTGTGTCCGTCGTCGACGTTGGTGTGTCTGTGTGTCCGTCGTCGACGTTGGTGTGTCTGTGTGTCCGTCGTCGACGTTGGTGTGTCTGTGTGTCCGTCGTCGACGTTGGTGTGTCTGTGTGTCCGTCGTCGACGTTGGTGTGTCTGTGTGTCCGTCGTCGACGTTGGTGTGTCTGTGTGTCCGTCGTCGACGTTGGTGTGTCTGTGTGTCCGTCGTCGACGTTGGTGTGTCTGTGTGTCCGTCGTCGACGTTGGTGTGTCTGTGTGTCCGTCGTCGACGTTGGTGTGTCTGTGTGTCCGTCGACGTTGGTGTGTCTGTGTGTCCGTCGACGTTGGTGTGTCTGTGTGTCCGACACGTGTCTACGTTGGTATGTTTGTCTACGTTAGTGTGTCTGCGTGTTTGTCTATGTTAGTGTGTCTGCGTGTTTGTCTATGTTGGTGTGTTTGTCTACGTTAGTGTGTCTGCGTGTTTGTCTATGTTAGTGTGTCTGCGTGTTTGTCTATGTTAGTGTGTCTGCGTGTTGTGTGTCCGTCGACGTTGGTGTGTCTGTGGTCCGTCGACGTTGGTGTGTCTGTGTGTCCGTCGACGTTGGTGTGTCTGTGTGTCCGTCGACGTTGGTGTGTCTGTGTGTCCGTCGACGTTGGTGTGTCTGTGTGTCCGTCGACGTTGGTGTGTGTGTGTCCGTCGACGTTGGTGTGTCTGTGTGTCCGTCGACGTTGGTGTGTCTGTGTGTCCGTCGACGTTGGTGTGTCTGTGTGTCCGACACGTGTCTACGTTGGTGTGTTTGTCTACGTTAGTGTGTCTGCGTGTTTGTCTATGTTAGTGTGTCTGCGTGTTTGTCTACGTTGGTGTGTTTGTCTACGTTAGTGTGTCTGCGTGTTTGTCTATGTTAGTGTGTCTGCGTGTTTGTCTATGTTAGTGTGTCTGCGTGTTGTGTGTCCGTCGACGTTGGTGTGTCTGTGTGTCCGTCGACGTTGGTGTGTCTGTGTGTCCGTCGACGTTGGTGTGTCTGTGTGTCCGTCGACGTTGGTGTGTCTGTGTGTCCGTCGACGTTGGTGTGTGTGTGTCCGTCGACGTTGGTGTGTCTGTGTGTCCGTCGACGTTGGTGTGTCTGTGTGTCCGACACGTGTCTACGTTGGTGTGTTTGTCTACGTTAGTGTGTCTGCGTGTTTGTCTATGTTAGTGTGTCTGTGTGTCCGTCGTCGACGTTGGTGTGTCTGTGTGTCCGTCGTCGACGTTGGTGTGTCTGTGTGTCCGTCGTCGACGTTGGTGTGTCTGTGTGTCCGTCGTCGACGTTGGTGTGTCTGTGTGTCCGTCGTTGACGTTGGTGTGTCTGTGTGTCCGTCGTCGACGTTGGTGTGTCTGCGTGTCCGTCGTCGACGTTGGTGTGTCTGTGTGTCCGTCGTCGACGTTGGTGTGTCTGTGTGTCCGTCGTCGACGTTGGTGTGTCTGTGTGTCCGTCGTCGACGTTGGTGTGTCTGTGTGTCCGTCGTCGACGTTGGTGTGTCTGTGTGTCCGTCGTCGACGTTGGTGTGTCTGTGTGTCCGTCGTCGACGTTGGTGTGTCTGTGTGTCCGTCGACGTTGGTGTGTCTGTGTGTCCGTCGACGTTGGTGTGTCTGTGTGTCCGTCGACGTTGGTGTGTCTGTGTGTCCGTCGACGTTGGTGTGTCTGTGTGTCCGTCGACGTTGGTGTGTCTGTGTGTCCGACACGTGTCTACGTTGGTGTGTTTGTCTACGTTAGTGTGTCTGCGTGTTTGTCTATGTTAGTGTGTCTGCGTGTTTGTCTATGTTAGTGTGTCTGCGTGTTGTGTGTCCGTCGACGTTGGTGTGTCTGTGTGTCCGTCGACGTTGGTGTGTCTGTGTGTCCGTTGTCGACGTTGGTGTGTCTGTGTGTCCGTCGACGTTGGTGTGTCTGTGTGTCCGTCGACGTTGGTGTGTCTGTGTGTCCGTCGACGTTGGTGTGTCTGTGTGTCCGTCGACGTTGGTGTGTCTGTGTGTCCGTCGACGTTGGTGTGTCTGTGTGTCCGTCGACGTTGGTGTGTCTGTGTGTCCGTCGACGTTGGTGTGTCTGTGTGTCCGTCGACGTTGGTGTGTCTGTGTGTCCGTCGACGTTGGTGTGTCTGTGTGTCCGTCGACGTTGGTGTGTCTGTGTGTCCGTCGACGTTGGTGTGTCTGTGTGTCCGTCGACGTTGGTGTGTCTGTGTGTCCGTCGACGTTGGTGTGTCTGTGTGTCCGTCGACGTTGGTGTGTCTGTGTGTCCGTCGACGTTGGTGTGTCTGTGTGTCCGACACGTGTCTACGTTGGTGTGTTTGTCTACGTTAGTGTGTCTGCGTGTTTGTCTATGTTAGTGTGTCTGCGTGTTTGTCTACGTTGGTGTGTTTGTCTACGTTAGTGTGTCTGCGTGTTTGTCTATGTTAGTGTGTCTGCGTGTTTGTCTATGTTAGTGTGTCTGCGTGTTGTGTGTCCGTCGACGTTGGTGTGTCTGTGTGTCCGTCGACGTTGGTGTGTCTGTGTGTCCGTCGACGTTGGTGTGTCTGTGTGTCCGTCGACGTTGGTGTGTCTGTGTGTCCGTCGACGTTGGTGTGTCTGTGTGTCCGTCGACGTTGGTGTGTCTGTGTGTCCGTCGACGTTGGTGTGTCTGTGTGTCCGTCGACGTTGGTGTGTCTGTGTGTCCGACACGTGTCTACGTTGGTGTGTTTGTCTACGTTAGTGTGTCTGCGTGTTTGTCTATGTTAGTGTGTCTGCGTGTTTGTCTACGTTGGTGTGTTTGTCTACGTTAGTGTGTCTGCGTGTTTGTCTATGTTAGTGTGTCTGCGTGTTTGTCTATGTTAGTGTGTCTGCGTGTTGTGTGTCCGTCGACGTTGGTGTGTCTGTGTGTCCGTCGACGTTGGTGTGTCTGTGTGTCCGTCGACGTTGGTGTGTCTGTGTGTCCGTCGACGTTGGTGTGTCTGTGTGTCCGTCGACGTTGGTGTGTCTGTGTGTCCGTCGACGTTGGTGTGTCTGTGTGTCCGTCGACGTTGGTGTGTCTGTGTGTCCGTCGACGTTGGTGTGTCTGTGTGTCCGTCGACGTTGGTGTGTCTGTGTGTCCGTCGACGTTGGTGTGTCTGTGTGTCCGACACGTGTCTACGTTGGTGTGTTTGTCTACGTTAGTGTGTCTGCGTGTTTGTCTATGTTAGTGTGTCTGCGTGTTTGTCTACGTTGGTGTGTTTGTCTACGTTAGTGTGTCTGCGTGTTTGTCTATGTTAGTGTGTCTGCGTGTTTGTCTATGTTAGTGTGTCTGCGTGTTGTGTGTCCGTCGACGTTGGTGTGTCTGCGTGCTGTGTGTCCGTCGACGTTGGTGTGTCTGTGTGTCCGTCGACGTTGGTGTGTCTGCGTGTTTGTCTATGTTAGTGTGTCTGCGTGTTTGTCTACGTTGGTGTGTTTGTCTACGTTAGTGTGTCTGCGTGTTTGTCTATGTTAGTGTGTCTGCGTGTTTGTCTATGTTAGTGTGTCTGCGTGCTGTGTGTCCGTCGACGTTGGTGTGTCTGCGTGCTGTGTGTCCGTCGACGTTGGTGTGTCTGTGTGTCCGTCGACGTTGGTGTGTCTGTGTGTCCGTCGACGTTGGTGTGTCTGTGTGTCCGTCGACGTTGGTGTGTCTGTGTGTCCGTCGACGTTGGTGTGTCTGTGTGTCCGTCGACGTTGGTGTGTCTGTGTGTCCGTCGACGTTGGTGTGTCTGTGTGTCCGTCGACGTTGGTGTGTCTGTGTGTCCGTCGACGTTGGTGTGTCTGTGTGTCCGTCGACGTTGGTGTGTCTGTGTGTCCGTCGACGTTGGTGTGTCTGTGTGTCCGTCGACGTTGGTGTGTCTGTGTGTCCGTCGACGTTGGTGTGTCTGTGTGTCCGTCGACGTTGGTGTGTCTGTGTGTCCGTCGACGTTGGTGTGTCTGTGTGTCCGTCGACGTTGGTGTGTCTGTGTGTCCGACACGTGTCTACGTTGGTGTGTTTGTCTACGTTAGTGTGTCTGCGTGTTTGTCTATGTTAGTGTGTCTGCGTGTTTGTCTACGTTGGTGTGTTTGTCTACGTTAGTGTGTCTGCGTGTTTGTCTATGTTAGTGTGTCTGCGTGTTTGTCTATGTTAGTGTGTCTGCGTGCTGTGTGTCCGTCGACGTTGGTGTGTCTGCGTGCTGTGTGTCCGTCGACGTTGGTGTGTCTGTGTGTCCGTCGACGTTGGTGTGTCTGTGTGTCCGTCGACGTTGGTGTGTCTGTGTGTCCGTCGACGTTGGTGTGTCTGTGTGCTGTGTGTCCGTCGACGTTGGTGTGTCTGTGTGTCCGTCGACGTTGGTGTGTCTGTGTGTCCGTCGACGTTGGTGTGTCTGTGTGTCCGTCGACGTTGGTGTGTCTGTGTGTCCGTCGACGTTGGTGTGTCTGTGTGTCCGTCGACGTTGGTGTGTCTGTGTGTCCGACACGTGTCTACGTTGGTGTGTTTGTCTACGTTAGTGTGTCTGCGTGTTTGTCTATGTTAGTGTGTCTGCGTGTTTGTCTATGTTGGTGTGTTTGTCTACGTTAGTGTGTCTGCGTGTTTGTCTATGTTAGTGTGTCTGCGTGTTTGTCTATGTTAGTGTGTCTGCGTGTTGTGTGTCCGTCGACGTTGGTGTGTCTGTGTGTCCGTCGACGTTGGTGTGTCTGTGTGTCCGTCGACGTTGGTGTGTCTGTGTGTCCGTCGACGTTGGTGTGTCTGTGTGTCCGTCGACGTTGGTGTGTCTGTGTGTCCGTCGACGTTGGTGTGTCTGTGTGTCCGTCGACGTTGGTGTGTCTGTGTGTCCGTCGACGTTGGTGTGTCTGTGTGTCCGTCGACGTTGGTGTGTCTGTGTGTCCGTCGACGTTGGTGTGTCTGTGTGTCCGTCGACGTTGGTGTGTCTGTGTGTCCGTCGACGTTGGTGTGTCTGTGTGTCCGACACGTGTCTACGTTGGTGTGTTTGTCTACGTTAGTGTGTCTGCGTGTTTGTCTATGTTAGTGTGTCTGCGTGTTTGTCTACGTTGGTGTGTTTGTCTACGTTAGTGTGTCTGCGTGTTTGTCTATGTTAGTGTGTCTGC
This sequence comes from Gasterosteus aculeatus, assembly GCF_964276395.1. Lineage (NCBI taxonomy): Eukaryota > Metazoa > Chordata > Actinopteri > Perciformes > Gasterosteidae > Gasterosteus > Gasterosteus aculeatus. Next base: position 17,725,243 of record NC_135705.1, read on the forward strand.
GTGTTTGTCTATGTTAGTGTGTCTGCGTGTTGTGTGTCCGTCGACGTTGGTGTGTCTGTGTGTCCGTCGACGTTGGTGTGTCTGTGTGTCCGTCGACGTTGGTGTGTCTGTGTGTCCGTCGACGTTGGTGTGTCTGTGTGTCCGACACGTGTCTACGTTGGTGTGTTTGTCTACGTTAGTGTGTCTGCGTGTTTGTCTATGTTAGTGTGTCTGCGTGTTTGTCTACGTTGGTGTGTTTGTCTACGTTAGTGTGTCTGCGTGTTTGTCTATGTTAGTGTGTCTGCGTGTTTGTCTATGTTAGTGTGTCTGCGTGTTGTGTGTCCGTCGACGTTGGTGTGTCTGTGTGTCCGTCGACGTTGGTGTGTCTGTGTGTCCGTCGACGTTGGTGTGTCTGTGTGTCCGTCGACGTTGGTGTGTCTGTGTGTCCGTCGACGTTGGTGTGTCTGTGTGTCCGTCGACGTTGGTGTGTCTGTGTGTCCGTCGACGTTGGTGTGTCTGTGTGTCCGTCGACGTTGGTGTGTCTGTGTGTCCGTCGACGTTGGTGTGTCTGTGTGTCCGACACGTGTCTACGTTGGTGTGTTTGTCTACGTTAGTGTGTCTGCGTGTTTGTCTATGTTAGTGTGTCTGCGTGTTTGTCTACGTTGGTGTGTTTGTCTACGTTAGTGTGTCTGCGTGTTTGTCTATGTTAGTGTGTCTGCGTGTTTGTCTATGTTAGTGTGTCTGCGTGTTGTGTGTCCGTCGACGTTGGTGTGTCTGTGTGTCCGTCGACGTTGGTGTGTCTGTGTGTCCGTCGACGTTGGTGTGTCTGTGTGTCCGTCGACGTTGGTGTGTCTGTGTGTCCGTCGACGTTGGTGTGTCTGTGTGTCCGTCGACGTTGGTGTGTCTGTGTGTCCGTCGACGTTGGTGTGTCTGTGTGTCCGACACGTGTCTACGTTGGTGTGTTTGTCTACGTTAGTGTGTCTGCGTGTTTGTCTATGTTAGTGTGTCTGCGTGTTTGTCTACGTTGGTGTGTTTGTCTACGTTAGTGTGTCTGCGTGTTTGTCTATGTTAGTGTGTCTGCGTGTTTGTCTATGTTAGTGTGTCTGCGTGTTGTGTGTCCGTCGACGTTGGTGTGTCTGTGTGTCCGTCGACGTTGGTGTGTCTGTGTGTCCGTCGACGTTGGTGTGTCTGTGTGTCCGTCGACGTTGGTGTGTCTGTGTGTCCGACACGTGTCTACGTTGGTGTGTTTGTCTACGTTAGTGTGTCTGCGTGTTTGTCTATGTTAGTGTGTCTGCGTGTTTGTCTACGTTGGTGTGTTTGTCTACGTTAGTGTGTCTGCGTGTTTGTCTATGTTAGTGTGTCTGCGTGTTTGTCTATGTTAGTGTGTCTGCGTGTTGTGTGTCCGTCGACGTTGGTGTGTCTGTGTGTCCGTCGACGTTGGTGTGTCTGTGTGTCCGTCGACGTTGGTGTGTCTGTGTGTCCGTCGACGTTGGTGTGTCTGTGTGTCCGACACGTGTCTACGTTGGTGTGTTTGTCTACGTTAGTGTGTCTGCGTGTTTGTCTACGTTGGTGTGTCTGCGTGTTTGTCTACGTTGGTGTGTTTGTCTACGTTAGTGTGTCTGCGTGTTTGTCTATGTTAGTGTGTCTGCGTGTTTGTCTATGTTAGTGTGTCTGCGTGTTGTGTGTCCGTCGACGTTGGTGTGTCTGTGTGTCCGTCGACGTTGGTGTGTCTGTGTGTCCGTCGACGTTGGTGTGTCTGTGTGTCCGTCGACGTTGGTGTGTCTGTGTGTCCGACACGTGTCTACGTTGGTGTGTTTGTCTACGTTAGTGTGTCTGCGTGTTTGTCTACGTTGGTGTGTTTGTCTACGTTAGTGTGTCTGCGTGTTTGTCTACGTTAGTGTGTCTGCGTGTTTGTCTACGTTAGTGTGTCTGCGTGTTGTGTGTCCGTCGTCGACGTTGGTGTGTCTGTGTGTCCGTCGTCGACGTTGGTGTGTCTGTGTGTCCGTCGTCGACGTTGGTGTGTCTGTGTGTCCGTCGTCGACGTTGGTGTGTCTGTGTGTCCGTCGTCGACGTTGGTGTGTCTGTGTGTCCGTCGTCGACGTTGGTGTGTCTGTGTGTCCGTCGTCGACGTTGGTGTGTCTGTGTGTCCGTCGTCGACGTTGGTGTGTCTGTGTGTCCGTCGACGACGTTGGTGTGTCTGTGTGTCCGTCGACGACGTTGGTGTGTCTGTGTGTCCGTCGACGACGTTGGTGTATCTGTGTGTCCGTCGACGTTGGTGTGTCTGTGTGTCCGTCGACGTTGGTGTGTCTGTGTGTCCGACACGTGTCTACGTTGGTGTGTTTGTCTACGTTAGTGTGTCTGCGTGTTTGTCTATGTTAGTGTGTCTGCGTGTTTGTCTATGTTAGTGTGTCTGCGTGTTTGTCTATGTTAGTGTGTCTGCGTGTTTGTCTATGTTAGTGTGTCTGCGTGTCTGTGTGTCCGTCGTCGACGTTGGTGTGTCTGTGTGTCCGTCGTCGACGTTGGTGTGTCTGTGTGTCCGTCGTCGACGTTGGTGTGTCTGTGTGTCCGTCGTCGACGTTGGTGTGTCTGTGTGTCCGTCGTCGACGTTGGTGTGTCTGTGTGTCCGTCGTCGACGTTGGTGTGTCTGTGTGTCCGTCGTCGACGTTGGTGTGTCTGTGTGTCCGTCGTCGACGTTGGTGTGTCTGTGTGTCCGTCGACGACGTTGGTGTGTCTGTGTGTCCGTCGACGACGTTGGTGTGTCTGTGTGTCCGTCGACGACGTTGGTGTATCTGTGTGTCCGTCGACGTTGGTGTGTCTGTGTGTCCGTCGACGTTGGTGTGTCTGTGTGTCCGACACGTGTCTACGTTGGTGTGTTTGTCTACGTTAGTGTGTCTGCGTGTTTGTCTATGTTAGTGTGTCTGCGTGTTTGTCTATGTTAGTGTGTCTGCGTGTTTGTCTATGTTAGTGTGTCTGCGTGTTTGTCTATGTTAGTGTGTCTGCGTGTCTGTGTGTCCGTCGTCGACGTTGGTGTGTCTGTGTGTCCGTCGTCGACGTTGGTGTGTCTGTGTGTCCGTCGTCGACGTTGGTGTGTCTGTGTGTCCGTCGTCGACGTTGGTGTGTCTGTGTGTCCGTCGTCGACGTTGGTGTGTCTGTGTGTCCGTCGTCGACGTTGGTGTGTCTGTGTGTCCGTCGTCGACGTTGGTGTGTCTGTGTGTCCGTCGTCGACGTTGGTGTGTCTGTGTGTCCGTCGACGTTGGTGTGTCTGTGTGTCCGTCGACGTTGGTGTGTCTGTGTGTCCGTCGTCGACGTTGGTGTGTCTGTGTGTCTGTCGTCGACGTTGGTGTGTCTGTGTGTCCGTCGTCGACGTTGGTGTGTCTGTGTGTCCGTCGTCGACGTTGGTGTGTCTGTGTGTCCGTCGTCGACGTTGGTGTGTCTGTGTGTCCGTCGTCGACGTTGGTGTGTCTGTGTGTCCGTCGTCGACGTTGGTGTGTCTGTGTGTCCGTCGACGACGTTGGTGTGTCTGTGTGTCCGTCGACGACGTTGGTGTGTCTGTGTGTCCGTCGACGACGTTGGTGTGTCTGTGTGTCCGTCGACGTTGGTGTGTCTGTGTGTCCGTCGACGTTGGTGTGTCTGTGTGTCCGTCGACGTTGGTGTGTCTGTGTGTCCGTCGACGTTGGTGTGTCTGTGTGTCCGTCGACGTTGGTGTGTCTGTGTGTCCGTCGACGTTGGTGTGTCTGTGTGTCCGTCGACGTTGGTGTGTCTGTGTGTCCGTCGACGTTGGTGTGTCTGTGTGTCCGTCGACGTTGGTGTGTCTGTGTGTCCGTTGTCGACGTATGTGTGTCTGTGTGTCCGTTGTCGACGTATGTGTGTCTGTGTGTCCGTTGTCGACGTTGGTGTGTCTGTGTGTCCGTCGTCGACGTTGGTGTGTCTGTGTGTCCGTCGACGACGTTGGTGTGTCTGTGTGTCCGTCGACGACGTTGGTGTGTCTGTGTGTCCGTTGTCGACGTTGGTGTGTCTGTGTGTCCGTCGACGTTGGTGTGTCTGTGTGTCCGTCGACGTTGGTGTGTCTGTGTGTCCGTCGACGTTGGTGTGTCTGTGTGTCCGTCGACGTTGGTGTGTCTGTGTGTCCGTCGACGTTGGTGTGTCTGTGTGTCCGACACGTGTCTACGTTGGTGTGTTTGTCTACGTTAGTGTGTCTGCGTGTTTGTCTATGTTAGTGTGTCTGCGTGTTTGTCTACGTTGGTGTGTTTGTCTACGTTAGTGTGTCTGCGTGTTTGTCTATGTTAGTGTGTCTGCGTGTTTGTCTACGTTGGTGTGTTTGTCTACGTTAGTGTCTCTGCGTGTTTGTCTATGTTAGTGTGTCTGCGTGTTGTGTGTCCGTCGACGTTGGTGTGTCTGTGTGTCCGTCGACGTTGGTGTGTCTGTGTGTCCGTCGACGTTGGTGTGTCTGTGTGTCCGTTGTCGACGTTGGTGTGTCTGTGTGTCCGTTGTCGACGTTGGTGTGTCTGTGTGTCCGTCGACGTTGGTGTGTCTGTGTGTCCGTCGACGTTGGTGTGTCTGTGTGTCCGTCGACGTTGGTGTGTCTGTGTGTCCGTCGACGTTGGTGTGTCTGTGTGTCCGTCGACGTTGGTGTGTCTGTGTGTCCGACACGTGTCTACGTTGGTGTGTTTGTCTACGTTAGTGTGTCTGCGTGTTTGTCTATGTTAGTGTGTCTGCGTGTTGTGTGTCCGTCGACGTTGGTGTGTCTGTGTGTCCGTCGACGTTGGTGTGTCTGTGTGTCCGTCGACGTTGGTGTGTCTGTGTGTCCGTCGACGTTGGTGTGTCTGTGTGTCCGTTGTCGACGTTGGTGTGTCTGTGTGTCCGTTGTCGACGTTGGTGTGTCTGTGTGTCCGTCGACGTTGGTGTGTCTGTGTGTCCGTCGACGTTGGTGTGTCTGTGTGTCCGTCGACGTTGGTGTGTCTGTGTGTCCGACACGTGTCTACGTTGGTGTGTTTGTCTACGTTAGTGTGTCTGCGTGTTTGTCTATGTTAGTGTGTCTGCGTGTTTGTCTACGTTGGTGTGTTTGTCTACGTTAGTGTGTCTGCGTGTTTGTCTACGTTAGTGTGTCTGCGTGTTTGTCTATGTTAGTGTGTCTGCGTGTTGTGTGTCCGTCGACGTTGGTGTGTCTGTGTGTCCGTCGACGTTGGTGTGTCTGTGTGTCCGTCGACGTTGGTGTGTCTGTGTGTCCGTCGACGTTGGTGTGTCTGTGTGTCCGTCGACGTTGGTGTGTCTGTGTGTCCGTCGACGTTGGTGTGTCTGTGTGTCCGTCGACGTTGGTGTGTCTGTGTGTCCGTCGACGTTGGTGTGTCTGTGTGTCCGTCGACGTTGGTGTGTGTGTGTCCGTCGACGTTGGTGTGTCTGTGTGTCCGTCGACGTTGGTGTGTCTGTGTGTCCGTCGACGTTGGTGTGTCTGTGTGTCCGACACGTGTCTACGTTGGTGTGTTTGTCTACGTTAGTGTGTCTGCGTGTTTGTCTACGTTAGTGTGTCTGCGTGTTTGTCTATGTTAGTGTGTCTGCGTGTTGTGTGTCCGTCGTCGACGTTGGTGTGTCCGTGTGTCCGTCGTCGACGTTGGTGTGTCTGTGTGTCCGTCGTCGACGTTGGTGTGTCTGTGTGTCCGTCGTCGACGTTGGTGTGTCTGTGTGTCCGTCGTCGACGTTGGTGTGTCTGTGTGTCCGTCGTCGACGTTGGTGTGTCTGTGTGTCCGTCGTCGACGTTGGTGTGTCTGTGTGTCCGTCGTCGACGTTGGTGTGTCTGTGTGTCCGTTGTCGACGTTGGTGTGTGTGTGTCCGTTGTCGACGTTGGTGTGTCTGTGTGTCCGTTGTCGACGTTGGTGTGTCTGTGTGTCCGTTGTCGACGTTGGTGTGTCTGTGTGTCCGTTGTCGACGTTGGTGTGTCTGTGTGTCCGTTGTCGACGTTGGTGTGTCTGTGTGTCCGTTGTCGACGTTGGTGTGTCTGTGTGTCCGTTGTCGACGTTGGTGTGTCTGTGTGTCCGTTGTCGACGTTGGTGTGTCTGTGTGTCCGTCGACGTTGGTGTGTCTGTGTGTCCGTCGACGTTGGTGTGTCTGTGTGTCCGTCGACGTTGGTGTGTCTGTGTGTCCGTCGACGTTGGTGTGTCTGTGTGTCCGTCGACGTTGGTGTGTCTGTGTGTCCGTCGACGTTGGTGTGTCTGTGTGTCCGTCGACGTTGGTGTGTCTGTGTGTCCGTCGACGTTGGTGTGTCTGTGTGTCCGTCGACGTTGGTGTGTCTGTGTGTCCGTCGACGTTGTTGTGTCTGTGTGTCCGTCGACGTTGGTGTGTCTGTGTGTCCGACACGTGTCTACGTTGGTGTGTTTGTCTACGTTAGTGTGTCTGCGTGTTTGTCTATGTTAGTGTGTCTGCGTGTTTGTCTACGTTGGTGTGTTTGTCTACGTTAGTGTGTCTGCGTGTTTGTCTATGTTAGTGTGTCTGCGTGTTTGTCTATGTTAGTGTGTCTGCGTGTTGTGTGTCCGTCGACGTTGGTGTGTCTGTGTGTCCGTCGACGTTGGTGTGTCTGTGTGTCCGTCGACGTTGGTGTGTCTGTGTGTCCGTCGACGTTGGTGTGTCTGTGTGTCCGTCGACGTTGGTGTGTCTGTGTGTCCGTCGACGTTGGTGTGTCTGTGTGTCCGACACGTGTCTACGTTGGTGTGTTTGTCTACGTTAGTGTGTCTGCGTGTTTGTCTATGTTAGTGTGTCTGCGTGTTTGTCTACGTTGGTGTGTTTGTCTACGTTAGTGTGTCTGCGTGTTTGTCTATGTTAGTGTGTCTGCGTGTTTGTCTATGTTAGTGTGTCTGCGTGTTGTGTGTCCGTCGACGTTGGTGTGTCTGTGTGTCCGTCGACGTTGGTGTGTCTGTGTGTCCGTCGACGTTGGTGTGTCTGTGTGTCCGTCGACGTTGGTGTGTCTGTGTGTCCGTCGACGTTGGTGTGTCTGTGTGTCCGTCGACGTTGGTGTGTCTGTGTGTCCGTCGACGTTGGTGTGTCTGTGTGTCCGACACGTGTCTACGTTGGTGTGTTTGTCTACGTTAGTGTGTCTGCGTGTTTGTCTATGTTAGTGTGTCTGCGTGTTTGTCTACGTTGGTGTGTTTGTCTACGTTAGTGTGTCTGCGTGTTTGTCTATGTTAGTGTGTCTGCGTGTTTGTCTATGTTAGTGTGTCTGCGTGTTGTGTGTCCGTCGACGTTGGTGTGTCTGTGTGTCCGTCGACGTTGGTGTGTCTGTGTGTCCGTCGACGTTGGTGTGTCTGTGTGTCCGTCGACGTTGGTGTGTCTGTGTGTCCGACACGTGTCTACGTTGGTGTGTTTGTCTACGTTAGTGTGTCTGCGTGTTTGTCTATGTTAGTGTGTCTGCGTGTTTGTCTACGTTGGTGTGTTTGTCTACGTTAGTGTGTCTGCGTGTTTGTCTATGTTAGTGTGTCTGCGTGTTTGTCTATGTTAGTGTGTCTGCGTGTTGTGTGTCCGTCGACGTTGGTGTGTCTGTGTGTCCGTCGACGTTGGTGTGTCTGTGTGTCCGTCGACGTTGGTGTGTCTGTGTGTCCGTCGACGTTGGTGTGTCTGTGTGTCCGACACGTGTCTACGTTGGTGTGTTTGTCTACGTTAGTGTGTCTGCGTGTTTGTCTACGTTGGTGTGTCTGCGTGTTTGTCTACGTTGGTGTGTTTGTCTACGTTAGTGTGTCTGCGTGTTTGTCTATGTTAGTGTGTCTGCGTGTTTGTCTATGTTAGTGTGTCTGCGTGTTGTGTGTCCGTCGACGTTGGTGTGTCTGTGTGTCCGTCGACGTTGGTGTGTCTGTGTGTCCGTCGACGTTGGTGTGTCTGTGTGTCCGTCGACGTTGGTGTGTCTGTGTGTCCGACACGTGTCTACGTTGGTGTGTTTGTCTACGTTAGTGTGTCTGCGTGTTTGTCTACGTTGGTGTGTTTGTCTACGTTAGTGTGTCTGCGTGTTTGTCTACGTTAGTGTGTCTGCGTGTTTGTCTACGTTAGTGTGTCTGCGTGTTGTGTGTCCGTCGTCGACGTTGGTGTGTCTGTGTGTCCGTCGTCGACGTTGGTGTGTCTGTGTGTCCGTCGTCGACGTTGGTGTGTCTGTGTGTCCGTCGTCGACGTTGGTGTGTCTGTGTGTCCGTCGTCGACGTTGGTGTGTCTGTGTGTCCGTCGTCGACGTTGGTGTGTCTGTGTGTCCGTCGTCGACGTTGGTGTGTCTGTGTGTCCGTCGTCGACGTTGGTGTGTCTGTGTGTCCGTCGTCGACGTTGGTGTGTCTGTGTGTCCGTCGACGACGTTGGTGTGTCTGTGTGTCCGTCGACGACGTTGGTGTGTCTGTGTGTCCGTCGACGACGTTGGTGTATCTGTGTGTCCGTCGACGTTGGTGTGTCTGTGTGTCCGTCGACGTTGGTGTGTCTGTGTGTCCGACACGTGTCTACGTTGGTGTGTTTGTCTACGTTAGTGTGTCTGCGTGTTTGTCTATGTTAGTGTGTCTGCGTGTTTGTCTATGTTAGTGTGTCTGCGTGTTTGTCTATGTTAGTGTGTCTGCGTGTTTGTCTATGTTAGTGTGTCTGCGTGTCTGTGTGTCCGTCGTCGACGTTGGTGTGTCTGTGTGTCCGTCGTCGACGTTGGTGTGTCTGTGTGTCCGTCGTCGACGTTGGTGTGTCTGTGTGTCCGTCGTCGACGTTGGTGTGTCTGTGTGTCCGTCGTCGACGTTGGTGTGTCTGTGTGTCCGTCGTCGACGTTGGTGTGTCTGTGTGTCCGTCGTCGACGTTGGTGTGTCTGTGTGTCCGTCGACGACGTTGGTGTGTCTGTGTGTCCGTCGACGACGTTGGTGTGTCTGTGTGTCCGTCGACGACGTTGGTGTATCTGTGTGTCCGTCGACGTTGGTGTGTCTGTGTGTCCGTCGACGTTGGTGTGTCTGTGTGTCCGACACGTGTCTACGTTGGTGTGTTTGTCTACGTTAGTGTGTCTGCGTGTTTGTCTATGTTAGTGTGTCTGCGTGTTTGTCTATGTTAGTGTGTCTGCGTGTTGTGTGTCCGTCGACGTTGGTGTGTCTGTGTGTCCGTCGACGTTGGTGTGTCTGTGTGTCCGTCGACGTTGGTGTGTCTGTGTGTCCGTCGACGTTGGTGTGTCTGTGTGTCCGACACGTGTCTACGTTGGTGTGTTTGTCTACGTTAGTGTGTCTGCGTGTTTGTCTACGTTGGTGTGTCTGCGTGTTTGTCTACGTTGGTGTGTTTGTCTACGTTAGTGTGTCTGCGTGTTTGTCTATGTTAGTGTGTCTGCGTGTTTGTCTATGTTAGTGTGTCTGCGTGTTGTGTGTCCGTCGACGTTGGTGTGTCTGTGTGTCCGTCGACGTTGGTGTGTCTGTGTGTCCGTCGACGTTGGTGTGTCTGTGTGTCCGTCGACGTTGGTGTGTCTGTGTGTCCGACACGTGTCTACGTTGGTGTGTTTGTCTACGTTAGTGTGTCTGCGTGTTTGTCTACGTTGGTGTGTTTGTCTACGTTAGTGTGTCTGCGTGTTTGTCTACGTTAGTGTGTCTGCGTGTTTGTCTACGTTAGTGTGTCTGCGTGTTGTGTGTCCGTCGTCGACGTTGGTGTGTCTGTGTGTCCGTCGTCGACGTTGGTGTGTCTGTGTGTCCGTCGTCGACGTTGGTGTGTCTGTGTGTCCGTCGTCGACGTTGGTGTGTCTGTGTGTCCGTCGTCGACGTTGGTGTGTCTGTGTGTCCGTCGTCGACGTTGGTGTGTCTGTGTGTCCGTCGTCGACGTTGGTGTGTCTGTGTGTCCGTCGTCGACGTTGGTGTGTCTGTGTGTCCGTCGTCGACGTTGGTGTGTCTGTGTGTCCGTCGACGACGTTGGTGTGTCTGTGTGTCCGTCGACGACGTTGGTGTGTCTGTGTGTCCGTCGACGACGTTGGTGTATCTGTGTGTCCGTCGACGTTGGTGTGTCTGTGTGTCCGTCGACGTTGGTGTGTCTGTGTGTCCGACACGTGTCTACGTTGGTGTGTTTGTCTACGTTAGTGTGTCTGCGTGTTTGTCTATGTTAGTGTGTCTGCGTGTTTGTCTATGTTAGTGTGTCTGCGTGTTTGTCTATGTTAGTGTGTCTGCGTGTTTGTCTATGTTAGTGTGTCTGCGTGTCTGTGTGTCCGTCGTCGACGTTGGTGTGTCTGTGTGTCCGTCGTCGACGTTGGTGTGTCTGTGTGTCCGTCGTCGACGTTGGTGTGTCTGTGTGTCCGTCGTCGACGTTGGTGTGTCTGTGTGTCCGTCGTCGACGTTGGTGTGTCTGTGTGTCCGTCGTCGACGTTGGTGTGTCTGTGTGTCCGTCGTCGACGTTGGTGTGTCTGTGTGTCCGTCGTCGACGTTGGTGTGTCTGTGTGTCCGTCGACGACGTTGGTGTGTCTGTGTGTCCGTCGACGACGTTGGTGTGTCTGTGTGTCCGTCGACGACGTTGGTGTATCTGTGTGTCCGTCGACGTTGGTGTGTCTGTGTGTCCGTCGACGTTGGTGTGTCTGTGTGTCCGACACGTGTCTACGTTGGTGTGTTTGTCTACGTTAGTGTGTCTGCGTGTTTGTCTATGTTAGTGTGTCTGCGTGTTTGTCTATGTTAGTGTGTCTGCGTGTTTGTCTATGTTAGTGTGTCTGCGTGTTTGTCTATGTTAGTGTGTCTGCGTGTCTGTGTGTCCGTCGTCGACGTTGGTGTGTCTGTGTGTCCGTCGTCGACGTTGGTGTGTCTGTGTGTCCGTCGTCGACGTTGGTGTGTCTGTGTGTCCGTCGTCGACGTTGGTGTGTCTGTGTGTCCGTCGTCGACGTTGGTGTGTCTGTGTGTCCGTCGTCGACGTTGGTGTGTCTGTGTGTCCGTCGTCGACGTTGGTGTGTCTGTGTGTCCGTCGTCGACGTTGGTGTGTCTGTGTGTCCGTCGACGTTGGTGTGTCTGTGTGTCCGTCGACGTTGGTGTGTCTGTGTGTCCGTCGTCGACGTTGGTGTGTCTGTGTGTCTGTCGTCGACGTTGGTGTGTCTGTGTGTCCGTCGTCGACGTTGGTGTGTCTGTGTGTCCGTCGTCGACGTTGGTGTGTCTGTGTGTCCGTCGTCGACGTTGGTGTGTCTGTGTGTCCGTCGTCGACGTTGGTGTGTCTGTGTGTCCGTCGTCGACGTTGGTGTGTCTGTGTGTCCGTCGACGACGTTGGTGTGTCTGTGTGTCCGTCGACGACGTTGGTGTGTCTGTGTGTCCGTCGACGACGTTGGTGTGTCTGTGTGTCCGTCGACGACGTTGGTGTGTCTGTGTGTCCGTCGACGTTGGTGTGTCTGTGTGTCCGTCGACGTTGGTGTGTCTGTGTGTCCGTCGACGTTGGTGTGTCTGTGTGTCCGTCGACGTTGGTGTGTCTGTGTGTCCGTCGACGTTGGTGTGTCTGTGTGTCCGTCGACGTTGGTGTGTCTGTGTGTCCGTCGACGTTGGTGTGTCTGTGTGTCCGTCGACGTTGGTGTGTCTGTGTGTCCGTCGACGTTGGTGTGTCTGTGTGTCCGTTGTCGACGTATGTGTGTCTGTGTGTCCGTTGTCGACGTATGTGTGTCTGTGTGTCCGTTGTCGACGTTGGTGTGTCTGTGTGTCCGTCGTCGACGTTGGTGTGTCTGTGTGTCCGTCGACGACGTTGGTGTGTCTGTGTGTCCGTCGACGACGTTGGTGTGTCTGTGTGTCCGTTGTCGACGTTGGTGTGTCTGTGTGTCCGTCGACGTTGGTGTGTCTGTGTGTCCGTCGACGTTGGTGTGTCTGTGTGTCCGTCGACGTTGGTGTGTCTGTGTGTCCGTCGACGTTGGTGTGTCTGTGTGTCCGTCGACGTTGGTGTGTCTGTGTGTCCGACACGTGTCTACGTTGGTGTGTTTGTCTACGTTAGTGTGTCTGCGTGTTTGTCTATGTTAGTGTGTCTGCGTGTTTGTCTACGTTGGTGTGTTTGTCTACGTTAGTGTGTCTGCGTGTTTGTCTATGTTAGTGTGTCTGCGTGTTTGTCTACGTTGGTGTGTTTGTCTACGTTAGTGTCTCTGCGTGTTTGTCTATGTTAGTGTGTCTGCGTGTTGTGTGTCCGTCGACGTTGGTGTGTCTGTGTGTCCGTCGACGTTGGTGTGTCTGTGTGTCCGTCGACGTTGGTGTGTCTGTGTGTCCGTTGTCGACGTTGGTGTGTCTGTGTGTCCGTTGTCGACGTTGGTGTGTCTGTGTGTCCGTCGACGTTGGTGTGTCTGTGTGTCCGTCGACGTTGGTGTGTCTGTGTGTCCGTCGACGTTGGTGTGTCTGTGTGTCCGTCGACGTTGGTGTGTCTGTGTGTCCGTCGACGTTGGTGTGTCTGTGTGTCCGACACGTGTCTACGTTGGTGTGTTTGTCTACGTTAGTGTGTCTGCGTGTTTGTCTATGTTAGTGTGTCTGCGTGTTGTGTGTCCGTCGACGTTGGTGTGTCTGTGTGTCCGTCGACGTTGGTGTGTCTGTGTGTCCGTCGACGTTGGTGTGTCTGTGTGTCCGTCGACGTTGGTGTGTCTGTGTGTCCGTTGTCGACGTTGGTGTGTCTGTGTGTCCGTTGTCGACGTTGGTGTGTCTGTGTGTCCGTCGACGTTGGTGTGTCTGTGTGTCCGTCGACGTTGGTGTGTCTGTGTGTCCGTCGACGTTGGTGTGTCTGTGTGTCCGACACGTGTCTACGTTGGTGTGTTTGTCTACGTTAGTGTGTCTGCGTGTTTGTCTATGTTAGTGTGTCTGCGTGTTTGTCTACGTTGGTGTGTTTGTCTACGTTAGTGTGTCTGCGTGTTTGTCTACGTTAGTGTGTCTGCGTGTTTGTCTATGTTAGTGTGTCTGCGTGTTGTGTGTCCGTCGACGTTGGTGTGTCTGTGTGTCCGTCGACGTTGGTGTGTCTGTGTGTCCGTCGACGTTGGTGTGTCTGTGTGTCCGTCGACGTTGGTGTGTCTGTGTGTCCGTCGACGTTGGTGTGTCTGTGTGTCCGTCGACGTTGGTGTGTCTGTGTGTCCGTCGACGTTGGTGTGTCTGTGTGTCCGTCGACGTTGGTGTGTCTGTGTGTCCGTCGACGTTGGTGTGTGTGTGTCCGTCGACGTTGGTGTGTCTGTGTGTCCGTCGACGTTGGTGTGTCTGTGTGTCCGTCGACGTTGGTGTGTCTGTGTGTCCGACACGTGTCTACGTTGGTGTGTTTGTCTACGTTAGTGTGTCTGCGTGTTTGTCTACGTTAGTGTGTCTGCGTGTTTGTCTATGTTAGTGTGTCTGCGTGTTGTGTGTCCGTCGTCGACGTTGGTGTGTCCGTGTGTCCGTCGTCGACGTTGGTGTGTCTGTGTGTCCGTCGTCGACGTTGGTGTGTCTGTGTGTCCGTCGTCGACGTTGGTGTGTCTGTGTGTCCGTCGTCGACGTTGGTGTGTCTGTGTGTCCGTCGTCGACGTTGGTGTGTCTGTGTGTCCGTCGTCGACGTTGGTGTGTCTGTGTGTCCGTTGTCGACGTTGGTGTGTCTGTGTGTCCGTTGTCGACGTTGGTGTGTGTGTGTCCGTTGTCGACGTTGGTGTGTCTGTGTGTCCGTTGTCGACGTTGGTGTGTCTGTGTGTCCGTTGTCGACGTTGGTGTGTCTGTGTGTCCGTTGTCGACGTTGGTGTGTCTGTGTGTCCGTTGTCGACGTTGGTGTGTCTGTGTGTCCGTTGTCGACGTTGGTGTGTCTGTGTGTCCGTTGTCGACGTTGGTGTGTCTGTGTGTCCGTTGTCGACGTTGGTGTGTCTGTGTGTCCGTCGACGTTGGTGTGTCTGTGTGTCCGTCGACGTTGGTGTGTCTGTGTGTCCGTCGACGTTGGTGTGTCTGTGTGTCCGTCGACGTTGGTGTGTCTGTGTGTCCGTCGACGTTGGTGTGTCTGTGTGTCCGTCGACGTTGGTGTGTCTGTGTGTCCGTCGACGTTGGTGTGTCTGTGTGTCCGTCGACGTTGGTGTGTCTGTGTGTCCGTCGACGTTGGTGTGTCTGTGTGTCCGTCGACGTTGGTGTGTCTGTGTGTCCGTCGACGTTGGTGTGTCTGTGTGTCCGTCGACGTTGTTGTGTCTGTGTGTCCGTCGACGTTGGTGTGTCTGTGTGTCCGACACGTGTCTACGTTGGTGTGTTTGTCTACGTTAGTGTGTCTGCGTGTTTGTCTATGTTAGTGTGTCTGCGTGTTTGTCTACGTTGGTGTGTTTGTCTACGTTAGTGTGTCTGCGTGTTTGTCTATGTTAGTGTGTCTGCGTGTTTGTCTATGTTAGTGTGTCTGCGTGTTGTGTGTCCGTCGACGTTGGTGTGTCTGTGTGTCCGTCGACGTTGGTGTGTCTGTGTGTCCGTCGACGTTGGTGTGTCTGTGTGTCCGTCGACGTTGGTGTGTCTGTGTGTCCGTCGACGTTGGTGTGTCTGTGTGTCCGTCGACGTTGGTGTGTCTGTGTGTCCGACACGTGTCTACGTTGGTGTGTTTGTCTACGTTAGTGTGTCTGCGTGTTTGTCTATGTTAGTGTGTCTGCGTGTTTGTCTACGTTGGTGTGTTTGTCTACGTTAGTGTGTCTGCGTGTTTGTCTATGTTAGTGTGTCTGCGTGTTTGTCTATGTTAGTGTGTCTGCGTGTTGTGTGTCCGTCGACGTTGGTGTGTCTGTGTGTCCGTCGACGTTGGTGTGTCTGTGTGTCCGTCGACGTTGGTGTGTCTGTGTGTCCGTCGACGTTGGTGTGTCTGTGTGTCCGTCGACGTTGGTGTGTCTGTGTGTCCGTCGACGTTGGTGTGTCTGTGTGTCCGTCGACGTTGGTGTGTCTGTGTGTCCGACACGTGTCTACGTTGGTGTGTTTGTCTACGTTAGTGTGTCTGCGTGTTTGTCTATGTTAGTGTGTCTGCGTGTTTGTCTACGTTGGTGTGTTTGTCTACGTTAGTGTGTCTGCGTGTTTGTCTATGTTAGTGTGTCTGCGTGTTTGTCTATGTTAGTGTGTCTGCGTGTTGTGTGTCCGTCGACGTTGGTGTGTCTGTGTGTCCGTCGACGTTGGTGTGTCTGTGTGTCCGTCGACGTTGGTGTGTCTGTGTGTCCGTCGACGTTGGTGTGTCTGTGTGTCCGACACGTGTCTACGTTGGTGTGTTTGTCTACGTTAGTGTGTCTGCGTGTTTGTCTATGTTAGTGTGTCTGCGTGTTTGTCTACGTTGGTGTGTTTGTCTACGTTAGTGTGTCTGCGTGTTTGTCTATGTTAGTGTGTCTGCGTGTTTGTCTATGTTAGTGTGTCTGCGTGTTGTGTGTCCGTCGACGTTGGTGTGTCTGTGTGTCCGTCGACGTTGGTGTGTCTGTGTGTCCGTCGACGTTGGTGTGTCTGTGTGTCCGTCGACGTTGGTGTGTCTGTGTGTCCGACACGTGTCTACGTTGGTGTGTTTGTCTACGTTAGTGTGTCTGCGTGTTTGTCTACGTTGGTGTGTCTGCGTGTTTGTCTACGTTGGTGTGTTTGTCTACGTTAGTGTGTCTGCGTGTTTGTCTATGTTAGTGTGTCTGCGTGTTTGTCTATGTTAGTGTGTCTGCGTGTTGTGTGTCCGTCGACGTTGGTGTGTCTGTGTGTCCGTCGACGTTGGTGTGTCTGTGTGTCCGTCGACGTTGGTGTGTCTGTGTGTCCGTCGACGTTGGTGTGTCTGTGTGTCCGACACGTGTCTACGTTGGTGTGTTTGTCTACGTTAGTGTGTCTGCGTGTTTGTCTACGTTGGTGTGTTTGTCTACGTTAGTGTGTCTGCGTGTTTGTCTACGTTAGTGTGTCTGCGTGTTTGTCTACGTTAGTGTGTCTGCGTGTTGTGTGTCCGTCGTCGACGTTGGTGTGTCTGTGTGTCCGTCGTCGACGTTGGTGTGTCTGTGTGTCCGTCGTCGACGTTGGTGTGTCTGTGTGTCCGTCGTCGACGTTGGTGTGTCTGTGTGTCCGTCGTCGACGTTGGTGTGTCTGTGTGTCCGTCGTCGACGTTGGTGTGTCTGTGTGTCCGTCGTCGACGTTGGTGTGTCTGTGTGTCCGTCGTCGACGTTGGTGTGTCTGTGTGTCCGTCGTCGACGTTGGTGTGTCTGTGTGTCCGTCGACGACGTTGGTGTGTCTGTGTGTCCGTCGACGACGTTGGTGTGTCTGTGTGTCCGTCGACGACGTTGGTGTATCTGTGTGTCCGTCGACGTTGGTGTGTCTGTGTGTCCGTCGACGTTGGTGTGTCTGTGTGTCCGACACGTGTCTACGTTGGTGTGTTTGTCTACGTTAGTGTGTCTGCGTGTTTGTCTATGTTAGTGTGTCTGCGTGTTTGTCTATGTTAGTGTGTCTGCGTGTTTGTCTATGTTAGTGTGTCTGCGTGTTTGTCTATGTTAGTGTGTCTGCGTGTCTGTGTGTCCGTCGTCGACGTTGGTGTGTCTGTGTGTCCGTCGTCGACGTTGGTGTGTCTGTGTGTCCGTCGTCGACGTTGGTGTGTCTGTGTGTCCGTCGTCGACGTTGGTGTGTCTGTGTGTCCGTCGTCGACGTTGGTGTGTCTGTGTGTCCGTCGTCGACGTTGGTGTGTCTGTGTGTCCGTCGTCGACGTTGGTGTGTCTGTGTGTCCGTCGTCGACGTTGGTGTGTCTGTGTGTCCGTCGTCGACGTTGGTGTGTCTGTGTGTCCGTCGACGACGTTGGTGTGTCTGTGTGTCCGTCGACGACGTTGGTGTGTCTGTGTGTCCGTCGACGACGTTGGTGTATCTGTGTGTCCGTCGACGTTGGTGTGTCTGTGTGTCCGTCGACGTTGGTGTGTCTGTGTGTCCGACACGTGTCTACGTTGGTGTGTTTGTCTACGTTAGTGTGTCTGCGTGTTTGTCTATGTTAGTGTGTCTGCGTGTTTGTCTATGTTAGTGTGTCTGCGTGTTTGTCTATGTTAGTGTGTCTGCGTGTTTGTCTATGTTAGTGTGTCTGCGTGTCTGTGTGTCCGTCGTCGACGTTGGTGTGTCTGTGTGTCCGTCGTCGACGTTGGTGTGTCTGTGTGTCCGTCGTCGACGTTGGTGTGTCTGTGTGTCCGTCGTCGACGTTGGTGTGTCTGTGTGTCCGTCGTCGACGTTGGTGTGTCTGTGTGTCCGTCGTCGACGTTGGTGTGTCTGTGTGTCCGTCGTCGACGTTGGTGTGTCTGTGTGTCCGTCGTCGACGTTGGTGTGTCTGTGTGTCCGTCGTCGACGTTGGTGTGTCTGTGTGTCCGTCGACGTTGGTGTGTCTGTGTGTCCGTCGACGTTGGTGTGTCTGTGTGTCCGTCGACGTTGGTGTGTCTGTGTGTCCGACACGTGTCTACGTTGGTGTGTTTGTCTACGTTAGTGTGTCTGCGTGTTTGTCTATGTTAGTGTGTCTGCGTGTTTGTCTACGTTGGTGTGTTTGTCTACGTTAGTGTGTCTGCGTGTTTGTCTATGTTAGTGTGTCTGCGTGTTTGTCTATGTTAGTGTGTCTGCGTGTTGTGTGTCCGTCGACGTTGGTGTGTCTGTGTGTCCGTCGACGTTGGTGTGTCTGTGTGTCCGTCGACGTTGGTGTGTCTGTGTGTCCGTCGACGTTGGTGTGTCTGTGTGTCCGTCGACGTTGGTGTGTCTGTGTGTCCGTCGACGTTGGTGTGTCTGTGTGTCCGACACGTGTCTACGTTGGTGTGTTTGTCTACGTTAGTGTGTCTGCGTGTTTGTCTATGTTAGTGTGTCTGCGTGTTTGTCTACGTTGGTGTGTTTGTCTACGTTAGTGTGTCTGCGTGTTTGTCTATGTTAGTGTGTCTGCGTGTTTGTCTATGTTAGTGTGTCTGCGTGTTGTGTGTCCGTCGACGTTGGTGTGTCTGTGTGTCCGTCGACGTTGGTGTGTCTGTGTGTCCGTCGACGTTGGTGTGTCTGTGTGTCCGTCGACGTTGGTGTGTCTGTGTGTCCGTCGACGTTGGTGTGTCTGTGTGTCCGTCGACGTTGGTGTGTCTGTGTGTCCGTCGACGTTGGTGTGTCTGTGTGTCCGACACGTGTCTACGTTGGTGTGTTTGTCTACGTTAGTGTGTCTGCGTGTTTGTCTATGTTAGTGTGTCTGCGTGTTTGTCTACGTTGGTGTGTTTGTCTACGTTAGTGTGTCTGCGTGTTTGTCTATGTTAGTGTGTCTGCGTGTTTGTCTATGTTAGTGTGTCTGCGTGTTGTGTGTCCGTCGACGTTGGTGTGTCTGTGTGTCCGTCGACGTTGGTGTGTCTGTGTGTCCGTCGACGTTGGTGTGTCTGTGTGTCCGACACGTGTCTACGTTGGTGTGTTTGTCTACGTTAGTGTGTCTGCGTGTTTGTCTATGTTAGTGTGTCTGCGTGTTTGTCTACGTTGGTGTGTTTGTCTACGTTAGTGTGTCTGCGTGTTTGTCTATGTTAGTGTGTCTGCGTGTTTGTCTATGTTAGTGTGTCTGCGTGTTGTGTGTCCGTCGACGTTGGTGTGTCTGTGTGTCCGTCGACGTTGGTGTGTCTGTGTGTCCGTCGACGTTGGTGTGTCTGTGTGTCCGTCGACGTTGGTGTGTCTGTGTGTCCGACACGTGTCTACGTTGGTGTGTTTGTCTACGTTAGTGTGTCTGCGTGTTTGTCTACGTTGGTGTGTCTGCGTGTTTGTCTACGTTGGTGTGTTTGTCTACGTTAGTGTGTCTGCGTGTTTGTCTATGTTAGTGTGTCTGCGTGTTTGTCTATGTTAGTGTGTCTGCGTGTTGTGTGTCCGTCGACGTTGGTGTGTCTGTGTGTCCGTCGACGTTGGTGTGTCTGTGTGTCCGTCGACGTTGGTGTGTCTGTGTGTCCGTCGACGTTGGTGTGTCTGTGTGTCCGACACGTGTCTACGTTGGTGTGTTTGTCTACGTTAGTGTGTCTGCGTGTTTGTCTACGTTGGTGTGTTTGTCTACGTTAGTGTGTCTGCGTGTTTGTCTACGTTAGTGTGTCTGCGTGTTTGTCTACGTTAGTGTGTCTGCGTGTTGTGTGTCCGTCGTCGACGTTGGTGTGTCTGTGTGTCCGTCGTCGACGTTGGTGTGTCTGTGTGTCCGTCGTCGACGTTGGTGTGTCTGTGTGTCCGTCGTCGACGTTGGTGTGTCTGTGTGTCCGTCGTCGACGTTGGTGTGTCTGTGTGTCCGTCGTCGACGTTGGTGTGTCTGTGTGTCCGTCGTCGACGTTGGTGTGTCTGTGTGTCCGTCGTCGACGTTGGTGTGTCTGTGTGTCCGTCGTCGACGTTGGTGTGTCTGTGTGTCCGTCGACGACGTTGGTGTGTCTGTGTGTCCGTCGACGACGTTGGTGTGTCTGTGTGTCCGTCGACGACGTTGGTGTATCTGTGTGTCCGTCGACGTTGGTGTGTCTGTGTGTCCGTCGACGTTGGTGTGTCTGTGTGTCCGACACGTGTCTACGTTGGTGTGTTTGTCTACGTTAGTGTGTCTGCGTGTTTGTCTATGTTAGTGTGTCTGCGTGTTTGTCTATGTTAGTGTGTCTGCGTGTTTGTCTATGTTAGTGTGTCTGCGTGTTTGTCTATGTTAGTGTGTCTGCGTGTCTGTGTGTCCGTCGTCGACGTTGGTGTGTCTGTGTGTCCGTCGTCGACGTTGGTGTGTCTGTGTGTCCGTCGTCGACGTTGGTGTGTCTGTGTGTCCGTCGTCGACGTTGGTGTGTCTGTGTGTCCGTCGTCGACGTTGGTGTGTCTGTGTGTCCGTCGTCGACGTTGGTGTGTCTGTGTGTCCGTCGTCGACGTTGGTGTGTCTGTGTGTCCGTCGTCGACGTTGGTGTGTCTGTGTGTCCGTCGTCGACGTTGGTGTGTCTGTGTGTCCGTCGTCGACGTTGGTGTGTCTGTGTGTCCGTCGACGACGTTGGTGTGTCTGTGTGTCCGTCGACGACGTTGGTGTGTCTGTGTGTCCGTCGACGACGTTGGTGTATCTGTGTGTCCGTCGACGTTGGTGTGTCTGTGTGTCCGTCGACGTTGGTGTGTCTGTGTGTCCGACACGTGTCTACGTTGGTGTGTTTGTCTACGTTAGTGTGTCTGCGTGTTTGTCTATGTTAGTGTGTCTGCGTGTTTGTCTATGTTAGTGTGTCTGCGTGTTTGTCTATGTTAGTGTGTCTGCGTGTTTGTCTATGTTAGTGTGTCTGCGTGTCTGTGTGTCCGTCGTCGACGTTGGTGTGTCTGTGTGTCCGTCGTCGACGTTGGTGTGTCTGTGTGTCCGTCGTCGACGTTGGTGTGTCTGTGTGTCCGTCGTCGACGTTGGTGTGTCTGTGTGTCCGTCGTCGACGTTGGTGTGTCTGTGTGTCCGTCGTCGACGTTGGTGTGTCTGTGTGTCCGTCGTCGACGTTGGTGTGTCTGTGTGTCCGTCGTCGACGTTGGTGTGTCTGTGTGTCCGTCGTCGACGTTGGTGTGTCTGTGTGTCCGTCGTCGACGTTGGTGTGTCTGTGTGTCCGTCGACGTTGGTGTGTCTGTGTGTCCGTCGACGTTGGTGTGTCTGTGTGTCCGTCGACGTTGGTGTGTCTGTGTGTCCGTCGTCGACGTTGGTGTGTCTGTGTGTCCGTCGTCGACGTTGGTGTGTCTGTGTGTCCGTCGTCGACGTTGGTGTGTCTGTGTGTCCGTCGTCGACGTTGGTGTGTCTGTGTGTCCGTCGTCGACGTTGGTGTGTCTGTGTGTCCGTCGTCGACGTTGGTGTGTCTGTGTGTCCGTCGACGACGTTGGTGTGTCTGTGTGTCCGTCGACGACGTTGGTGTGTCTGTGTGTCCGTCGACGACGTTGGTGTGTCTGTGTGTCTGTCGACGACGTTGGTGTGTCTGTGTGTCCGTCGACGTTGGTGTGTCTGTGTGTCCGTCGACGTTGGTGTGTCTGTGTGTCCGTCGACGTTGGTGTGTCTGTGTGTCCGTCGACGTTGGTGTGTCTGTGTGTCCGTCGACGTTGGTGTGTCTGTGTGTCCGTCGACGTTGGTGTGTCTGTGTGTCCGTCGACGTTGGTGTGTCTGTGTGTCCGTCGACGTTGGTGTGTCTGTGTGTCCGTCGACGTTGGTGTGTCTGTGTGTCCGTTGTCGACGTATGTGTGTCTGTGTGTCCGTTGTCGACGTATGTGTGTCTGTGTGTCCGTTGTCGACGTTGGTGTGTCTGTGTGTCCGTCGTCGACGTTGGTGTGTCTGTGTGTCCGTCGACGACGTTGGTGTGTCTGTGTGTCCGTCGACGACGTTGGTGTGTCTGTGTGTCCGTTGTCGACGTTGGTGTGTCTGTGTGTCCGTCGACGTTGGTGTGTCTGTGTGTCCGTCGACGTTGGTGTGTCTGTGTGTCCGTCGACGTTGGTGTGTCTGTGTGTCCGTCGACGTTGGTGTGTCTGTGTGTCCGTCGACGTTGGTGTGTCTGTGTGTCCGACACGTGTCTACGTTGGTGTGTTTGTCTACGTTAGTGTGTCTGCGTGTTTGTCTATGTTAGTGTGTCTGCGTGTTTGTCTACGTTGGTGTGTTTGTCTACGTTAGTGTGTCTGCGTGTTTGTCTATGTTAGTGTGTCTGCGTGTTTGTCTACGTTGGTGTGTTTGTCTACGTTAGTGTCTCTGCGTGTTTGTCTATGTTAGTGTGTCTGCGTGTTGTGTGTCCGTCGACGTTGGTGTGTCTGTGTGTCCGTCGACGTTGGTGTGTCTGTGTGTCCGTCGACGTTGGTGTGTCTGTGTGTCCGTTGTCGACGTTGGTGTGTCTGTGTGTCCGTTGTCGACGTTGGTGTGTCTGTGTGTCCGTCGACGTTGGTGTGTCTGTGTGTCCGTCGACGTTGGTGTGTCTGTGTGTCCGTCGACGTTGGTGTGTCTGTGTGTCCGTCGACGTTGGTGTGTCTGTGTGTCCGTCGACGTTGGTGTGTCTGTGTGTCCGACACGTGTCTACGTTGGTGTGTTTGTCTACGTTAGTGTGTCTGCGTGTTTGTCTATGTTAGTGTGTCTGCGTGTTGTGTGTCCGTCGACGTTGGTGTGTCTGTGTGTCCGTCGACGTTGGTGTGTCTGTGTGTCCGTCGACGTTGGTGTGTCTGTGTGTCCGTCGACGTTGGTGTGTCTGTGTGTCCGTTGTCGACGTTGGTGTGTCTGTGTGTCCGTTGTCGACGTTGGTGTGTCTGTGTGTCCGTCGACGTTGGTGTGTCTGTGTGTCCGTCGACGTTGGTGTGTCTGTGTGTCCGTCGACGTTGGTGTGTCTGTGTGTCCGTCGACGTTGGTGTGTCTGTGTGTCCGACACGTGTCTACGTTGGTGTGTTTGTCTACGTTAGTGTGTCTGCGTGTTTGTCTATGTTAGTGTGTCTGCGTGTTTGTCTACGTTGGTGTGTTTGTCTACGTTAGTGTGTCTGCGTGTTTGTCTACGTTAGTGTGTCTGCGTGTTTGTCTATGTTAGTGTGTCTGCGTGTTGTGTGTCCGTCGACGTTGGTGTGTCTGTGTGTCCGTCGACGTTGGTGTGTCTGTGTGTCCGTCGACGTTGGTGTGTCTGTGTGTCCGTCGACGTTGGTGTGTCTGTGTGTCCGTCGACGTTGGTGTGTCTGTGTGTCCGTCGACGTTGGTGTGTCTGTGTGTCCGTCGACGTTGGTGTGTCTGTGTGTCCGTCGACGTTGGTGTGTCTGTGTGTCCGTCGACGTTGGTGTGTCTGTGTGTCCGTCGACGTTGGTGTGTCTGTGTGTCCGTCGACGTTGGTGTGTCTGTGTGTCCGACACGTGTCTACGTTGGTGTGTTTGTCTACGTTAGTGTGTCTGCGTGTTTGTCTACGTTAGTGTGTCTGCGTGTTTGTCTATGTTAGTGTGTCTGCGTGTTGTGTGTCCGTCGTCGACGTTGGTGTGTCTGTGTGTCCGTCGTCGACGTTGGTGTGTCTGTGTGTCCGTCGTCGACGTTGGTGTGTCTGTGTGTCCGTCGTCGACGTTGGTGTGTCTGTGTGTCCGTCGTCGACGTTGGTGTGTCTGTGTGTCCGTCGTCGACGTTGGTGTGTCTGTGTGTCCGTCGTCGACGTTGGTGTGTCTGTGTGTCCGTCGTCGACGTTGGTGTGTCTGTGTGTCCGTCGTCGACGTTGGTGTGTCTGTGTGTCCGTCGACGTTGGTGTGTCTGTGTGTCCGTCGACGTTGGTGTGTCTGTGTGTCCGTCGTCGACGTTGGTGTGTCTGTGTGTCCGTCGTCGACGTTGGTGTGTCTGTGTGTCCGTCGTCGACGTTGGTGTGTCTGTGTGTCCGTCGACGACGTTGGTGTGTCTGTGTGTCCGTCGACGACGTTGGTGTGTCTGTGTGTCCGTCGACGACGTTGGTGTGTCTGTGTGTCCGTCGTCGACGTTGGTGTGTCTGTGTGTCCGTCGTCGACGTTGGTGTGTCTGTGTGTCCGTCGACGTTGGTGTGTCTGTGTGTCCGTCGACGTTGGTGTGTCTGTGTGTCCGTCGACGTTGGTGTGTCTGTGTGTCCGTCGTCGACGTTGGTGTGTCTGTGTGTCCGTCGTCGACGTTGGTGTGTCTGTGTGTCCGTCGACGACGTTGGTGTGTCTGTGTGTCCGTCGACGACGTTGGTGTGTCTGTGTGTCCGTCGACGACGTTGGTGTGTCTGTGTGTCCGTCGACGACGTTGGTGTGTCTGTGTGTCCGTCGACGACGTTGGTGTGTCTGTGTGTCCGTCGACGTTGGTGTGTCTGTGTGTCCGTCGACGTTGGTGTGTCTGTGTGTCCGTCGACGTTGGTGTGTCTGTGTGTCCGTCGACGTTGGTGTGTCTGTGTGTCCGTCGACGTTGGTGTGTCTGTGTGTCCGTCGACGTTGGTGTGTCTGTGTGTCCGTCGACGTTGGTGTGTCTGTGTGTCCGACACGTGTCTACGTTGGTGTGTTTGTCTACGTTAGTGTGTCTGCGTGTTTGTCTATGTTAGTGTGTCTGCGTGTTTGTCTATGTTAGTGTGTCTGCGTGTTTGTCTATGTTAGTGTGTCTGCGTGTTTGTCTATGTTAGTGTGTCTGCGTGTCTGTGTGTCCGTCGTCGACGTTGGTGTGTCTGTGTGTCCGTCGTCGACGTTGGTGTGTCTGTGTGTCCGTCGTCGACGTTGGTGTGTCTGTGTGTCCGTCGTCGACGTTGGTGTGTCTGTGTGTCCGTCGTCGACGTTGGTGTGTCTGTGTGTCCGTCGTCGACGTTGGTGTGTCTGTGTGTCCGTCGTCGACGTTGGTGTGTCTGTGTGTCCGTCGTCGACGTTGGTGTGTCTGTGTGTCCGTCGTCGACGTTGGTGTGTCTGTGTGTCCGTCGTCGACGTTGGTGTGTCTGTGTGTCCGTCGACGTTGGTGTGTCTGTGTGTCCGTCGACGTTGGTGTGTCTGTGTGTCCGTCGACGTTGGTGTGTCTGTGTGTCCGTCGTCGACGTTGGTGTGTCTGTGTGTCCGTCGTCGACGTTGGTGTGTCTGTGTGTCCGTCGTCGACGTTGGTGTGTCTGTGTGTCCGTCGTCGACGTTGGTGTGTCTGTGTGTCCGTCGTCGACGTTGGTGTGTCTGTGTGTCCGTCGTCGACGTTGGTGTGTCTGTGTGTCCGTCGACGACGTTGGTGTGTCTGTGTGTCCGTCGACGACGTTGGTGTGTCTGTGTGTCCGTCGACGACGTTGGTGTGTCTGTGTGTCCGTCGACGACGTTGGTGTGTCTGTGTGTCCGTCGACGTTGGTGTGTCTGTGTGTCCGTCGACGTTGGTGTGTCTGTGTGTCCGTCGACGTTGGTGTGTCTGTGTGTCCGTCGACGTTGGTGTGTCTGTGTGTCCGTCGACGTTGGTGTGTCTGTGTGTCCGTCGACGTTGGTGTGTCTGTGTGTCCGTCGACGTTGGTGTGTCTGTGTGTCCGTCGACGTTGGTGTGTCTGTGTGTCCGTTGTCGACGTATGTGTGTCTGTGTGTCCGTTGTCGACGTATGTGTGTCTGTGTGTCCGTTGTCGACGTTGGTGTGTCTGTGTGTCCGTCGTCGACGTTGGTGTGTCTGTGTGTCCGTCGACGACGTTGGTGTGTCTGTGTGTCCGTCGACGACGTTGGTGTGTCTGTGTGTCCGTTGTCGACGTTGGTGTGTCTGTGTGTCCGTCGACGTTGGTGTGTCTGTGTGTCCGTCGACGTTGGTGTGTCTGTGTGTCCGTCGACGTTGGTGTGTCTGTGTGTCCGTCGACGTTGGTGTGTCTGTGTGTCCGTCGACGTTGGTGTGTCTGTGTGTCCGACACGTGTCTACGTTGGTGTGTTTGTCTACGTTAGTGTGTCTGCGTGTTTGTCTATGTTAGTGTGTCTGCGTGTTTGTCTACGTTGGTGTGTTTGTCTACGTTAGTGTGTCTGCGTGTTTGTCTATGTTAGTGTGTCTGCGTGTTTGTCTACGTTGGTGTGTTTGTCTACGTTAGTGTCTCTGCGTGTTTGTCTATGTTAGTGTGTCTGCGTGTTGTGTGTCCGTCGACGTTGGTGTGTCTGTGTGTCCGTCGACGTTGGTGTGTCTGTGTGTCCGTCGACGTTGGTGTGTCTGTGTGTCCGTTGTCGACGTTGGTGTGTCTGTGTGTCCGTTGTCGACGTTGGTGTGTCTGTGTGTCCGTCGACGTTGGTGTGTCTGTGTGTCCGTCGACGTTGGTGTGTCTGTGTGTCCGTCGACGTTGGTGTGTCTGTGTGTCCGTCGACGTTGGTGTGTCTGTGTGTCCGTCGACGTTGGTGTGTCTGTGTGTCCGACACGTGTCTACGTTGGTGTGTTTGTCTACGTTAGTGTGTCTGCGTGTTTGTCTATGTTAGTGTGTCTGCGTGTTGTGTGTCCGTCGACGTTGGTGTGTCTGTGTGTCCGTCGACGTTGGTGTGTCTGTGTGTCCGTCGACGTTGGTGTGTCTGTGTGTCCGTCGACGTTGGTGTGTCTGTGTGTCCGTTGTCGACGTTGGTGTGTCTGTGTGTCCGTTGTCGACGTTGGTGTGTCTGTGTGTCCGTCGACGTTGGTGTGTCTGTGTGTCCGTCGACGTTGGTGTGTCTGTGTGTCCGTCGACGTTGGTGTGTCTGTGTGTCCGTCGACGTTGGTGTGTCTGTGTGTCCGACACGTGTCTACGTTGGTGTGTTTGTCTACGTTAGTGTGTCTGCGTGTTTGTCTATGTTAGTGTGTCTGCGTGTTTGTCTACGTTGGTGTGTTTGTCTACGTTAGTGTGTCTGCGTGTTTGTCTACGTTAGTGTGTCTGCGTGTTTGTCTATGTTAGTGTGTCTGCGTGTTGTGTGTCCGTCGACGTTGGTGTGTCTGTGTGTCCGTCGACGTTGGTGTGTCTGTGTGTCCGTCGACGTTGGTGTGTCTGTGTGTCCGTCGACGTTGGTGTGTCTGTGTGTCCGTCGACGTTGGTGTGTCTGTGTGTCCGTCGACGTTGGTGTGTCTGTGTGTCCGTCGACGTTGGTGTGTCTGTGTGTCCGTCGACGTTGGTGTGTCTGTGTGTCCGTCGACGTTGGTGTGTCTGTGTGTCCGTCGACGTTGGTGTGTCTGTGTGTCCGTCGACGTTGGTGTGTCTGTGTGTCCGACACGTGTCTACGTTGGTGTGTTTGTCTACGTTAGTGTGTCTGCGTGTTTGTCTACGTTAGTGTGTCTGCGTGTTTGTCTATGTTAGTGTGTCTGCGTGTTGTGTGTCCGTCGTCGACGTTGGTGTGTCTGTGTGTCCGTCGACGTTGGTGTGTCTGTGTGTCCGTCGACGTTGGTGTGTCTGTGTGTCCGTCGACGTTGGTGTGTCTGTGTGTCCGTCGACGTTGGTGTGTCTGTGTGTCCGTCGACGTTGGTGTGTCTGTGTGTCCGACACGTGTCTACGTTGGTGTGTTTGTCTACGTTAGTGTGTCTGCGTGTTTGTCTACGTTAGTGTGTCTGCGTGTTTGTCTATGTTAGTGTGTCTGCGTGTTGTGTGTCCGTCGTCGACGTTGGTGTGTCTGTGTGTCCGTCGACGTTGGTGTGTCTGTGTGTCCGTCGACGTTGGTGTGTCTGTGTGTCCGACACGTGTCTACGTTGGTGTGTTTGTCTACGTTAGTGTGTCTGCGTGTTTGTCTACGTTAGTGTGTCTGCGTGTTTGTCTATGTTAGTGTGTCTGCGTGTTGTGTGTCCGTCGTCGACGTTGGTGTGTCCGTGTGTCCGTCGTCGACGTTGGTGTGTCTGTGTGTCCGTCGTCGACGTTGGTGTGTCTGTGTGTCCGTCGTCGACGTTGGTGTGTCTGTGTGTCCGTCGTCGACGTTGGTGTGTCTGTGTGTCCGTCGTCGACGTTGGTGTGTCTGTGTGTCCGTCGTCGACGTTGGTGTGTCTGTGTGTCCGTCGTCGACGTTGGTGTGTCTGTGTGTCCGTCGTCGACGTTGGTGTGTCTGTGTGTCCGTCGTCGACGTTGGTGTGTCTGTGTGTCCGTCGTCGACGTTGGTGTGTCTGTGTGTCCGTCGACGTTGGTGTGTCTGTGTGTCCGTCGACGTTGGTGTGTCTGTGTGTCCGTCGACGTTGGTGTGTCTGTGTGTCCGTCGTCGACGTTGGTGTGTCTGTGTGTCCGTCGTCGACGTTGGTGTGTCTGTGTGTCCGTCGTCGACGTTGGTGTGTCTGTGTGTCCGTCGTCGACGTTGGTGTGTCTGTGTGTCCGTCGACGACGTTGGTGTGTCTGTGTGTCCGTCGACGACGTTGGTGTGTCTGTGTGTCCGTCGACGACGTTGGTGTGTCTGTGTGTCCGTCGTCGACGTTGGTGTGTCTGTGTGTCCGTCGTCGACGTTGGTGTGTCTGTGTGTCCGTCGACGTTGGTGTGTCTGTGTGTCCGTCGACGTTGGTGTGTCTGTGTGTCCGTCGACGTTGGTGTGTCTGTGTGTCCGTCGTCGACGTTGGTGTGTCTGTGTGTCCGTCGTCGACGTTGGTGTGTCTGTGTGTCCGTCGTCGACGTTGGTGTGTCTGTGTGTCCGTCGACGACGTTGGTGTGTCTGTGTGTCCGTCGACGACGTTGGTGTGTCTGTGTGTCCGTCGACGACGTTGGTGTGTCTGTGTGTCCGTCGACGACGTTGGTGTGTCTGTGTGTCCGTCGACGACGTTGGTGTGTCTGTGTGTCCGTCGACGTTGGTGTGTCTGTGTGTCCGTCGACGTTGGTGTGTCTGTGTGTCCGTCGACGTTGGTGTGTCTGTGTGTCCGTCGACGTTGGTGTGTCTGTGTGTCCGTCGACGTTGGTGTGTCTGTGTGTCCGTCGACGTTGGTGTGTCTGTGTGTCCGTTGTCGACGTATGTGTGTCTGTGTGTCCGTTGTCGACGTATGTGTGTCTGTGTGTCCGTTGTCGACGTTGGTGTGTCTGTGTGTCCGTTGTCGACGTTGGTGTGTCTGTGTGTCCGTCGTCGACGTTGGTGTGTCTGTGTGTCCGTCGTCGACGTTGGTGTGTCTGTGTGTCCGTCGACGACGTTGGTGTGTCTGTGTGTCCGTCGTCGACGTTGGTGTGTCTGTGTGTCCGTCGTCGACGTTGGTGTGTCTGTGTGTCCGTCGACGTTGGTGTGTCTGTGTGTCCGTCGACGTTGGTGTGTCTGTGTGTCCGTCGACGTTGGTGTGTCTGTGTGTCCGTCGACGTTGGTGTGTCTGTGTGTCCGACACGTGTCTACGTTGGTGTGTTTGTCTACGTTAGTGTGTCTGCGTGTTTGTCTATGTTAGTGTGTCTGCGTGTTTGTCTACGTTGGTGTGTTTGTCTACGTTAGTGTGTCTGCGTGTTTGTCTATGTTAGTGTGTCTGCGTGTTTGTCTACGTTGGTGTGTTTGTCTACGTTAGTGTCTCTGCGTGTTTGTCTATGTTAGTGTGTCTGCGTGTTGTGTGTCCGTCGACGTTGGTGTGTCTGTGTGTCCGTCGACGTTGGTGTGTCTGTGTGTCCGTCGACGTTGGTGTGTCTGTGTGTCCGTTGTCGACGTTGGTGTGTCTGTGTGTCCGTTGTCGACGTTGGTGTGTCTGTGTGTCCGTCGACGTTGGTGTGTCTGTGTGTCCGTCGACGTTGGTGTGTCTGTGTGTCCGTCGACGTTGGTGTGTCTGTGTGTCCGTCGACGTTGGTGTGTCTGTGTGTCCGTCGACGTTGGTGTGTCTGTGTGTCCGACACGTGTCTACGTTGGTGTGTTTGTCTACGTTAGTGTGTCTGCGTGTTTGTCTATGTTAGTGTGTCTGCGTGTTGTGTGTCCGTCGACGTTGGTGTGTCTGTGTGTCCGTCGACGTTGGTGTGTCTGTGTGTCCGTCGACGTTGGTGTGTCTGTGTGTCCGTCGACGTTGGTGTGTCTGTGTGTCCGTTGTCGACGTTGGTGTGTCTGTGTGTCCGTTGTCGACGTTGGTGTGTCTGTGTGTCCGTCGACGTTGGTGTGTCTGTGTGTCCGTCGACGTTGGTGTGTCTGTGTGTCCGTCGACGTTGGTGTGTCTGTGTGTCCGTCGACGTTGGTGTGTCTGTGTGTCCGACACGTGTCTACGTTGGTGTGTTTGTCTACGTTAGTGTGTCTGCGTGTTTGTCTATGTTAGTGTGTCTGCGTGTTTGTCTACGTTGGTGTGTTTGTCTACGTTAGTGTGTCTGCGTGTTTGTCTACGTTAGTGTGTCTGCGTGTTTGTCTATGTTAGTGTGTCTGCGTGTTGTGTGTCCGTCGACGTTGGTGTGTCTGTGTGTCCGTCGACGTTGGTGTGTCTGTGTGTCCGTCGACGTTGGTGTGTCTGTGTGTCCGTCGACGTTGGTGTGTCTGTGTGTCCGTCGACGTTGGTGTGTCTGTGTGTCCGTCGACGTTGGTGTGTCTGTGTGTCCGTCGACGTTGGTGTGTCTGTGTGTCCGTCGACGTTGGTGTGTGTGTGTCCGTCGACGTTGGTGTGTCTGTGTGTCCGTCGACGTTGGTGTGTCTGTGTGTCCGTCGACGTTGGTGTGTCTGTGTGTCCGACACGTGTCTACGTTGGTGTGTTTGTCTACGTTAGTGTGTCTGCGTGTTTGTCTACGTTAGTGTGTCTGCGTGTTTGTCTATGTTAGTGTGTCTGCGTGTTGTGTGTCCGTCGTCGACGTTGGTGTGTCTGTGTGTCCGTCGACGTTGGTGTGTCTGTGTGTCCGTCGACGTTGGTGTGTCTGTGTGTCCGACACGTGTCTACGTTGGTGTGTTTGTCTACGTTAGTGTGTCTGCGTGTTTGTCTACGTTAGTGTGTCTGCGTGTTTGTCTATGTTAGTGTGTCTGCGTGTTGTGTGTCCGTCGTCGACGTTGGTGTGTCCGTGTGTCCGTCGTCGACGTTGGTGTGTCTGTGTGTCCGTCGTCGACGTTGGTGTGTCTGTGTGTCCGTCGTCGACGTTGGTGTGTCTGTGTGTCCGTCGTCGACGTTGGTGTGTCTGTGTGTCCGTCGTCGACGTTGGTGTGTCTGTGTGTCCGTTGTCGACGTTGGTGTGTCTGTGTGTCCGTTGTCGACGTTGGTGTGTCTGTGTGTCCGTTGTCGACGTTGGTGTGTCTGTGTGTCCGTTGTCGACGTTGGTGTGTCTGTGTGTCCGTTGTCGACGTTGGTGTGTCTGTGTGTCCGTTGTCGACGTTGGTGTGTCTGTGTGTCCGTT
Source organism: Gasterosteus aculeatus (assembly GCF_964276395.1). Taxonomy (NCBI): domain Eukaryota; kingdom Metazoa; phylum Chordata; class Actinopteri; order Perciformes; family Gasterosteidae; genus Gasterosteus; species Gasterosteus aculeatus. The sequence goes on from NC_135705.1 coordinate 17,755,673, forward strand.
GTCGACGTTGGTGTGTCTGTGTGTCCGTTGTCGACGTTGGTGTGTCTGTGTGTCCGTCGACGTTGGTGTGTCTGTGTGTCCGTCGACGTTGGTGTGTCTGTGTGTCCGTCGACGTTGGTGTGTCTGTGTGTCCGTCGACGTTGGTGTGTCTGTGTGTCCGTCGACGTTGGTGTGTCTGTGTGTCCGTCGACGTTGGTGTGTCTGTGTGTCCGTCGACGTTGGTGTGTCTGTGTGTCCGTCGACGTTGGTGTGTCTGTGTGTCCGTCGACGTTGGTGTGTCTGTGTGTCCGTCGACGTTGGTGTGTCTGTGTGTCCGTCGACGTTGGTGTGTCTGTGTGTCCGTCGACGTTGGTGTGTCTGTGTGTCCGTCGACGTTGGTGTGTCTGTGTGTCCGACACGTGTCTACGTTGGTGTGTTTGTCTACGTTAGTGTGTCTGCGTGTTTGTCTATGTTAGTGTGTCTGCGTGTTTGTCTACGTTGGTGTGTTTGTCTACGTTAGTGTGTCTGCGTGTTTGTCTATGTTAGTGTGTCTGCGTGTTTGTCTATGTTAGTGTGTCTGCGTGTTGTGTGTCCGTCGACGTTGGTGTGTCTGTGTGTCCGTCGACGTTGGTGTGTCTGTGTGTCCGTCGACGTTGGTGTGTCTGTGTGTCCGTCGACGTTGGTGTGTCTGTGTGTCCGTCGACGTTGGTGTGTCTGTGTGTCCGTCGACGTTGGTGTGTCTGTGTGTCCGACACGTGTCTACGTTGGTGTGTTTGTCTACGTTAGTGTGTCTGCGTGTTTGTCTATGTTAGTGTGTCTGCGTGTTTGTCTACGTTGGTGTGTTTGTCTACGTTAGTGTGTCTGCGTGTTTGTCTATGTTAGTGTGTCTGCGTGTTTGTCTATGTTAGTGTGTCTGCGTGTTGTGTGTCCGTCGACGTTGGTGTGTCTGTGTGTCCGTCGACGTTGGTGTGTCTGTGTGTCCGTCGACGTTGGTGTGTCTGTGTGTCCGTCGACGTTGGTGTGTCTGTGTGTCCGTCGACGTTGGTGTGTCTGTGTGTCCGTCGACGTTGGTGTGTCTGTGTGTCCGACACGTGTCTACGTTGGTGTGTTTGTCTACGTTAGTGTGTCTGCGTGTTTGTCTATGTTAGTGTGTCTGCGTGTTTGTCTACGTTGGTGTGTTTGTCTACGTTAGTGTGTCTGCGTGTTTGTCTATGTTAGTGTGTCTGCGTGTTTGTCTATGTTAGTGTGTCTGCGTGTTGTGTGTCCGTCGACGTTGGTGTGTCTGTGTGTCCGTCGACGTTGGTGTGTCTGTGTGTCCGTCGACGTTGGTGTGTCTGTGTGTCCGTCGACGTTGGTGTGTCTGTGTGTCCGTCGACGTTGGTGTGTCCGTCGACGTTGGTGTGTCTGTGTGTCCGTCGACGTTGGTGTGTCTGTGTGTCCGACACGTGTCTACGTTGGTGTGTTTGTCTACGTTAGTGTGTCTGCGTGTTTGTCTATGTTAGTGTGTCTGTGTGTCCGTCGACGTTGGTGTGTCTGTGTGTCCGACACGTGTCTACGTTGGTGTGTTTGTCTACGTTAGTGTGTCTGCGTGTTTGTCTATGTTAGTGTGTCTGTGTGTCCGTCGTCGACGTTGGTGTGTCTGTGTGTCCGTCGTCGACGTTGGTGTGTCTGTGTGTCCGTCGTCGACGTTGGTGTGTCTGTGTGTCCGTCGTCGACGTTGGTGTGTCTGTGTGTCCGTCGTCGACGTTAGTGTGTCTGTGTGTCCGTCGTCGACGTTGGTGTGTCTGTGTGTCCGTCGTCGACGTTGGTGTGTCTGTGTGTCCGTCGACGTTGGTGTGTCTGTGTGTCCGTCGACGTTGGTGTGTCTGTGTGTCCGTCGACGTTGGTGTGTCTGTGTGTCCGTCGACGTTGGTGTGTCTGTGTGTCCGTCGACGTTGGTGTGTCTGTGTGTCCGTCGACGTTGGTGTGTCTGTGTGTCCGTCGACGTTGGTGTGTCTGTGTGTCCGTCGACGTTGGTGTGTCTGTGTGTCCGACACGTGTCTACGTTGGTGTGTTTGTCTACGTTAGTGTGTCTGCGTGTTTGTCTATGTTAGTGTGTCTGCGTGTTTGTCTACGTTGGTGTGTTTGTCTACGTTAGTGTGTCTGCGTGTTTGTCTATGTTAGTGTGTCTGCGTGTTTGTCTATGTTAGTGTGTCTGCGTGTTGTGTGTCCGTCGACGTTGGTGTGTCTGTGTGTCCGTCGACGTTGGTGTGTCTGTGTGTCCGTCGACGTTGGTGTGTCTGTGTGTCCGTCGACGTTGGTGTGTCTGTGTGTCCGTCGACGTTGGTGTGTCTGTGTGTCCGTCGACGTTGGTGTGTCTGTGTGTCCGTCGACGTTGGTGTGTCTGTGTGTCCGTCGTCGACGTTGGTGTGTCTGTGTGTCCGTCGACGTTGGTGTGTCTGTGTGTCCGACACGTGTCTACGTTGGTGTGTTTGTCTACGTTAGTGTGTCTGCGTGTTTGTCTACGTTAGTGTGTCTGCGTGTTTGTCTACGTTAGTGTGTCTGCGTGTTTGTCTATGTTAGTGTGTCTGTGTGTCCGTCGTCGACGTTGGTGTGTCTGTGTGTCCGTCGTCGACGTTGGTGTGTCTGTGTGTCCGTCGTCGACGTTGGTGTGTCTGTGTGTCCGTCGTCGACGTTGGTGTGTCTGTGTGTCCGTCGTCGACGTTGGTGTGTCTGTGTGTCCGTCGTCGACGTTGGTGTGTCTGTGTGTCCGTCGTCGACGTTGGTGTGTCTGTGTGTCCGTCGTCGACGTTGGTGTGTCTGTGTGTCCGTCGTCGACGTTGGTGTGTCTGTGTGTCCGACACGTGTCTACGTTGGTGTGTTTGTCTACGTTAGTGTGTCTGCGTGTTTGTCTATGTTAGTGTGTCTGCGTGTTTGTCTACGTTGGTGTGTTTGTCTACGTTAGTGTGTCTGCGTGTTTGTCTATGTTAGTGTGTCTGCGTGTTGTGTGTCCGTCGACGTTGGTGTGTCTGTGTGTCCGTCGACGTTGGTGTGTCTGTGTGTCCGTCGACGTTGGTGTGTCTGTGTGTCCGTCGACGTTGGTGTGTCTGTGTGTCCGTCGACGTTGGTGTGTCTGTGTGTCCGTCGACGTTGGTGTGTCTGTGTGTCCGTCGACGTTGGTGTGTCTGTGTGTCCGTCGACGTTGGTGTGTCTGTGTGTCCGACACGTGTCTACGTTGGTGTGTTTGTCTAGGTTAGTGTGTCTGCGTGTTTGTCTATGTTAGTGTGTCTGCGTGTTTGTCTACGTTGGTGTGTTTGTCTACGTTAGTGTGTCTGCGTGTTTGTCTATGTTAGTGTGTCTGCGTGTTTGTCTATGTTAGTGTGTCTGCGTGTTGTGTGTCCGTCGACGTTGGTGTGTCTGTGTGTCCGTCGACGTTGGTGTGTCTGTGTGTCCGTCGACGTTGGTGTGTCTGTTTGTCCGTCGACGTTGGTGTGTCTGTTTGTCCGTCGACGTTGGTGTGTCTGTGTGTCCGTCGACGTTGGTGTGTCTGTGTGTCCGTCGACGTTGGTGTGTCTGTGTGTCCGACACGTGTCTACGTTGGTGTGTTTGTCTACGTTAGTGTGTCTGCGTGTTTGTCTATGTTAGTGTGTCTGCGTGTTTGTCTATGTTAGTGTGTCTGCGTGTTGTGTGTCCGTCGACGTTGGTGTGTCTGTGTGTCCGTCGACGTTGGTGTGTCTGTGTGTCCGTCGACGTTGGTGTGTCTGTGTGTCCGACACGTGTCTACGTTGGTGTGTTTGTCTACGTTAGTGTGTCTGCGTGTTTGTCTACGTTGGTGTGTTTGTCTACGTTAGTGTGTCTGCGTGTTTGTCTACGTTAGTGTGTCTGCGTGTTGTGTGTCCGTCGTCGACGTTGGTGTGTCTGTGTGTCCGTCGTCGACGTTGGTGTGTCTGTGTGTCCGTCGTCGACGTTGGTGTGTCTGTGTGTCCGTCGTCGACGTTGGTGTGTCTGTGTGTCCGTCGACGACGTTGGTGTGTCTGTGTGTCCGTCGACGACGTTGGTGTGTCTGTGTGTCCGTCGACGACGTTGGTGTGTCTGTGTGTCCGTCGACGACGTTGGTGTGTCTGTGTGTCCGTCGACGACGTTGGTGTGTCTGTGTGTCCGTTGTCGACGTTGGTGTGTCTGTGTGTCCGTCGACGTTGGTGTGTCTGTGTGTCCGTCGACGTTGGTGTGTCTGTGTGTCCGTCGTCGACGTTGGTGTGTCTGTGTGTCCGTCGTCGACGTTGGTGTGTCTGTGTGTCCGTCGTCGACGTTGGTGTGTCTGTGTGTCCGACACGTGTCTACGTTGGTGTGTTTGTCTACGTTAGTGTGTCTGCGTGTTTGTCTATGTTAGTGTGTCTGCGTGTTTGTCTATGTTAGTGTGTTTGCGTGTTTGTCTATGTTAGTGTGTTTGCGTGTTTGTCTATGTTAGTGTGTCTGCGTGTTTGTCTATGTTAGTGTGTCTGCGTGTTTGTCTATGTTAGTGTGTCTGCGTGTTTGTCTATGTTAGTGTGTTTGCGTGTTTGTCTATGTTAGTGTGTTTGCGTGTTTGTCTATGTTAGTGTGTTTGCGTGTTTGTCTATGTTAGTGTGTTTGCGTGTTTGTCTATGTTAGTGTGTTTGCGTGTTTGTCTATGTTAGTGTGTTTGCGTGTTTGTCTATGTTAGTGTGTTTGCGTGTTTGTCTATGTTAGTGTCTCTGCGTGTTTGTCTATGTTGGTGTGTCTGTTTCTATGTTGGTGTGTCTGTGTGTAGAAGCCATTCCACTACATTTGTATCGTGCACAATGAAACTGCCTTTTCTGTTGATTTGATTGATTTGTGATGATGTAATGATGACGTCAGGGGGCGTCGGCTATTTAAATGTCACCTGAGTAAGGCCAGGTGTGTTTTTTCTATTTCGAGAGCGGAAGGAGATATTATTTTTGAACGCATTACGCATTGAATTCTCCTTTTATTTTGATTGTGATTTCAGGTTGTTTTTGCCGAACAATAAATAAAGAATTTTGAAGTGACAATACGAGCAAATGCGCGTTGATTTTACCGACCGCTCCTACAACAAGTCAAAAATAACTCATCCGAACGCGAGGAAGGAACGCCAGGCCAGGTGGAAGTGAGCGAAGCTGTCCCGGAGTCACGTCGTCTTGGATTGATCTGGACTGCGGCCAGAATCCGATCTCACCGGTACCGTGAGTAAACAAGCGTATGCGCTGTTTTCCGAACCTGGTTACGATCAAACATTAAAACCGACAGAAGGATCCAAAGGAAACGTTCGATAACAACAAATAAATCCATAAAATGCCTATAAATTACGAGATCACTTAAAGACACCGCGGATCAAACAAAGCACGGCCGCGCGCACGAAAAAGTAAAATTAAATAAAGACGTAACTGAAACACTAATGAATATTGACAGCTGACGCTGAAAACTCAAATAATGGCAGAAGGATCTGAGCGGGGAGTCACGGGAGCCGGTATGAGTGAGACGGATACGGCGCAACAAAATAAAGCGTTTAAATCATTGAGCGCCACACGCAGAGGAAAACTTTCCCACTTTACTCGGAAAATGAATGAAATAAAGTTAATGATGAAAGAAGGTGCCGATGTTCATAATGTTAATGAAAGTGCAAATGAATTTATGAGACTGCTGGAGGAATTTAAATTATGTCATGAATCTGTTCAGATTCTGCTGCCTGAGGAAGCGAGAAGGAATGAAAGTTTGGACTGGTATGAGCCAAAAATTGTAGATTATTATGTTTTTCTGACCGATGTGGATCAATGGAAAAGTGCTCAGGCCGACCCACATACTCTGGTGGATGTTGGGGACAGTGTCTCACAGACTGGCTCACGACGCTCCAGAGGTTCCAATTCTTCATCTATGGTTTCAGCATGCATGAAGATAGCTGCAGACAAAGCTGCTCTGCAGGCCAGAGCTAAAGCTCTGAAAAGGAAACACGAACTGGAAAAGGAAAAGCTTGAGCTGGGGTTAAAAATGGAATTCCTGGATCTGGAAGCGGATATTGCTGCAGCTGATGCAAGGTTAAAGGCTCTAGAAGAATTCGAAAGTGATGAAGCATCAGAATCCGGAAAAGAAATGGAAGAACAGATTGAGGCATCTGACAAAAGAGGAGATCTAACACAAATGGAGTCTGCACGGATAGGAACCGTACCGAAAAGATCCTTCCAAGGATCCAACATTGACTGGAATCTCAAAAGGACCTGAGCAACCACCAAGGGCGACAGCAAACCCTCACACACACACAGAGCTGTGGTTTCTGACGGACCACGCGGAAGAGGCGAAGCCACACCCAGAAGTGAAACACCTCAGAGCATAGATCTCACAAACATTCTACAAAGACAGACAGACTTGACAGACTTGCTAGTGATACAACAGAAAGACTCTAAACTCCCCCAAAGAGAGGTGCCGATGTTTGACGGCGATCCTCTCACTTTCAGATCATTTATGAAGGCTTTTAAGCACAACATCGAGGATAAAACCAACAGTAATGAGGATCGACTATACTTTCTGGAACAGTATACTGTTGGACAGCCAAAGGAGCTAGTCCAAAGCTGCTTTCTCATGAACGCCACAACTGGCTATGAGGAAGCAAAGCGCCTGCTTAAATATCACTTTGGTGATGATTTCAAAGTAATTTCTGCATATATCGAAAAGGCCTTAAACTGGAACCAAATCCGTACAGATGATGGAGAGGCACTTCATAGCTACGCCCTCTATCTAAAAGGCTGTGGTAATGCAGTTCAGGACCTCTCATACATGTCAGAGTTGGACTCACCATCTAACATGAAAAGACTTGTTTTCAAACTCCCATTTAAACTCCGAGAGACATGGCGGTCTACTGTGTGTGACATTACGGAAAGAACACACCAGAGACCTAAATTTAAGGACCTTGTCCTCTTCCTGGAAAGGCAGGTCAGAATCATCCAAGATCCCATCTTCGGGGATATCCAAGACCCTGCCAGAAGCACAAACAGCAGAACATTCAAAAGAGACCAACAGTATACAAGACCTAGCAGCAAGAAAAGCTTTGCTACAACTGTCATGCCCAAGACCGATACCCACATGAACACTAATGCACAGGAGAGGCCGGAGAGGCCAGAGGGCATCCGTAAACCCATGGACGCCTTCATCAAACCTTGTGCTTTCTGTAACGGAGATCATGTGATGGAAACATGTGAAATGATAACAAAGATTCCCCACAAAGAGAAAGTTGAGCTACTAAAGAAAAACGGACTCTGCTTTGCCTGCTTGGTCAAAGGTCATATGAGTAAAGAATGCAAGAAACGTCTCACATGTCGTTCCTGTGAGAAAAAACACCCCACTGTCTTACATATAGATAACTTTACTCCAGGAAACAATAGGCCGGTAGCTAAGTGGGATTCAGACACCAGGAGTAATCGTATGGCTAAGGTTTCTTCTGCAGCACAAATTGCTATGGTGTCATCAGCAGCACAAAAGTGGGGCAGAACAACAGATCATAGATTAGCAGTGGTACCTGTAAAAATAAAGGCACACAAAGGCAGCTGTTTGATAGAGACGTATGCATTCCTAGATCCCGGAAGCACTGCTACCTTTGCCACAGAAAAACTGATGGAACAGTTGTCTGTCAGAGGAAAGAAAACCGAAATCTTACTCCGAACGATGGGTCATGAAAAGCCTGTGAAAACCCACGTGATAAGAGGACTGGAAGTATGCAGCCTGGAAGGCAACAGCTTCATAGAGCTTCCTGAAGTCTTCACACAACATGTCATTCCTGTCAATCAAGAAAACATCCCTACAGAAACGGACATAAAAGGAATTCCTTACTTAAATGAGGTCCACATAAAACCCATCAAAGCAGAAGTGGGCCTATTGATTGGTACAAATGTCCCACAGGCTATGGAACCACTGAGAGTGATCAATAGCCAAGGCAAGGGGCCCTATGCAGTCCTTACATACCTAGGTTGGACTATAAATGGACCTCTCTGCAGCACTGCACCTATGGATGAGGACGGTCGACCACGGATAGCGTCCAATAGAATATCAGTAGCCAAGCTAGAAGAGCTTCTAAGACACCAATACAACCAGGACTTTTCAGAGTCTGCCTACAATGAAAAACAAGAGCACTCATTTGAAGACAAGAAATTCTTGCATGTGATGAACAGCTCAGTCAAAATGAAAGATGGCCACTACGAAATACAACTTCCTTTCCGTCACGATAACATCAGTATGCCAAACAACAGGAAGGTGGCGAAACAAAGAGTATTGAATCTTGCCCGTAGATTCCAGAAAGACGAATCCTTTCGGAAAGACTATCATGGCTTCATGTGTGACGTCTTGAGGAAAGGGCATGCAGAAAGAGTGCCAGAGGAACAACTCTCCCGGAAAGACGGAAGACTGTGGTATATTCCTCACCATGGTGTCTACCACAAAAGAAAAAAGACTATCCGGGTGGTGTTCGACTGCACCTCTTCATTCCAAGGAACTTCCTTAAATCGTGAGCTGTTGCCGGGTCCTGACCTTACGAACACACTATTGGGTGTACTTCTCAGATTCCGACAGGAACCAGTGGCAGTGATGGGGGACATTGAAGGAATGTTCCATCAAGTAAGAATACCAAAGCATGATGTGGACTTCCTCAGATTCCTGTGGTGGCCAGATGGCGACACCAACCAACCGCTAGCAGAATACCGGATGACGGTGCATCTCTTCGGAGCAGTCTCATCACCGAGCTGTGCCAATTTTGCACTGAAGCGGACAGCTGATGACAATGAAGGAAAGTGTAGCACTGATGCTCTAAACACCATTCGTCAAAACTTTTATGTAGACGACTGTCTGAAATCTGTCCCAAACGAGGGCCAAGCCATCCGTCTGGTGAAAGAGCTTCGATCAGTCTGCACCACAGGTGGATTTAAACTCACCAAATGGACCAGTAACAGTCGTGCAGTCCTTGCCTCTGTTCCAGTGGAAGAGAGAGCACAGGAAGTCAAAGATCTAGACCTCGACAAAGACAAACTGCCAATCGAAAGGGCCCTCGGCATGCGATGGGACATTGAGTCAGACACTTTCTTCTTTTCAATCACCCCAAAACAACCATCAGTAACCCGCAGAAGCATTTTATCGGTGTTAAACTCTGTATACGACCCCCTAGGGTTCATAGCGCCAGTAATGCTGACAGGGAAAGGAATACTGCAGGACCTGTGCAAGCTAAATTGTGGATGGGATGAAACAATACCAACTGCTTACACAGAGAGATGGACGGAATGGCTAAAAGATCTTAACCTGATTTCCAGCCTAAGAATCAGGAGATGTCTTAAGCCACAAGATTTTGAAGTTGCTAGAGCACAGATGCACCACTTCTGCGACGCAAGTGAGCGAGGTTACGGGACAGTCAGCTACTTGAAACTTAGCAGTAAAGTTGGACTACCTAACATAATGTTTGTGATTGGGAAATCAAGAGTTGCACCCTTAAAGGTGGTGACAACTCCACGTCTGGAGCTTGCTAGTGCAGTTCTCGCTGCTAGGATAGACAGGATGTTGAGGAGAGAGCTCGAGTTAACCCTTGAGGACTCAGTCTTTTGGACCGACAGTACCGCTGTCTTAAAATACATCCAAAATGACGCCAGAAGGTTTCAAACCTATGTAGCCAACAGAGTGTCCACTATTCGGGATCTGACGCACAAATTCCAATGGCGCCACATAAAGACAGAACTCAACCCCGCAGACATGGCATCAAGAGGCATAAAAACCGAGAAGTTCATTCAAGAAGGACATTGGCTGAGTGGTCCAAATTTCCTGATGCAACCAGAAACTGACTGGCCAGTGATTCAAGTACCACCCACGCTGTATGACAGTGACCCGGAGGTCAAGAAGGTGGCCATGGCTTTCACTACAAGTATACTGCAGAATGAAAGGCCACTGACTCGTTTTATTGAGCACTTCTCATCATGGAACAAATTGATCCGATCATCAGCCTGGATCTTAAAATTCAAAGAAACTCTGAGACGAAAGAAAACTAGTAACGCCTACCCAACCGGGTCGCAGCTGTCCGTGGAGGATTTAGCCAAGGCAGAGCAATCACTTGTGTCTTATGTCCAACAGCAATCCTTCAAAGATGAGGTGACCTCTCTACAAAGGGGCTTACCCATAAAGAGAAACAGTAGGATCTATAGACTAGATCCTATCCTCCAACATGGAATCCTGAGAGTCGGAGGCAGACTAAGTAAACTGGCAATGCCAGAGGAAACCAAACATCCTGCTATCCTACCCAAGGACAACCACCTGTCAAAGATACTCCTACACCACACCCATACCTCGATGGCTCATTGTGGAAGAAATCAACTTATTGCAAAACTCAGGACAAAATACTGGATTCTAAGAGTAAATTCTGCTGCAAGAAAGATAACAAGGGACTGTGTACTTTGCAGGAGATGGCATGGCACAGCAATGACACAAAAAATGTCCGACCTACCGCTACACAGGATAACACCTGATTTGCCGCCCTTCACCCATACAGGACTAGACTACTTAGAAGGCCCATAGAAGTCAAGCGCGGCCGCAGCAAAGTAAAACGGTATGGAGCCTTGTTTACATGCCTAGCAAGCAGAGCTGTACATCTGGAGATGGCCTACTCAATGGATACAGACTCATGTATTTCTGCACTGCGAAGATTCATCTGCAGACGAGGCCAAGTGAAAGAAATTGTTTCCGATAACGGTACTAATTTTGTCGGGACTGAACGAGAGCTTCGAGAAGCACTTACACACCTTGACCTCAGCAAGATCCAGCATTCGATGCACGCTGAAGGCATCAAATGGACATTCAACCCCCCTTATGGTGCTCATCATGGAGGCGTATGGGAACGACTCATCCGGATGATAAAAAAGAACCTCTACTCCATCACAAGGGAACAGATCCTGGATGACGAGAGTCTCCAAACAGCTCTTTGTGAAGTAGAGGCAATCATGAATGACCGGCCCATCACAGTCTTATCCCAGGATGCAAAAGATCCAGAACCTCTGACACCCAACCACCTGCTTCAAATGAAGCGAATGCCGACTCTTCCACCTGGACTCTTCGACAAAAGTGATACCTATTCCAGACGAAGATGGAAGCAGACTCAGTATATAGCGGATCTCTTCTGGAAACGCTGGATATGAGAGTACCTCCCATTGCTACAGGAGAGACAGAAATGGAATAAGATCAAAAGGAACCTAAAGTATGGAGACATAGTGCTGATCATCGATGAAAGCTCACCACGCAACTCCTGGCCTATGGGGCGAATCACGGAAACCTTTCCCGACAAAAGGGGACATGTACGTTGTGTCAAGATCAGGACACAAAATGGCACCTTGGAAAGGCCCATCACAAAGCTGTGCCTTCTACAAAACATGCCCTGATTAGATCCTCGAATAGACTTTGCCCCCTTTTCTTCGACCCTTGAGAACTCATTTTCCTTTTCTCAGGAATTTTTTGAACCCGTTTTGCAAAAGGGACTCGAAACTAAATGTATTATATTTTTGGCCTTTTTTCTTAATTCTATGGACACGAGACAAAGGACTCTAAAGAATGTGCTTCATATGTTTAAATGTATGAATTGTCCTCTACCGGTCAATTAGGGGCCGGAGTGTAGAAGCCATTCCACTACATTTGTATCGTGCACAATGAAATGGTGTGTCTGTGTGTTTGTCTACGTTGGTGTGTCTGTGTGTTTGTCTACGTTGGTGTGTCTGTCTACGTTGGTGTGTCTGTCTACGTTGGTGTGTCTGTCTACGTTGGTGTGTCTGTCTACGTTGGTGTGTCTGTGTGTTTGTCTACGTTGGTGTGTCTGTGTGTTTGTCTACGTTGGTGTGTCTGTGTGTCGGTGTCTACGTTGGTGTGTTTGTCTACGTTGGTGTGTCTGCGTGTTTGTCTATGTTAGTGTGTCTGCGTGTTTGTCTATGTTAGTGTGTCTGCGTGTTTGTCTATGTTAGTGTGTCTGCGTGTTTGTCTATGTTAGTGTGTCTGCGTGTTTGTCTATGTTAGTGTGTCTGCGTGTTTGTCTATGTTAGTGTGTCTGCGTGTTTGTCTATGTTAGTGTGTCTGCGTGTTTGTCTATGTTAGTGTGTCTGCGTGTTTGTCTATGTTAGTGTGTCTGCGTGTTTGTCTATGTTAGTGTGTCTGCGTGTTTGTCTATGTTAGTGTGTCTGCGTGTTTGTCTATGTTAGTGTGTCTGCGTGTTTGTCTATGTTAGTGTGTCTGCGTGTTTGTCTATGTTGGTGTGTCTGTTTCTATGTTGGTGTGTCTGTGTGTTTGTCTATGTTGGTGTGTCTGTGTGTAGAAGCCATTCCACTACATTTGTATCGTGCACAATGAAACTGCCTTTTCTGTTGATTTGATTGATTTGTGATGATGTAATGATGACGTCAGGGGGCGTCGGCTATTTAAATGTCACCTGAGTAAGGCCAGGTGTGTTTTTTCTATTTCGAGAGCGGAAGGAGATATTATTTTTGAACGCATTACGCATTACGCATTGAATTCTCCTTTTATTTTGATTGTGATTTAGGTTGTTTTTGCCGAACAATAAATAAAGAATTTTGAAGTGACAATACGAGCAAATGCGCGTTGATTTTACCGACCGCTCCTACACTGTGTCTATGTTGGTGTGTCTGTTTCTATGTTGGTGTGTTTGTCTATGTTAGTGTGTTTGCGTGTGTTTCTAAAGGGAAACAGAGTTGAACGGCCCCTGAACTCCAGCTATTTCCTGTATGTGCCATCATTAACGTCAGAATGTAAACACACGTGAAGCTCTTGCGATCCCACAAAGGCCTCCTGCTGGACGAATACCAACCCTGCACTCACCAGGAAATATTTCTGCCTTTCCAGCTTCTCCTGGAATGCCGGCCCAAATACGGCAGTCTGTCCATCGTACCTTGTGCCTTCCTGTCCGGTAGGGCAACAAAAAACATCCAAGTAAATACCAATGCCGATTTGGACGTTCCTGTTTGCAGGGCGTGCGATCTCTAAGTAGGGAGACTTCCTAACCTACCGCTGCAAGGCAGTCCTCTGTCAGCTGGTCCTCGTCTTCAGGGAGGCACTCCAGTGCATCAAAATACAGCCACTGTTGAAGCGGCGTAAATTTCCCGCTACACGCCTGCAGGAACGTTGCAGAGAGCTCAGAGCAAAATACAGTCAACAAAGAGTACTCGCAGCATGTGCCAAGTTATGTAATACACAAAATACAATAATACTATGTAAAGAATTGAGAGATGACACTAATGTCCGAGTGTCAAGCATTTTTTACCTTAATAACTTCTTGAGCTGCAAGGCCTCCAATGAAAGCGTTGATAGGAGCCAGCTGGCCCTGGGCAGTGTAGGAAAGGGTTCTGACAGCAGCTTCATCCAGCTGATCCAGCTGTGCAACGGTATTCAGCTCTCCCACTATGGCAAGCAGGGAATCTGCATCTGACTGTATGTGAGTAGAAAACATCAACATCATTTGAACGTGTTCTGATAATCATCTAAGCTGTTTCTTAAAATTGTTGAACACTGTGACAGACTAATGACAGCACTGTAACATCCTGAAACCTTCACCGACCTGCGACCGCAGACGAGGGAGTCGCTGTTCTTTCCTTGCAAAGCTGTGGAGGGCTTGGAAGGCCAAGTGCAGAGTATTGTGCCTGTCTATTTTCCCATTCGTTTTCAGCAGCTTATGGTCCAATAGAGCGTCAGACAGTGGTTTCTGCAAATTATGTTATTTCATTTTTAAAAAAGTACACTTTTACAGAAGCAAAAACAAAAGAAAGTTCCAACAAAGTAGGGATGCTTACAAATTTGAGCTTGCAGGGCTGTTTAACCTCAGTCACTACTCCTCCCCGTTCATACTGAGAGAACTCTGAAGTATTGCCAATGCTGAAGAAGCATTTTCCTGGTTCTACAGGTGACACATATACAGAGAGTGAGACAAGGGAATTCTGATCACTATTGTCAGGGATGGGTGGAGGAGGCAGGACTCAAACGCAGACTTCTCAGAAAGCAAAAGACTTTAATAGTCAAAAGGCAAAAGCAAAAGGCCAAGGGGCAAAAAAAACACACAGGAACCGGGGGGGAAAAACAGCAGGCATGAAACTACAAAACATCCACGACAAAAGACAATGACGCAACAAGTGACACAAGAGACACACGGCTTAAATACACAAGGGAGGTGCAGGTGATTGGACACAGGTGGAAACTATTAGACGATCACGGGGGATGACGGGACAAGGCAGGAAGTGAAGTTACCCGGGGACACAAGTGGCAGAAAACTACAAAATAAGACAGGAAGTGAACCACACCGTGACAACTGTGAGTGGGAACAAAGTGACACCAACCACAGTCTTTGATCTCCACAGGGCCGATGCTGTTGAGCTCCGTCATGCCTTGGACTTCAGAGAAGATGACTTTAGAACCATTTGAAAATTCCCTCGGCAGGTCGTCTGTCAAAAACACCATTCCAGGATTGGCCTAAAATACAGTATATATTAATCACATATATATATATACATACATACAGACAGTGGAGTTATTTATGTTTTTTTATCTGTGCATATCAGGAATACCTTTCACAGTCCAAAGACTTGCAGGTTAGATAACTACTACCACTACTACCACTACTACTACTACTACTACTTCTACTACTACTACTACTACTACTGTTCCGCAGAAAAATTCAGCCGGATGAGCAGGTTTGGCCAACGCATGTGCCAGTAACGTTAATGGAGGACATTACCTTGGAGACGCTTTCTATCAGCGCTGATGCCGGCTCCTCCCCGTTCTCGTCCAAGACCTCAAACTCCTCCCCAAAGTCACAGAACAGCTGACTGCAAATGAACCACCATGTTTTCCCATGTTTCTTCACTGCATTATTAAGTACATTCAAGCCTTTGTTTTCTTCTTTTTTAACAGTTTGTCTCGCCCGCTTACCCACAGAGACCTTTGCTGTCCGCTACAATGAACTTGATTCCTCGGGAATGGCAGAGCTCATTAAAACGCTTCTGATCGTGCAGTGAGGAGTCAGTGAGCACCACCACCTGAACAATGACAATCCTCTCAATCATCTCGTGTCCATCAGTCAAACTTTTGAAAATGGCAAATATTCGCATAATCATGAACCTTTTTAGTGAGGGAGAAAAAGTGTGTGATCTAAAGAATCCCAACAAAATGTATTATGCACCTAATTGGTACAGTCTTTATGCACTGGACATGCAGTACCTGGAACTGCAGGAGCAGGTCCTCGTCCAGTGGTCCAGTGTGGGCCGAGACATGAACATGAGGGTTTAAGGCAGACAGCTGCTGCAGGGAACACGTGGCCCGATTCTGACCGAGGTTGGACTCCTTCAGGAAAAACTGGTTGGAAAATGAAATTACAGGTTGATAAAAAAAAAGAGTTCCCTTTAAAGTTTAAACGTTACATGATTATCATGATAACATTTTGAATGAGAGTTAATTATCACTCACAATCAAAGTTCTTTGATAATAAGAAAACAATAACGTAGTAATGGTAGCAGTCAAAAACAAAAGTGACAGTAAAAAATGATCAGAGGACAACTAATGACAGGCTTCAACTTGTTGTTTCCCCAACCGTCAACTCCCTTAACTCAAACTCCAAACCTCCTAAAACATTTAGGGATCATTTATTTCGACAGATGGACATCCAGAGGCGGGTACCTGGGAGGACAGGTCGGTCCACTCCGCCGGCCCTTCGTCCTGAATGGTGACCGTCTTCACTCCCGACAGGATCACATTTTTGGCGATTTCCACCCCAAGACCACGCATCCCCGCAATGAGCACGTCGGCAGTGCCCATCCGGCGCATCGCCTCGTGCCCCAAAACGTACCTGTGCAGGTAAAAAGCATGAGCGAACCCGGATGGGGCACCGAGTATACACACTCAAAGTGGCGCTGCATTGATTTGTTTGTGTGAGTCGGCGGCTCTTACAGTTGTCGGGAGTAGAACCCTTCGTCGATTTCACCGATGTCCGACATGTCGCGCTGTCCGGTGTGAGACGATCAGTCTGAGGCGAGGGATCAGCTGGGCTGACACCTGACCAGAAACCCGCACGGGTATATAACCGGGAAGAGAAAAGAAAACCGGTCGTGACGAGTTATAAACGGCAAAGGTCGACTTTCACTTTCGTTTCAAAGTCCGAGTTTTTTTCGCTGACAGTAGTTGAGTCAGTAGTTTCTGGTCTGGCCACCAGAGGGCGACTCGGGACCGTTAAATAGCGTCATCGTCGGCGTTATTAACAGCGAAATGGAAGATGTGAGAGTGAAACATTGACTTTAAGTTAAAGTTGGTAAAAACGGTAGGTTTATTTTTCATTGTGGAAACGTTCTGTAAGTTTAAATATGAAATGATAAATTCTCATTTAGCTGTCGGAGCCCAAACTTTACAAACATTCTTAGACATTTTTAAGATTTAGTCTTGTATTTTACATATCGTTCCGTCCCTTGAATGCCTCATTGTGTAGAATGATGAATGAATGGAGTTTGACACTTGGAGACCTTTGTCACATTCATCTGCTGAAGTGGGAAAGTTGATCTGTTCTCACATTAAATCTGAGTTCAATACCCAGATCAATCATTGCCCAAATTCAACCTCCACTGTGTAGAATAGTCTCACTGAGGGACAGTGAAGTAAGATTTTGTGTTCAGCATTGAACGGCTAAAATAATCACTATGAGAATAACATTGAGAAAAAATGGCATCATTTTTCCCCCTTGCCTTTTAAAGCAAGTCTGAGGGGGGATCTTTAACATTTGTGTGGTGATTAACAATGAAACACGCTACTGATTTAAAAAAATCTCTCATGAGCAGTCAAAAAATGGAACTTCCACAAGAATGTTCCGCTTGCTAAGGAGTGATAAGAAATGATTCATCATTGCGTATAGAGGCAGTAAAATCCAAGCTGCCTGCGCCATTAATTGCACGGCCAATGTTGGTTTGAGTTAAACAGGGACAGACTCAAACGCTGTGCTGTGTTTTTACAATTCGTTTGTTTTCTCTGGTGGTGTATAGGGCACTAAATATGGCTGTTGGCGACCTTTGGATTCAGTGGTAGATGTTCAACTCGATAATCTGCTTATTACCAATTAAAACATGGATACTTGGACATTTGCTGATGACGAATAGCCTCGTCTTTTGTGTTACAGTCAACAAGTTTGTCTACTTTGCTCCTTTCTGTAAATATTATTTAGTGTCTGGTCACGCTGCTGATGTTGTATGAGGCGACCGGAAAGGGGAGGCCTTCCTCTCAGAGGACCCGAGAATGTATGAGGAGTAACTTCATTTCATCATCTGAAAGCAATGCGTTTGTTGGCAACAGTCCTACAGGCGTAGCCAGACTGCTTTCACGTGTCGAGAAGGTTTTTCCAACAAATTGACACGCGAATGAGTGGAAAAGCATTTGGTGACATGATTTCACTCTTGGGGAGGAAACGAAGGGGGTCACTTGGAAGTGCTCAGATTTCGCAACCACTTGAAACTTCCTTGTTGCGGGCGCGGCTTGAGACTTTAGTCAAGTGCACCCGCATGACAAACGGGTTTCCGGTCTTCGTTTTCCAAAATAAAACTTAAATCTTTCTCCAAAACAGGAGAACACAGATACAACAAATTGTAGAGTATAAATGAATTGTAAATTAAATTCTGTTGCCATACAAAAAAAATAAGAAATACAGATAATGTGTTCTTATTGTTGTTATGGGATAACGGAGTATATGGAGAATCTGAACAACTATATAACTACTCTATTAGCGCACAGTTCTGCTTGAAGGTAAGAATGTTTACATGCAGTTACTGAATTCAAACGTGTTACTTGAACTTCATTCTGTGAACTGTAAGGTCTGATCGGTGTTTTTTAAATGTTACAGCATAAGCATAATGGCTCTTATCTATAGCAAGTTGTAAATCGACTTATTTAATGAAATTGCACTTTCTCATCTTCTGGGTTTGTATCCTTATGGTTGAAATGCACTTATTGTAAGTGGCTTTGAATAAAAGCATCAGCTAAATGACATGTGGTTTAATGTAAATTTATTATTACATAAATAATGATAAAGGCGTCATAGTCAATATTATCATAGGCTTGTATTACCAACAAATTCTGTTTGTAAACAAAATTTGAATTAATGCAATTTACTTAGAATGCTATTGCCATAATTACGCTCTGCACATAATGACTTTTATTTTGAAGATAGTGTAAGATCCGTTTTTCTTTAGTTAAATCTGCAGACTTTATTTTATGCCGAAGCCTTCGTTTATCACCAGGTTAAACTCGGTGCCAGTGGGACTCAGGTGGTGTCAAGTGAGAAGCTGCTGCGGGGCATTGAGTGGACCTTCACTAACCGCTAATTTATTTCGGAAATAATTCACATTTGGAGACTTCTGGACAAATCACGACATTCAGCCCTTGTCAAAGTGAGGTAAGAAGAATTATTTTTAAATAGCTTTTGTTTAGGAAGGTGTCCAGGGGAGCTATTTGTCATCGTTAATGAATGACTGAGAACACTTACACATAATTCACAGCTCATCACCTACTTGCACCATATGTGTAATTAAGTTACGATCAATCCGAATTTGTTATTTGGACGGTGTTGCTCAGCGGACGCTAGTCACTGATTTGAACATTTTGAAATGGTTTTCGATTCCACACATGTGTATTCAAACTCTGACATGATGATAATACCATTTGCATAAATGAGTAACCATGAATTGTGTCATTTTTAATTTGGACTCCATCATGCTGTTGCTCTGTTTACTCTTTGTATTTGTTCTGGAGGCCTGAACATTTCGCTAGTTACTCAACATGTTGCAGCAAGTCATGTCTTGCCCCCGGTATATTTCAACTCTACCAACTAGTTATTTTTTGGGCTTCATCAGCTCAATAGCTCAATAAGTTTCACAGCCACGCCGTATCTGTGAGTGTTATTTTTCCCCAAAAAGCCATCTGCTGAGTCCCAGGTCTCAGCAGCTCATACTTTTTCCTCTTCCCTCGGTGTCCCATGCTGCTTTTCTCGGTTTAAACAAGCTAAACTGTTTACAGTATCCACTCGAAAGCAATGGATCCCCGTTGAAATGTTACAGCTCTTACAGTGTCTGTTAAATCTCATCATTCCGCCTGTGTTCTCCCTCACAGAGCCCCTGCTGCTTCTCCAGAATGCTCCCTTTGAGGAAAATATCTTCTAGGTGATACTCGGTGGGCTGTGACGTGGAGATGTTCACTTGTGCTGCCTTGCTGATACTATGCATATGGATACAAACACAAACAGCCTCGGGACAGCGCACGTGTGTTCCTCCTACTCCACAAAGGCCGGAGGATTTCACTGTAAAATACTCCCTCCCTCACTTCCAGATGGACAAACCCATACAGAACATAGCGGTAAACTGGGAAGATAATCGGCCCGACGTGTATGTTGCGTGTCAGAATGTAATCAAGGCAGTCAGCTATGATATGGAAGAAATCTGGGAGGTTAAAACTGGACCCGTTGGCAGTCCTGACTGTTCCACCTGTGGGTTGCGTGACATGGAAATAGATTCTGAGGATCCCGTGGATACGGACAACGAGGTTCTGCTCTTGGATCGGTTTATATATCCCTCCCCCTACTTGTACTTTTGTGGGAGCACTCAACATGGGATCTGCCACTTCATCGACACCGGCTCTCCGCAGCCCGAGCCGAAGTGTTTATACAAAAACAGCTCCGTGACCAGCTGTAAAGACTGTCTGGCCAGCCCCCTCGGCACCAAAGTCACCATCGTTGAGGAAGGACAAACAGTGGCCTTGTTCGTCGCGTCTTCTGTCAATGAACGAGTGGCACAGAGGTACCCGAGGAGGTCGATATCCGTGGTCAGGCCACTTTCAACTGAGGATGGGTTTCACTTGGTGACGAATGGCCTGACGGTGCTCCCCGGTCTGCAGAACTCGTACAAGATTGATTACATCTACAGCTTCTCCACCGAGGAGTTTGTCTACTTCCTGTCGCTGCAGAGGGAAGACCCTTTCAAGAGCACCTCGCCTTTTCAGACTCGTCTTGGACGACTGCCGAAACGAACCCCGGAGGTGTGGATGTACAGAGAGTTGGTCCTGGACTGCCGCTACGAACCGAAGCGCCGGAGGAGACGAAGCGAGAATTTGAAATACATCGTGTACAACGGGCTACAGGCGGCCCACTTTGGTCGCATCGCGAAGGACTTGGCAGTAGAGCTGAGGGTGAAGGAGGCGGAGGACATTCTGTACGGGGTGTTCGCAGAAGTGAATGCGCGCGGCGAGCCCAAAAAAAGCTCAGCCCTGTGCGCCTTCCCTCTGACCGATGTCAACCTTGCCATAGACATAGGTGTGGAGGTCTGCTGCAAGCGGAGCCCGGAGCAGCTCTCTCGAGGTCTCTGCCACTTCCAGCCGTGCGAGAGCTGCCCACATGAAGTGAGTAATTCCTGTTTTTGTCCTTATTTTCATGGCAGACCGTCGTCATAGCAGAGAAACAGGACAACGGGCCTCCTGTGCCCAGACAGGAAGTGACCTATTCTGACACCGTACACTGTTTAATCAAGTCACCTGTGATCGAAACGATGTAGTTTATCATTAAGCGCATTAAGTGTCTTATCGTCCTACTGGGCGATGGGGGATAGTATGAAGTGATTCTTGACTGCTGGAGCGGTTCGTGCCTCCGGGCCGCGGTGAAGGTGTGTGAGAGGCCACATCAGACAACTGGGAGGGGCGGATGAGTCAGTCGTCTGACCTGAGCGTTGCCACACCGTTTCTCCACTCTGTTGAGTTTCAGTATTTCTGTGTGAAAGGGAGGCAACTGTTTACAGTACAGAGATTTCATCTGAAAACTCCTTTTTATCAAGATTAGAGACTCGATGATAAGGCTAAATTGGATTCTTACGCTTGCTACAATTTTTCAATTTTTTGTTGGAATATAAAGAGGGCTTGGTGGTTTGAATCTAAACCTGAAACAAAACGCAGGGTTTCAGTCTCAAAACACCGCCATGAAACATGTGCATACGGCTGTTGCGCTTGACAGAATGATAAAGGTGTGGCCTTTTCTTTCTTGTGGAGTTCCAACCGTGTCCTTTTGAGCTCTTGCAGCCATGTGCACCGTAATGTGTGCCAAGAAACACAAGTTATAAATCCTGCTGATAAAAAGGTGGAATTCCAAGGGGAGGGACGGTGTAAGACTGCCTGGCTTACACGCGTGTTATCGAGGCAGGAAATTGCTATAATATTGAAAAAGTAAGGGATGGAGAGGGAAGAATCTATGAATGAAAAAGGACATTGTACCATGTATTCAGGCGTCAAATGCAGAAATAGCAATTGGAAAAAGTGTAACGTAATGAATGTCGAGCAAACGGGGTTAGAGGCGGGGCATGCTGGGGCAGGTCAGCTGAACGGCTTTGCAGTGGAATGTGTACCGGTTGTTTAACATATCCACTTTGTTATTGCTTTTTATCACACCAAGTAACTCGTGGCCTACCAACCACCCACACACATATCTGCTGTGCGTGTTTCAAAGTATGGAAAGTCCAGTTTCGGTACAGGGGACTGCGCACCGACGCTCAGTCACCGAATCAACATATGGAGTCCCGAGGCAATGCGGTTTTATGACGTTGTTCCTCTAACAGCTTGTTACTGTGTGACTGGAGGCGAGGCTGCATAGTGCTCCCTTCCCAGAAGGACACTCGCCCTGACAGGGAAAGATCCTACGGGTGCGTGTGTGTGTGTGCGTGTGTGTGTGTGAGTGTGTGTAGGTGAAAAGTAACACTCTTGTTTGTGTTTCTCCTGCTTGCACAGGGCTCTGAAGGTAGTGACACTTGCAGCGCCGAACCCACTCTCGTGTCAAAGCCTTACTACAGAGTAGACGTCTTCGACAGGCAGATGAGTGACGTCCTTTTCACTTCTATCCTGGTCACCACTGTTGGAAATCACACGCTGGGTCACTTCGGTACCTCAGATGGCCGCATACTGCAGGTAGCAGCATGGAACAGTAATTAAGGGGTTTACTTCAGTTTATATATATATATTTTTTTTACCAAGTGTCTTCTTCAGCTGTGACAAAAAACATGATTTTGAATGGCTACACATAAAAGTGTTATTGTTAAACTACATGAGCCAGAAGCATGTGTGTGTACTGAGACTACTAATGAAATGACTCTGTTTTTTCTGGTTCAGGTGATTCTTGCTCTGTACCAGCCTATTGTTTTTGCCAACTACTCTCTTGGAGAAAACAAAGTGTCCAGGACAGCAGAAGTGTACTCAGACGAGTCCCTTCTCTTTGTGGTGGGAAATAAGGTACATTTCTTAATACCTACTGTCAGAACCAATGTGTTCCACAAGTTTTACAACCTGCTCACTACTATGACACCAGTACCAAAACAAGTTACGTACGAAGTACAAAAAGGGCAGCATCCTTAATCAGCTGCAGGACACATGATACATTATGTTCTCCATGTAGCCCAAATGACTCAAATGTGTTAAAAACATTAACATGAATCATCTCCTGGATGATGAAGAGGATGCATGTTTCCTGCTTAACTTTTGACTGTTTTTCTCCATTACATTGGCTTAATGCACCCGTGTCTTCTTCTGTCCTTCATCTAGATGTTCAGGGTGCCCTCTGCAGGACCAGGGTGTGAACATTTCATGACGTGCTCCGTGTGTCTGACGGCTCCAGACTTCATGAACTGCGGCTGGTGTTCAGGACTCTGCAAGAGGGAGCATGAGTGTCTCAAACAGTGGAACAACGACTCCTGTGCACCCGTCATCACAGAGGTAGATCTGCAGCCATGTGCAACTGATTACTCATGCAGTCATCAGTCTATAACGTTAGAACACAAGAGGCCTCATGCAGCTACAACCTAAATTTCAGCGATATTTAGTCATATTTTCTTGACCATACATATCTGCTCTCACCCAGGTGTGCAAAATGATGACTCAAACTTAATCATTACATGGGGGCTTCTTTGCGCTATACATTGGCGGGTGTTGTGCCGTGTGCAAATACTCAAAAGAACTACATGCAAAACAATTAGGAGGGATGCTATCCGTAAAACATCCAGAAGATGAAAGCCCACAATATAATCCAAGGGTTTTATAGTTTTAATTTAAACTTGTGGTTTGTGTTTATTCAGACAACATATGTAATAATCCCCCCAAAATTCTTTAAAACATAATAATGATTCAAAATGTTGTGTTTTTCTTAAATTTAAAAAGCATGTTTTCTTACATTAGGCAAACATTTTGTAGACTGTATAAAAGATGTTTTACCTCATCTTGTTAAGAAAATAAGTAAAAAAGTGGTGAATTATGCCAGCAATTTATAGGTACCGACAACGAAAATAACAAACCGCTGAAATGAACAAAAATAAGTGCCCCTTTTCCTGCATGAATAGTACTGATTAGACTGAGATGCTTCTTTCCCCTTTTTTCTCTGCAGTTTTCCCCTAAAACAGCACCTGCTGGTGCTGAGACAGAAGTGACATTGTATGGCTGGGAGTTCCAGTCTCCCCTGCGACCCGCCATCATCAGCGGCAGGACCCACATCGTCACCGTGGGCTCTGGGACCGTGTGCAGCGTGCTGCCCAAAAGGAGCAGCAGTGAAGTGTGAGTTGCATTCACGCACACGACGTCAGACACGTTTCCTTTCCTCAGGACCTCCGGCATGAATGCACGGATCCATTTTACGCTCCCATACTTTTTAATTTAGTTATTCGATCTGGGATGATTGTTGATTTGTTACAATGTTTCTAATTATGGGTCGTGGCTGGATAGTCTCAACATAAAACAGCAATTCTCCTCCAAAACTAAATAGAACAAAATCGTTGAAACATTTTCTGTTGTTGACTATTTCTTTTTGTTGTCTAATCTTCTTATTGAATTCATAAATGTCATTCCATGTTTCCTTTTAACGCAGTCTAGTATGCAAGATTCGGGAAAACACACCAAAACAGAACCTCAACATCACCCTGGAGGTCCACGAGGGGGTCAAAGCCAAGCGCTGCTACTCAATCGAAGGAACCTCACAGATTCACGGCTTCTCTTTTGTGGTAACATTGGGAACATTTATGTAATTTAGTTTTCAACCCAATCATGGAGTTCTTTGAATGGTCTTTATTCATATATGTATATATATATGAGCGGTGTGGTAATACTTCCCCTCCGTCCGACCAGGAGCCGAGATTGACCGGATTCCGGCCTGAACACGGCCCTGTGTTTGGAGGGACGACGGTTACACTGACAGGAAGACATCTGGATTCTGGGACGCAGAGAGACGTCTTCTTTGCTGACAAGAAGTGCAACATCCAAAGGTGAGCAGGATAGAATCTTTTGCTAACACAGGACTTATGGTCTATGACGCATTTGTTTCACTGTGTTTTCAACCTTTTTTCCAATGACGTTTCTCTCTTTTCTTTTCAGCGTTCGCAAAGAAAGTGGGACTTCTTCGATTGTCTGCCTTACAGCAGCCGCAGTCCGTGTCGGCGAGGTACCCGTGACGATCGTCATTGACAACTTTAATGTGACCACCACCAAGACGTTCTCCTACAAGAAAGATCCCGTTATAACCGCTGTACATCCTAATTGCAGTTTCCAAAGGTTAGGATCCCGATCCCAGTCCGCTTGTGTCCAAATGAGGTGGACTCTAAAACCGCCGGCCGTTGCTTACACACATCATAACACACTGCACATTTATGTTGTCACACAGCGGCTCCAAGCTGGTGATAGAAGGTCAGAATCTTGACTCCGCCCACAGGACTGTGGTTGAGTACACGTCCAAAAATCTCAACATACAACGAGTAAGTAACGCTTTGGTTTTATTCTTTTAGTCACATAAAGAGAACATCAATTAAACTACTTGTTACATTCAGACTGGGTCACACCTGTTTCAGCAATGAGTTACCAGTCATTTTCATTCTATTCGTTTCAAAGTGTATATATACACTGTATACAAACTGCTGTTGTGATTTTGAGCAAAGGCAACACATAATGGGGGTATTTCACTTTAGATCTGCAGCGGCACAAGTAATGCCACACATTTGGAGTGCTGGGCACCTACTTTTCCAGAAGAACTGCCTGAAGAAAAGTCCGACACAGGAAGCCTTTCTATTTCCATGGATGGGAAAAGGAACCTTTGGAAGAAGCATTTCGAATACCACCCTAATGCGCAGATCATTCCTTTTGAAAATGATGACAACGAATTACTTCTGAAACCAGGAGAAACGGAGGTCTCACTGCACGTGAGTTGCGTACACGCTCTGCGATTAAGCATTTAAGTTTTGTCGTATTGAAATCTCAATACCAACAATGTTTTCTTCTAACAGCATAGCAAACTGAATGCAGTACATCCATGCATGAAGATCACGATGACCATCGGCGGTGTGGACTGCAACGTCAAGGTTCTGTCAAATGAGCTGACGTGCAGGATAGCAAAAGGCCGGGTTATTCCTCAGGAGGGGCTTCCTGTGGAGGTGGGAGACTCGCCGACATTTAACCCCAGCGACTTTGTAACTCGTTAAAGCGTACGTACCGAGACTCATCGCGTGTTCCATCAGGTGTCCGTGAACGGGCGAGCTCACGCCGTGGGTAAAGTCGTCCACGATGACGGCAGCAACAACAACACTGTCATTGCGGGAATTGTGATGGGCATCATTGCCGCATCAGCTTTAGGTGCTGGCGTCGCATTAGGCGTGATGATCCATTTGAGGAAGAAAAAGAGAGGTAAGGAAAACACTTGCATTTCCTAATGGTCTGTTAACTATAAACCCCCCCCCCAAAAAAACTGTCATTTTTGCTTGTATGACTTTCTTTACTGCTTGTTTTCCTAATGTTCTACGCAGTATTTTAATTCATCGTATGTATCCTTTTAGCCAACATAGAGAATCGTTTGTCAACAATGCTTTCACGCGACCGAATTGGCAGCGGCCGTGATATCTCTCCGACAGGGGACTACAGACGAGGTCAAATATCCAAATTCATTATCCGTTTTTACTATAACTTTAATTCAACAGCTACTAACTAGTGATTGAACACTGGCTTTTTTCACTGTAAGCGAAGATCGCATCCCGCGATGTCGTTTGTCCGTTGAGAGCAACGAGTGATGCACTCGGTAACGTGGCTGTGTGTTTGTCTTGTGTACTGCAGTGGATCTGTCCAATCAAACATCGGGTTCAGGGGGAATGGCGTTCCAAGGGTTGTTGTATGCGGCAAGCAACGACCATCTGTCCATTCCTTTAATGGCCAGGGAGAATATCTCAATGGTCAGTCTGAGCTCTGAACTTCTTGAAGAAGTCAAAGACGTTCTGATCCCGGCTGAGATGCTTCGAATTGAGAACAGCCAGATAATCGGAAAAGGTAAAGATCTCGTCTTATACGTTTGTCGTCTTTTGTTCCCTCCTTTGAATACACAATAACCCAGTTTTCTCCTTTTTCAGGCCACTTTGGCACAGTTTACCATGGATACCTGATAGACAGCAAACAGCAAGAGACCCACTGCGCTGTCAAGTCCCTGAACAGTACGTCAGCAGCTGTTTTGAATGAAATAAATCCGGCCGTTTGTTCAATCTGAACCTCCGTCTGTGTTGTACGAACAGGGATCACAGATTTGAGGGAGGTGGACCAGTTCCTCAGAGAGGGCATCATCATGAAAGGTTTCCACCACCCTAACATTCTGTCTCTGCTGGGCATCATGCTGCCCAAAGAAGGGCTCCCCCTGGTGGTTCTGCCGTATATGAAGCACGGAGATGTGCGTCACTTCATCCGCTCTGAGAAAAGGGTAAATTGCGCAATGAGGCTTTCTGGATATTTCTTTTGTAAACAATTAAAAAAAAAAAATTTGGATATTTTTTATCCTTCGGAAAATGGGTGTTGACAAATTCCTCCTTCGCAGAACCCAACAGTGAAAGACTTGATTGGCTTCGGGCTTCAAGTTGCCAAGGGGATGGAGTATCTAGCACAGAAAAAATTTGTCCACCGAGACCTGGCAGCACGTAACTGCATGTGAGTGTGAATCATACGCTGATTACACGCCTGTGACACGAGCTTTGTCACACCAGTACGTGATGTATCACACAGATACTTATGGCTTTTGGAAATAACTGTATCAATATAACGTCATATTTTTACATTACATTTTAGGAAGAACACATTTTTGGCTGTCTTGGAGAGAGAGAGACGCGTCATCGAGATATGTGTCATGTTAACAGGAAGTGGCAGAGAGATACGTTTTCTTCCGGTGCCTTTTCTTTCCAGGCTCGATGAGACCTTCACCGCTAAGGTGGCCGACTTCGGCATGGCGAGGGACATCTACGACAAGGAGTACTACAGCATTCAAGATCACAAGCGGGTGAAGCTGCCAGTGAAGTGGATGGCCATCGAAAGCTTGCAAACACAAAAGTTCACCATCAAGTCTGATGTGGTGAGTTTCCTTTATCCAGACTACTGCGCTGAACGTCTTACATCCCATCCCATACCTGCAATATGTTGCGCTTCTGTTTCCCAGTGGTCATATGGCATCTTAATGTGGGAGCTGTTGACCAGAGGTGCCAGCCCGTATCCAGATGTGGACCCGTACGACATCACACACTACTTGTTGAAGGGACGTCGGCTTCCGCAGCCACAGTTTTGCCCCGATACTCTGTAAGCGTCACACCTTCCCTCTGTTATATCAGCATCTTAACACAGTTTTATCTCAATTAAATACGTATCTACTGACTGCTCATTCACTCATTGACACGTTTCTTCATTGCACAGCTACTCTATAATGCTGACGTGCTGGGACCCGGAGCCCGAGTGCAGACCGAGCTTCAGCAGCCTGGTAACAGAAGTGCAGCACGTGCTGTCCTCTCTGGTAGGAGAGCACTACATAAATCTGAAGGTCACCTACGTGAACTTAGACCAGCTACGGGCCTACCCGTCCCTCACTGGGTCTGCAGAGGAGGCCGAGGCCTCGGACACGGACACAGACGGTGCTGCTGGCAGCTGAGGATGCAAACCTGCACACATTTAAGGTCGATTGAAAAGACGCTGTAGGTACGACGGACGGAGCTGAGGCGAAGCCATGCGGGAAATTCCCCATCCTTGTTACTACGTTTTGTTTGTGATAAAATGAATGTGAGGTGTGCAGTTGTTGATGTTAGACTGCGTGCTATTATAGGTACATGCATCCAAGACCGACTGTTAGACACCGTCAAAGTGTCAAATTTCTGTTTTATTACACAATTTTCCTGCTATATGGGGAATGACAAAGATGAAATCTCTTCATACAGGAAATAGAATGTGTACTTTAATACAAAGAACATGTGAAATGCGCAATCACTCAATGTTCTCAGATTTATAGCCATTGATAATTTGGCAAAAGCTCCTCACCTGCGGAATTAAACAGTAAACTTGCCACTAGAGGGCAACCGACGCCTTCTTCTTCTTTAATTAAACACGCTTCAGTCGCTGCTGCAGTGCAGTGTGCCTACTGCAGCCCGCTCTACACAAATAGGTTACACAAACAGTGCCACTACAATGTATTTATCTTAACAAACGCAATCATTTCAACCAAATCAACACAGCATAACATTCTGCCCTTCCATGCAATTGCAATGATCTTCACAGCAAATTAAACAATCCATGGGATTTTAGAATTAAGCACTGATTTGTCAACGTTCCCGGCTGACGATATTTTTTGAAATAAAATGATGTTGACCAACAATCTTTCTCCCAAGTGGTAATAAAATTGGTTCATCGCTGCTTTTTCCTCTCTGATGTTTCTCACTCAAGAGTGTTTTTGCGGAGATAAATGGTTGATGAATGTCGAGTAAAGGGCCGTCAACAAATGAAAGTCTCCCTTTATTTGCCTGTTATACTATTTACAAGAAAAATCCAAACAAGATAGTTCTTCCCAAAAGGAACTTAGCTAAAATTTCATTAATGTTTTTTTTATTTTCTGGAAAAAATATCAATCGCTACAGCAAGACCAGCCTTAATAAAGCACAACATGCCAGTGTGGATGAGAAATACACACAGTGCTAGAGGTCGGACTTAAGTGAACACTGCATGCGTCTGTCTAATATTTGTAATACTCTATGAATAAGTTGTGGGTGGCAGAAGGGATGAGAGGCTCTACTTGTATTCTGCTAAAGGTTCTGGATTTGAAAATAAGGCGACGTCTGTAGCGTAAACTACCACAGCGTTTGAGATTTGCCATCCGGACGTCAAATAATGAAAAAGAAATCACTGACTTATATGAGATTGTTTAGTGTTTGTGGACTGCGTATGATGAAGAAGAGGCAAATAGTGGGAAATAAGAGGTTAGTTAATTCATCAACAACCGTGACACAAAGTCTCGAATGGTCTTTTTACTGAATTGTCCTGCAATCTCACAATTAACTTCTCTTACGCCTCTGGGATTGAAAAACGCCAGTAAAACCTGACTGCAGACTGTGAAAAACAGCACTGTAGAATCAAAACAATATTTTTCCTTTGTTTTGATCAATCAGTTGATTTTTTAATCTCTTATTTTACTTTTTAGATTTGTTTCGTTGACACATTGTCCCACTCTTGTTTAGGATTTGATATGAATGCAGAAAACAAACGTTGTACGGTTCAACTTCCTTGTTTGAACCAGTAAACAATTGTGTTTTTAGGGAGTAGAACAATTCTCAGAGGTAGTTCTGGGCCTCTTGACGCTAATTGCCTTTGTAGGGTTCGTACATTTATTTCTGCACACATTGTGCTAAACTGTTGGGACAAGCAAGGAACAGCTCGAAAAATAATGACAAAATGACAAACGTACCCTAAAAGTCCCGCCGCACCTTCACCGAGTATAAGATATATTTATTCACAAGCACCACATATTTTGCTCTCTATATTACACAGACACACACACACACACACACACACACACACACACACACACACACACACACACACACACACACACACACACACACACACACACACACACACACACACAATCTACACCCAGTAACACAGTGAGGCGGAATAGCTGCACTGAAACCAGCTCAGAACAGATCCCAGAAGTGTCTGGTCTAAAATTCCTTTTGCTTTCTTCAAGTGTACATATTTATAAATATTTTACACTTTTATTTCACACTGCCCCGGTTTTGAAGCGGGGTTTGGTTGTGATCCGCGAAGCTGAAAATATCATCCGGCAGCTGTTGTGTGATCCGTGACAAACTGGACAAGAGAAAATGAATGTGCCTCGCTGTTTACTCTCAAGACTTGTGCACATTTCTCCTCAACAGACTTAAGGGGAGAACACACGATCGGGACAGTGAATTAGATCTCTTTGTCATTTTTAACAATACATTGTCTATTTTTTTTTAGCTAAAGTGATGGATATTGGAAAAAAGGACCACTGCTGTGAAAGTGTTCATTTTGATCTGGATGTGCATGTTGAAGATCAAACATATGTGGCAGTCGCAGGTATCAGATGATCTGCACCACTAAGCACAAACTGGCTTAATGAGTGAGTCGAGTTGAGCCTTCAACAACTATAATTACTAGTAGAATTTAACATTATGTTTCAGTGAATAATAAACCTATATATATATTTGTTATTTTGCATTCCCATAAATCACAATTTTCTCGGAATATAAATGTCCGGAATCCTTTTTTTTCTTAAAAGCTTAACGTCCTGTGCAAAATAGCGGGTTTGTAGTCTTTCTTACACTTTCGTCATCTGGATTGAATCCGCTATCCTTGAGCTTTTATCAGTAGATACCTGAATAGTGAGGCGATCTTCCTCCCTCTACCTTGCTCTTCTTCATTGTTGCATTGCATTCAGAGGGAGGATGACGCGCTGGGAGGTCACTTATAGAGAGAGTGTTGTGTTTGTTCCCGTCTCTCTCTCTCTGAGTGAATGTCTCCACCGATGGGATTATATTGAAAATCAAACAGAGATTCGCGGAGCAGTGAAAGCGCTTCAGAGGCACAAGGCCACACAAGGCCCATGGCTTTCTGTATTTGTTAAGACAAATTATTTCCATCGTCCATCTTGTTATCAGCCTGCCAGGCTATTTTTGCAGTTTATAAATGCACAGTTTGTTGGTGCAGAGATTCACGTTATACACGCAACATACCGAATATGTTCTAAATATTGAACGTTATCAAAATGCTATAAACTGGCTGTCAAATATGGAATGATCTTTACACACGCGAGGTGTGTAGAGTGATGTCACCTGCCTGTTTCCTTTCCGCAGCAGAAACATTGACGTTTGCTGTTTATAACTTGCTTTTCACACTAATAGGAAGAACACTTTGTGTATGTGAGCAATTACTGCACCGATGGAGATGAATGCCGCTATCATACCGCTCTGTCAGGAGCTGTGTGGCCGCAATTATTTCATGTTTGTAGTTTAAAAAATACTCAACAGTGTGTCACAGGTTTCCGTCCCTGAGATGTAGAGTAAAGGCAAATCGTTCAGACTCTTCCCGTCTGTGTCGTACTATGTGGTTTCAGGCACATTGAACAAACATGTCCAGTGTTTAATTTAATTACGAGGAGTTGTCATGATTTTTTAACTCTACATTAATGGTCAAAATCATTTTTAACAGGTTAGAATACAATCCAGAAAACTAAGGCGAGAGCCATTTCTGTAATCAATCCGGCAGAAAGTATTAACACATCAAAGTGACTCTAATTAAACATCAGTATACGGTAACTATGAACAATGCCTTCGATAAAATGAGTTAAGATCAAGCGGACTTGAAGCCTTTGACCTGCAATGGGAAGTTGCATCAGAATGTTTACTTTGAAGTTAAAACACGCTCACCCTTGAGCTCCATCACCCCTGAGAAATAACAGTGTTGTAAGATGCTCAAATCTGTTCCAGCAGCGGACGTTTAACTGCTGTGTCAAAGCCATTGAGCAAAGAGAGAGATCATGAACATGGAAGGATCCGAGTTTTCTAGATCTGGTCCAAACAAAGCCTGAGCCCTCATGCCACCCATCCGCTAAATGACGCATTCAGCCATATTTCAGTGGATGTTAACAATCGTGTCGTTGTGTCTTCAATGAGAGAAGCAATAATCAATCATGCTTTGCTTTCGGGCTTGTAGAAAAGGTGGATACGAGATTGTCTGTTGTGCTGACCCGTATTTGTCTTTGTCTTTGTCAAAAGCCCTGTTGTGGTTTAGAAGCCTGTTGCTATGACAACCACCATTTAATACCAGTGGTGTGTAGGAAGGCATAGAGGTATGGGTGCAAAATTAGCAAATGGCTCCATGCATGTTTTATAATCTATTCACAATTTGCACATGTGTGTTTGTGTCGGGGTAATGAATTAAACGAGTAAATAACATTCATTCATGCGCACTGGGTCCTATCTTCCCATGATTAATTCAAGGACTGATATACTGTATACGCTTCAAAGTGAATACTTTACCCTGGGTAGATTGAAAACATCATTCCATTCAGTAACTCACTGATTTGTATATTGGACTCATCCTCCTTATGGAGATGAGGTAGTGAGCCACATCTCTCAGGAAAATCAGCATCAGCCCAGTTCCTGTAAGTGCGTTATTCAAATGACACATGTGTTTCCGTCAAAAGTTATTTATTGATTAAAGACAAGTTAATGTTTCCAAAGTAACCGATATACTGTACCTGTTATAACTGATGTTGGTACAATCAAATGTGGATTTACCTTAATCATCACAGTACATAGGTCTTAATATTAAACATGATTATGAACAAATTCTTAATTCAGAGACAGGCAGAAACTACATCCACTACTACATGATGTCTAAAATGAGGCAACTTTACTTTTTGGGATATCAGAAATATAAAGTTCTGCAAAAACATAACTGTAAAATCTGCAAAGGCTATTTCTTTCAAACCATGTATATAACAGAGTCTAAACCGTAATAGTTTTGCATCAGTTGTAAACTGAAAAATAGCACCACTGTTTGTTAAAAGTGGATAGTGTGAGTACAAACCCACAGACAGACCTCATAAACTTTGATGCAAAAGAGACAGAGAGACCCTCGTAATTACAATGATGTGAAACACATTCATTTGTTGCTGAAAAATGTGCTAAACTAGTTTGTAACCATTGAATTGTACTTATTTTATTGTTAAGACATCAGTTAAAAGTTCTCGTATTACACGATGTTTTGTAAAATGTAGCCAATTTCTCATTTCAATGACGTGGATTATTATTTGCGCAGAAATCCGAGACACGCCACCGAAATACGTTACAGGCTTGATGCACATTATGGACATCCGGTCTCTGTGTTGTTGTAGCTATGGTAACCTCGTAGAGCACCAAATGTTCTCCCTGAAGTGTGAGGTATCATCTGTGACACTGTGCCTCCTCCCTGTGGGAAAGAAAAAACTGTATAAATTCGCATGACTTTGACAACTATTGAGATGACTTACTCCGAGAGGACCAATTCACCAAAATTCCATCACATTATTAGAGCTAAAATGTTGGTTTGGTTTTCTTCCTGAGATATATTTCCAATAATGGGGGGATTAAAATCCCATTATTGGCCATTTTCACAAATGCAGCATGCCTTTCTAGAAATACTGTCACACTTTTAAACCGGGAGGATACAGAAAACACAACGAGCTTCTTCAATAGACTATTTATCTTATAGATATAGTGATGCAATTAATTAGAAAACACTTGATGAAACAACTCAAGCAAGCAGCTGCATTTGCAAAAAGAAATTACACAAATGTTATTATTCTGAAATGTATTACATTACACCTATTAGACTCAAACCATGTAGGAACAATCCCATAGAGTAGAAGATTAAAATGACACGTTCCAGGTAGTCATTACTCCTCTATATTCTTTAAAGCAGACGTTGGCCAGCAGTATTAATGCCCTCAAAGTAAAATGATTACATGTCTTCTTCAGTAGCACTTTTCTGTGGCTGAAACCTTCTTTTACATGATTTGTTATATTAAATTATTCTGATGTATGTTTGATGTTCATGGATTCACTTTGAGCATCGATAACATGTTACTTTGTATAATTAAAACTGTTTCATTAGGAAACATTTTCAACTTCCTCTGGCCTCTGAAACGGCTTTAGTAGCTCTCAAGGTCTCCACTGATGCTCGTGAGGAGCCTGCATTCAGCCCTTCAAAGGCTCTCATCACAGACCCCATGACTATTGGTTTTGGTTTCTATGACAACTAAGTTGAAATATAAGTTGACTCATCTTTTACAAGCTTGAGAACATGAATGTGGAGAAAAAATATTTCGGTCCAAATATGCTTTCAGGGCTAATTTTGCACTGGGAAAAAATATATTAATCATATTTATTTATGAATAATCGTGAAGTGACCCTAAGACATGGTTTGGACTCTCTGATAACTTTTTTTTATACCTTTTTCAAGAATATTCCTATAAAGCAAAAATGCACCATACATTTTTAGCAGGTCTGGCTCGTTTTTCCAAATATAGACATACATCTATAGATAGATATAGATATCTATATAAAGATACATAGACATATACTACATGACAACACTGTCAGGGATTAAAGGGAAGAAGACAGACATGTTAAACAGTGAAGCAGGCGTCACTGGAGTCCATTCATAGACTCACAAAGGCTGGATGAACCAGACGCAGCCATGGTAACATAGGAACGAGCAGAGCATTGGTAGTTCCAGAGAAGCACAGTGAGGTACTGCCTGCGAGCTTCGTGACGCAGATTTCATATTTGCGTATGCTCCTGAATGACGGACTAAAAAGCTGTCATGGGAATAATTACAACAGATAAGAATCAAATTAGAGGAATGTGCCGGATGGGACATTCGACATCGGACATAAAAGAAAGAACAAAAGCAAAAAGCTACCACAACACTGTTTTATTGGGAGGCACCGATGTTTCTTTTTTTTAACCACTCGGTGGTGAAAAAATAACTAATATATTATGACGTGAAGGATCCTGCATCGCCTAAACAGCAACAGTTACCAGATTCTCATTTATCACCAGCTTAAGGTGTTGGAGGTCAAAATGTAGATCTTCTTTCAGATGACTGGCAACGCAAGCGACTGAGTTGAACCGCTTAACATGTTATCATAAAGGTGTTGATTCAATAAGAACTGTGCCTGGTAAATTATGGCAAAAGAAGATCTCCTGATGGTAGAGTATATTACGTCAAAGACCGGAGAAATACGTAGGTATTCCGACAATATAACTCATTTATTCTTACGATTGCACGGACTCAATATTGATTTGCATCAACATTACATTACCCCTGAAATCTCAAATATTTTAAAATGGCCCTAAAAGTTGCTGGAGGAATCCTTGCTGTGAGATGTATTGGCAAAATAATTTACTAGCTTCTTTTCATATGGCACTAAACACTGCAACATCCGTCTCTGGAGAGGCAGTTACTATAGTGACAGTGCACCAAAATTGCGGATGTAAAAGTCAATTTAGCTGTAAGTGAAAAGACTGATCATTGGAACACATGAGAATGAAGTTTATAAAATCCTTAAATCTCTAAATAATATTTGTCTCCCAATGGGTGTATTTAAGCACTATTTTTGATTTACACATTTCTTAACTGCTTTTGGTGAATAAATAATTTCATGTCTTTCTAATTTAGCAACAGCGTCACTGGGGTTATACTTATACTTTAATTTCCAAGTGTACTTTTACCTTTAAAGAAATTCCCTTTCCCCCGTAACATTCAGCTCTCCGATCCCATGTCAGATGTCACCACTGATTGACTCCATCCTCCAACGGATGATCCGAGGATTATAAACTTCCCGCTCTAAAATAATGGCCGTGCTATAAGGGAATCCAGGGCACATTTCGGATACAGAACAACCTGTACTGCGAAGACAGCCAGAGTTCTGGTGTGTGATACCGGGAGTCAGAGAAGAGCGAGTAGGTGTTTTTGTGGGTAGGTGGGGAGTAGGTTAAAGATGCTCCACCACTCTCCTGTTATCCCAATGGCCTTTCAGCGGCATTACTCATTTCAGGAAGAGCCACTCGTGTTACATAAGCCAGTGCTACAGAGTCTGGCTACCAGCTCAAACACCTGCATGGCCTCTAAATACCTGTACATCATCGCAAACGTGTCACCGATGGTTCGATTGGTTTTAGTTCTTAAAACGGCTCAGCTGCATCACTCACAGACACAAAACAGCTTTGGTATGTAAAATGTTAACATACACTCAGTGTCACGCCGGTGAAGAGGTTAAAGGTGGCAGGTTGTTGGTGTTGTTTCTACTTCACTTCACCACCTCTCCTGGGAAGAGCAGGTCGCGCAACTCTGAAGAAGGCACACAGTCCATGAATGATAATATTCTGTGCTAAAGTTTAAGTTCAACTCCAGAAAGAGTGCCTTTAGTTTATTTTAGTACCGTTTTGAATCATTGTTTGTTGGTAGTTTACTTGTTTTTGCAACATATTGCATTTTCCTGTGTTTTTCTAAAACGTACTTGCAGTCATTAAGGTCAATCTCGGCCCCCGGAGTTGCTTTGCGAATCTCTTCATCTTTCTTGAATTAACTTTGATTTTGAAATATGCAATAATTTGTCTTAAATCAAATATAACCGAAATAATAAAAACGCCACTGCGCCGTTCACAGCAAAATCTGTAGCAAACAAAGACACTCATGAGCACAGATTGCTTTACACGCGAGGTAAGACGCTCTTATGATGCGATAGAACGATAGAAGCCAATTCCAACTCTGAGGAAAACACACAACTTTTTAACGCTGCTCAATGGGGAAAGTGCTAAAATGACGTTACTATTCGTCAAACCATTTGCTGCACTGGCCTGCGCACGCACGCACGCGCGCACACACACGCGCACACGGTGTATTGGCGCACGTCGCACGCACTCCTCCCCTCCTCCCTGCAGCGCGGTCAGCTGTTGCCATCGCACGTTCGCGTAATACTCGCCGTGAACAAGCGGACCTGTCGGAAATGCGCGAGGATCCTAAACCTCTCCACGAGCACGCCGACCGTCAAAGCAGGGGAAGAAAAAGTGAAGCCGCCGCAGGAAAGATACTAAAAGATCAGATTGCTGGTGATTGCCAGTTCACCTCGTTGAAGGTAAGTGGACACCATTTGCGTAATCTTTGATTCACCAACGTGGACACCAATGTCCAGCGTGTGACGTGAGCCTCATTTTGTTCAGAGGTCGGCGGACACGAAAGACGAATGATCGGCTCGGAAAACTTTTGCGACAGGGAAACATGTTCGGTCAGAACATCAGACGTGACATTCGCGTGATTTTCTTTCTTCTTCCTGCAACGTCAAATCTAACGTGTGCTATGCGCAAATGGGCTTCAGTAACACACACTGTGCATCTGCTGGAGTGCAGCGAATGCCATCAGCGCCGCGCCGCAATCACCTGTTTTGCAGCCGAAGCCAAAGTTTGCGCATATTTCTGCTCACCAACAAGTCCGTCCTCGGTGTGATTTACATAAAGCATGCGGCCGGTGCGCTCGGACTGCGGCACCTCTCCGGCTCACGTTGCGTCCGGCGGTGTCTGTGCCACTTAAGTCGTTATTTTTTGTCATCGTTTCACGCGTAAAGAGCGTGTGATTTAGTGAACGAAGCCCAGAAGGAACGGACGGCGGAGGCTGCGACATGTCGGGATATGAAGCTGCCCTTTATCTTCTGAATTTACCAAACCAAGAGAGACACACTCCAGGTCATGCCAGGTCATTCCTTGCAAGAGCTGCTTCCGTTGCAAATTTTAGCATTGGGCAAAATGCACACGGATCAATCACTTGGCGACACGTTAATAGTGTAACATGCATGTAAACTGTGTGAAAAGTTTGGGACGCCTGCTGCACTGCAGGACTCTCGCGTTGCAGCCCACTGACAACAGGAAAGCCTTTGCAGGAGGTTTATAGACACTATTGGAAATATTCAAGATCTAGAATGTTTAAGTAACCTTGTGGTGATATAACCCCTGATTTATAGTAAACTGCCACACGCTTATCTATTTTTTCTCTTCCCCCTTATGATGGTTTGTTCCAAGAAACAGTGAAAGACATCATTGACGGAGGTCTTATTTGAATGGAGTTTCAAACCTTTTGTTTACGTAAAGGGTATCACACTAAATGTAATCCGTGTGTGTCATTGGGCCGCATAGTTAATAAGCGCATGTGTCCATCAGATAGCTGGGCCACACCGGGTTTTCAGACGTATGGTAAAATAAATGCAAAAAAACGATTATCCGTTATTATTATTCTGGTTCGCATTGCGGATTTTGTTTGGTTTTCTGTGTTTGAGTTCAGATCAGTGGACCCAGTGGCAGAAGTGTCTGTGAGTACGCAGCGAGCTGTTCGGCACAGACGGTGCCACGGTGCATACAGTAG
Organism: Gasterosteus aculeatus; assembly: GCF_964276395.1. Taxonomy (NCBI): domain Eukaryota; kingdom Metazoa; phylum Chordata; class Actinopteri; order Perciformes; family Gasterosteidae; genus Gasterosteus; species Gasterosteus aculeatus. Next base: position 17,793,983 of record NC_135705.1, read on the forward strand.
CACTTGGTGACCATGGCAACAAAACAACATCAGAAGAAACTGGTCAGATCAGCCAGTGATGCCCGAGAAGAGATGAATGGTGGAGTCGAGCACAAAGAAGGACTGACTCACGCTTCATCAAAACGTTCTTTTTCTTTTGGACACAATTTTCTTCTTCTGCCCAAGTCTGATATTATGTCCTTGAAAATTTGAGGTGTGAATGTGTTCTTTGTGTTCACAGCTAGAAAGTGCGACATTTAAGCCATAAATGAGGCATTACAGGCTTCTCAAACTGGCTCAGACATCCTCCCCCCCCCCCCCCAAACCACCATCTGCCCCGGGTCACCAGGCCGCTCACTTTGAAGAGGTTCAATCCTCTCTCTCGTCTGACACGACTTCGAGCGGCAAACCTGCAGTTCTACAAAAGCTAAATAACAACGTTGTTACCAACGCATCGTGTGTTGCTGGTGAGCAAAAGCCACAAGTTTGCTTCTCAACGGCGCTGGAGCCCACCAGCTAGCAGCTAAATAATAAAAGCTTTTTTTTTTTTCATCAAATAGAGAACATGCATCACATCATTTGTAGTAAATGAATGTCACTCTGCTCTCAATTAATGTGTGCGTTTTATATTTGATTCATTGCCTCTTTCAAGCCACCTGAAACACCTGATCAAATGGGAAAAGAGAGACATTTAGTCCGGTGTGCTCGTCCACATGGTTGATGTTGGATCTAATAGTGGGGATTAGTAAATGTCTCAGTGCCAAAAACAGTCTGTGGCCCAACGCCATGCATCACAACCACACCAGGATGAGAAGAGTCACAAAATAATGAATTCCATCATGACGTTATGAACTGCAAACATGACATTACGCAACCATTTATCGTTCATATTTTAATTATTTGCATCTCTATCTCTGAGCTATCTCTTGACTACAGCCTAAACCGTATGAACATCCGGTTCCAGTCTCACTAGAAGAGTTTTTATCAAATTAGATCACGTTGTTCGGGCTTTGTCTCTCCTCCGGGCGCGTCTACGTTTTCATAATGCCGAGCTTTGCGACAGTCTGAATTCAGAAGAGCACTTAGAGTCCCATTAGTGAAGAAGACTTCATTCAGATCTCTCAAAAGGCAAAGATAAAAGAACCCTGATTCAGCAATACTTCAGTGTTACCTACATTTTTTAAAAATATTTTGGCTAAGGAAAGAAGCCTTTTATCTCCAAGAATGCTTTGAAATGTGTGTGTGTGTGTGTGTGTGTGGGGGTCTGACTTCTCATTCTCAGTGTTGGGTTTAGAGTCGGGACTCTGCAGAACAGGTGAAGGGATAATTCATCAGGAGATGATTGCATTAAATAGTCTTCACCTCTTGACTCTGCTTGTCACGCAGGGTATTGTACGTCGTCGGGAGTTGGATATATTTTGGTCTTTTGTCCCAAAGACCTCACATCGGCACAATCTGATGTAGTCTGTAAATTTAATATACATTTACAAACAATATAGAAGCGTTAAGGAACGATAAAGAAGGAACTGAGTAGTGGAATTAATTCCACATCTCGCATGCATCATCTACGTGGTTGTATCGGCCTGAACACGGAAGACGGGAGGGAAGCATTTATTATTAAAATAAATAATTCTGGTACCCAGACGGCACAGTTGTGTGGATTTCGGCGAGAGCCGGAGCCCGTGCGGGGGCGTGTGGGTATTGTGCTTGCAGGGTTCTTGTAAAGGAGAATTTAATGCTTATCATACTAACTAACTGTGTTAACCGACAGACGAACACGGAGGGGGGGACTTTCCTCTTGAATTACTTCTTTGGTTATGATCCAAATAGTATTAACGTCAGTGGAGATCAGTGCGTACGTGGCCCGGCGGAGGAATTGGCATCAGATGCAAGTAAAATATCCTGGTGTTGGGATGAGCACTTATGGATGAAAGTACTTCTAGAGACGTACTGAGAACATATCTTGTGTATTTATTCTGTCAGAAGATTTAAGGTTTAACGCAGCGTTTCTGTTGATGTGCGACATGCGGGTCCTTGAGGAACAAGTTCTCGCATGTTCTTCATCATATAGTTTATACTAATGGATTGTCAGTTTCTCATAACGGAAAGGGTAAAGTGCATGTCAGATTATTTCTCTCAGTCCGATGAACGTGTTGAGGTACTACAGTAACGTCTAATGATTTAACTTAACTTGAATACCAACTGACACAGAGACTCATGCCAAGAAACTGCCTCTGGGGGAAGAAAGAGACCTGCAGCACTGTAGCAAAGCTACTTCAATAACCTGTTATTAACATATAAGATTGTATCCAAATTAATGAAACATCTTGTATTTTTCTGTCCTGTTATATATTGATCAAAGACGGATACGGTCCATTAAATTAGTATGAATAAAGAGGCCAAAATAAGGAACATCAGTGGAAACGGACACTCTTAAGTGCTAATAACCAAGCAATTTGCCCAAAGTCCCCCTTTTTCTAATGAGGTCCACACTGGAGATCTGAGAGGACTGGATCATAGATTAATGAGTCCCCCTGTGGGCAGTAGCACACTGTCTGCAACTACAGGACTTCACGAAACACAACATCTTCTCCATGAGACTTTGTTGCCTGCAAGTAACAAACAGCGCTACAGCACATGCAGATCATCCCTTTGTGCAGTCTTAAAGACCTCGTTTCTTTCCTCGTATTTATTAGACCACTCTGTTGTACTGCAGATGGATGCTAAAGCCTCTGATGGGGTGTTGACTGCGGCTCCAGACAGCACCTCAGTCAGAATTGTTCTACTCCCACTCTCCCGTGCTGGCTGCCTTTTCTTCTGTGATGCTTGCCAAAAAAGTGGGTCTCTATTTCACGCGAGCGCTCTGTTTCACCAGTGATAGTAATAAGAAATGTCAGTGGTGGACGCGCAGCCGCGGTGATTCAAATCAATCTTATTGAAATTTCTGCAGTTAATTGTACCAAAATGGTTCCCTTGCAACGAGCATTTACTAAAGACATGTATCAGAAAGTTACTTAAGAAGTTCATTCGAAAGATTGACGGCCTAATTGTTCAAGCTTCCTTATAAATAAACCAGTGTTATGTCACCCTAAGTTCTATAGTTCTCCAGTTTTCATTGGGAAATAAATGCAGCATGGTTTCGTTATATATTGATTCATTGATTTAGTTAGGCTTTGGAATTGGCATAAAACGTGTTAAAGGATCATTTATTGGGCTTTTATTATATTTAGTCATTTTGAATGTAATGATTTATCCTGCAGTGTGTTCAGATACAGACGTGTATGCTATGCAGGCAGAGAGACCACAGTTTTCCTCTTGTAATAAGTACGATGTGGTTGAATAAAAGGAAGTATATAGTGAGACATTATAGATGAATCAACCATCAAAGATTTTCACAGTAAGATTGCTGGTTGTATCAATCCATCGGGGGCAACGTTGCAATTCAGCAAGCAGCTCTGATTCACAGCAATTTTTATTTTTGCATCAACAATGGTGTATATTTAAATTAGATTAAATCTCCAAGCTTTTTGCCATATTGTTTAGCCATTAAAACTAGATTGATTATATTGTGTATTAAACATGGCAACCATTCAGTAGATTGAAATTCATATTGTTGTGACTTCATTTTCAAACCATTTGCTGTCAGTTGATGAGGAAGTATTATGACAACTTCCTCTTTAACCTACTTGCTTTTGTCCATGCACTTTTATTCCTCGAGATTTGTACAGTTAACAGCTATCTCAAATTTCAATAGTCTTCCACAATAAAAAAAAAAGAAAAGAAAAAGAGGAGACAATAGTTACAGCAACAATACTGGGTCAAATCTATTTGAATATCTTTCCTGCAGAAAGCAGACAGATGAATAAATGCTGCAGCAGCAGCAGCACGCAGCTGACTCACTGCAGAGTGGAAAGAAACAAGCCTGGCAGCCGGACTGAGTTCACTGAGGATGATTATATTATTTATGTTGTTGTTGTTGTTGTTGGTTTGCTCTGGTGGTAATTTGAAATGATTTGCTCCCACCAGCTTAATTACACATTTGTAACTACTCTCATACGTTTGCTCGCATTTCTTTTTCGAGAACTAAATAGCCGCGTACCTTCACCGCCCGCTAACGTTGTGTGCACTCATTTACCGCATCAATTTTTTTTCTTCTCCCCGAGCAACACTTTCTACCTTTCCTAATACTGCCTTTAATTAACAATTGTATTTCTGTATAAACCAATTTGTTCTGTTTTCTTTCGCCACAGCAACACACTTACAGTAACATTTGTAACAGTAATGAGCGCACAATCGAGCTCCGTCCGCTTCTCCATCCAGGCGCTCACCCGTGTTCAGATCCCCCTCGGGTGCAAAATGATGCTCTGCTGTTCACGCGGGATTTTAACGCGTGGCACATTTTGACACACAGGTTGTGTTGTGGCAGGACGTCCCCCGGCTGTAGGGCACGAGCTGCCATGCCATTTGGTTGTCTGACGCTCGGGGAGAAGAAGGATTACAACAATCCCTCGGAGGTGGCTGATAAATATGACCTTGGACAGATTGTTAAATCGTGAGTACATCCATGATTTACTGCTGATGAGGGAATAAAGACCACGAAAATGACACGTGTTTCTTATTTCCTAACTTTAACAGAGAGGAGTTTTGCGAGATTTTCCGGGCAAAGGACAGGAACACCTTGAAGATGTACACCTGTAAAAAGTTCCACAAAAAGGATGGAAGGAAAGTGAGGAAAGCTGCGAAGAATGAGATAATGATCTTAAAGATGTAAGTGACGTGATGGATGATGGAGGAACTCTTGAGGAACACTGAGACGTAATCACACACCATCAGGATTATTCTTTCTTGTTGTTAAAGCAAAAGTAAAACCGAGTTTCCTCCAAAAGCTCAACATCAATATTGCATATTGCTCGACAACTTGTACTACACACTGCCTGCACTAATCGATTCTCCTCCCCCCATTTTTCCGCCTTTTTGAAGGATAAAACATCACAACATCCTCCAGCTGGTTGACGCTTTTGAAACTAAGAAAGAGTACTTTGTTTTTCTGGAGCTGTGAGTATTGTCAGAGGCACTTGAGATAAATGTTGGCGCAGACTGTTGCGCTCGGGTTCTTCTCCACCCGCGTTGCTGTTCGTTAAGCGAAATGCGCCACGGTTTGGATGTGCCGTCTCTCCAGGGCGACGGGCAGAGAGGTGTTTGACTGGATCTTGGATCAAGGGTACTACTCGGAGAGGGACACCAGCAACGTCATGCGGCAGGTGCTGGAAGCCGTAGCGTACCTGCACTCTCTGAAAATCGTCCACAGAAATCTTAAGGTACATTACACTGCTGACACCTAGTGAGAAATAGCAGCATTTCTACCCGTGCAAAAACTAGTGATGTGTATATATAACTTATAGATTGTAAAATATATAACAAGGACTCCTTGATGAAGTCCTACTTGGAGTAACCTGTGTTTGTTTACTCATACAGCTGGAGAACCTGGTGTACTTTAATCGTTTGAAGCACTCCAAAATTGTTATCAGTGACTTCCAGTTGGCAAAACTTGAAAACGGACTCATAAAGGACCCGTGTGGCACCCCGGAATATCTCGGTAAGTAAGACGGAACCAATGACGCAGTTTTACCTAAGTGGAATTGACACGCGTGTAGACGTTTCCATTGTGCTGCTCAGCTCCTGAGGTGGTCGGGAGGCAGAGATACGGACGGCCTGTGGACTGTTGGGCCGTAGGCGTCACCATGTACATTCTGTAAGTGCTCACAAATACGCGACAGTCATTCTCTAACGTGCGATTTAAGGGACTTTATCGGAGGCGTGCGTTATACTGTACTGCTGTCATTCTGCCAAATCAATAGTTTGTCTGGAAACCCTCCTTTCTATGATGACGCCGATGAAGATGATGATCGTGATAAGAACCTTTTCCTAAAGATTTTGTCGGGAGACTACGAGTTTGATTCGCCATATTGGGATGACATTTCGGATTCTGGTAAGAGATGATTGTTTATTGAAATGCACATCAATGCTATTATATTTGATAGATGATATGCTCAGTGTTGAACCGTGTTGTTTATTTCATTTTCTCACAGCTAAAAACTTAGTGGCATCGTTGATGGAAGTGGACCAAGATCAGCGATTAACTGCACAGGAAGCGATCGCCCATGCATGGTAAGGATCGTAATGACAATACAGAACACATGGCCACACCGAAAAAGACTTATGTAATACAGGAACCACAAATATAACCAAATGCTGTAAAGAAATATACCATCGTGGCTTCTCTCAGGATTTCTGGAAACGCCGCCTCAGACAAGAACATCAAGGATGGCGTTTGTGCACAAATAGAAAAGAACTTTGCCAAAGCCAAATGGAAGGTAAGGAAAGAATATTCATGATCAGGACCCAATTCTTCAAGCGGCACCGTCTCAAACAGGTTTTTAAAACTTTCACTGAAGCCCCCACCCCTCTAAAATATTAAGTATGAGTATTGATTTATATCAGAATGCTATTAATTTCATTCAGAACCTGTCCTCAGAGCGTGCGCCATCATCCATCCGTTAAGTGTGTCGCGCGGTCCCACTAAATTCGACCCTTTGTCTTTTCTATCCCTCACAGAAAGCGGTCAGGGTGACCACCCTCATGAAGAGACTTCGGGCCTCTGAGCCGGGGGATTCCGGGGCCTCGGGTGTCGCTGCGGCCGACCCCAACGCACCGAGCGCCGGCGCTGCTCCCCCGGCTGGTGGCGGCGCTGCTGTCGGCGTCGCCGCCAGCATGACGGCCGCTCTCGGTGAAAAGCCCTCTGGCACACAGACTACCGTCACCTCTGCGCTCTGCTTGCCCAGTGCGGCCGGGCAGGAAGAGCGGCCGCCGGCGCGGCGCAATAGAGACGATCCCCAGATGTTGCCCCCTGGAAAGGGAGACTAGGCATCAAAACAGATACACGAAGAGGGACCCTCGCCAACCAACAAGCACATGTGCAGTACAGCCACTATATTTGGCGTCGTGATACCATGTCTATGCTGTTCGCCAAACCCCCCACACTTTGCTGAGTTAATTCATAGTACGATGCGTTTCATCAATTCTGCCTTCTGTAGTGATTGCTCTTTGAATAATGTTCTCCACTCTCCCTTGTTTATGGCGTACGAGTCCTTTTAAAGCTGGTGGCAAAGTCGTTCTTCTGTTGTTTCCTTGAAAATCTGTTAAAAAAAACAGTCATATTGTAATTTGGTGAATTCGCTGTATATACTGTAGGTGTGTTTGTTGGTTGCGACAAATTGCTACTTTTCAGCGTTTGTGACTTAAAATTATGAGTTGAGAGATTTAATTAATTGACCATATCAGTGTTTGAAAATGTGTTAATTATTAAAACACTTTTCATGTGTATTTAAGTTTACCCTACAAAAAACATAAGTTATACATATTTAATTATAAAAAATGTTAATTATGAAAATTGATTTCGTAACTTATTAGTGGATTCAACTTGACAAATAAACATTGACAAATGAACCGGTTTTATCTTCAGTGCAGTACAACTTCAGTCAACTTACAATTTTAAGGCAACAAGAAAGTATATTTTAAGTTAAAGTGCCTTAATATTTGTTGCAGTAATGTACTGTGCTGAAATGTTTCAAAACTTTAAAACGTTTTAGCTGCACTTCTGTTTAATTTCACGCTGCTGTATTGATACTTTTGACAAGACAATTAAAACACAGAAAACTAAAAGTAGAGTGTTGTGTGTGGAGTAATGTTTTGCTGTCCTGTTGTTGTGTTGTCCCTTGTAATGAGAACATTTCAGAGTTTATAGCTGAGTCCGTATACTGTATCTGTACGTATTTTTTGCATCGTAAACTTTTGTGTTTTTTTTATTTACGTGAATATTTAGCAACATTTAGCTGAGCTAACTAGTTGCTACCACGCTTGTGAATCAATAAAATGAGCAATACTGATTTTCTTGGAACTGTGACATTTTTTCTCAAGTTGTTGAGTCCTCTTTTTCCTCTTAACAGAGTTACGGAATAAATGTCTCGATACTTCAAAAGTGATATTACTCAAAATCAAAGCATTGTGGTGTGCCAAAGAAATAGTACTTTGATGAATGTCAAATCAGGTTCTTTATTGATTTACCGATATAATGTGTTAATTTACAGCCAAAGTAATGGTCTGCATATGTGCTTATTTTCATGGTTTGTTGCATGAACAAACATGATTTAAAAAACATATCATCAAATTCGAGGCATGCATACGACAGTAGTTACATTATTTAACCGCCGGGTGGCAGCATTTTAATTCTGTAGTATGTCGGGGATACAAAGAAGAAGAAAGTGATTCATCCCCGCTAAAGCAACAGAAGAAGAAGAAAAAGACGACTTGACGATTGTCGTCAGTTTGCGGAAGCCATCGACAACCTGAACAATAATCCTGTGCAATATTGACCCTGCGCTCGACGAAAAAGCAAGGTAGACCTTACAAAAACAACATATACTCGATGATATTGAATAACCAAATGCCTCCCAGCTGCAAGCGAGCGCAGAGAAACCGGCTTCCGAACGTCAATTTTAGCCCAGTTAGCTCGGGCCGCTCCAGCCCGTCAGTGGTCTCCTGCCATAGGCTAACGTTTGTCATAATGGTCTTTTGCGCGCTAATTTAATCGTGCTAACCTCGTTATTACAACGCGATCGTTACATTGAGTTAGTTTAGTTATTGAAGTACAGTCACTTCCGATACCTATGGCATTTATTTATGTTGTGGCGTAGATTGGGAAGGCCTTGTGGTAGATTAAAGTAGCGGGCCGACGTTAGCAATCACACCGTTCACTGTTACGAGCTCCGGCTTCTGACGTAAGCAGCCATCTTTTATTAACTATCGCCACTGATACTAAAGCACGGGAATAACGCCATCGCCAGCATACACGCCATTGCATTATTAGTGCATATAATTAGTTTTACATGATCATGTTGTTTAGAAGTCAGAAGTGGTGCATTCAACCCGTCCGAAAAGAATTCAAACCTGTTCTCTTTGCCTCCAGATAAGCTATTGATTTACAAACATGTGGGATGGACCAGGGCAAGGACCACGGGGAGGACCACCCTTCCGGTAAACGAGCACCATTCATCATTTAAAACCTAACATCCATCATTTCTATTTGCTATTAAGACCATTTTTGAACTAAAGTGAATTTTTTGTGTTCTGCCTGTTGAATGTGCTTTTTGCCAAGAAGTGAAATATAGTGCAACAAATGCAACACAGTTCATAAAATGTAATATTTTTCAATATTCTCATATATAATATATATATATATATATATTTTTTTTTTCTTCTCCAGATTCTACATATATATATATATATCTGTGTAAAATATGGAAAAATATTCATTCATTTAAATTATAAAACATGTGTCCAAACCTTTGACCCGTACTGTATATATTATATGTGTATGTATGTATAACAGATGCATTGAATATCTGTGGACATATTCAGCATCAAATGTTCTGCATTATATTGCTCCATCGATGTGCGTTTCTTGGTTTATGTGCTTTTTCAAACAAACAGGTAGCCAAATATGTTGATGAATAAATATACATTAATATATTAATTTATTCCAGTGGTGATCATCGTGGAGAGAGGTTTGGCGGCAGAGATCGTCCCATGCCTGATTATAGAGGTAGAGATGGGATGAACATGGGTCCCATGGGTCATATGGGCCCGAGACCTCAACATATGCCTCCCATGTCCCCTATGGACATGAGGAGGATGGAGGGACCCCCCATGAGGGGTCGTGATATGGACCAACGTGATATGAGAGACAGAGAGCCAAACCGAGATTTCTGCCGAGCCGGAGAGGAGTCTGACTTCAGTCTGAGAAGACATTATGAAATTTCTATCAGAGACAAACTGATGAATTCTTCTGGTTTCCAAGGACCAGGCAGGAACTTGCTAGACATGGGAGGGAGGGGTATGCCGCCACGGGAGCCCAACAACAGATTTATGGACATGAGGGACAGGGAGCCATTTCAATACCAGGGGCCGCCGCTCAACAATCCCAATACTGATGGAAGAAGAGGGTTTCCCATGGAGCGAAGTGACGGCTTTAGGGACATGCGCGACCGGCCCCAACCAGGCACCGATGACTCTGAGGGCTATAACATGGACTTACAGCCACGTGAACGCAGAGCGATGGACACCGACCGAAGAGGAGGGCCGCCTTTCAACCCAAGAGGTGGCTTCGATTCTGACATGGATTTCAGAAATCGTCCGCCGGCTGAATTTAGAGACCGGGATCGATCTCCCATACGTTTTGGAAACTGTGACGCTCCCCCAGTGGACAGGGCAAGATCAAACATGCCCGCGGTTGCTGGCCCTCAAAGACCAGAGTTTATGGGTGCACAAAACCTCATCAGGGAGAGAGAATACGTAGACGCCAGCGGGAGCCCCCTAATGGATTATCGAAGCGGCGAAGAGATGACGCTTGCGGAGGAGTGGAAGAACCGTCGAAAGGACAAGACTCCTCTCTTAGAAGTTGGTAAAGGTATGGCCGATGTAACGAAACCCGGCTTCCCTGCGGGTTTTGGCCGAGATGTGAACGTGAGAGATCCACCGTCCTTTCAGCAGAGGGACAGGCCACCTGTCAAGTTCCCGGGGAAAGAGGTCGCCTTTCCTCACGGGGACCACTTTCCTGCCATGGGTCTTCCCTCAATCGCCAGCAAAGCTCCGCAAGACCACGCACGCCCGGATATGGGTCTCCTCGCCAGCCCCCTCGGGAGAGAAAACGAGAGCGAGCCGTGGCTCGGAGACCGGAACCCAAAGCACAGGCCGAACAAATCCAATTGTGACGAACGGCTCCTTTTCCATCAAGAGAAGAATCTGCCTCCGCATGTGATGCAGAAGCCAAACGATTGTTTTGAAGGGCTGAAAGATCTCCCGCATCAGGGGCCTGCGAGGGGAACCATGGGGACGGAGGGTGATTTCCAAAGCAGCGGCCCTGTACAGACGAGAGACCAAGACTACAGGGACATCGATTACAGAACGGGGTCCGGGAGGGCTTTTGATTACAAGCACCAGGCACTTCCAGCACCGGAGAAACTCCTCAAAGAGACCAAACCAGTCACCCCTTCGAAGTTCAGTGAGTCCGGTTCGCAGGTAGGTGCATTTTAAGTTGGTTTAAATGTTTAAATGTGTTTGCATTCATCGTCACATTGGGCTGTTTCGTAACCTGAACTGTGATCAACATTCCCACGAAAGGATCAGGATTACAGAAACGCGTCAGTGGAGGACAAGGTTTCCAATACGATATCCATAATTGGTATTCCAAAGACTGCCACAATGGAGCAGGTAACGATCAAACAGAAAAGCCTCTTTAAGTGTCTGACCGTCGGCGTACAGAGCCGCCGAACCACTGACCCACTTTGACTCCTTCTATTGCAGATCCTCGGCGCCTTCGCGGTCCGGGACGGCGTGCCGATGCAGGGGATGAAAATCAAAAATGTTATGCCAGGTAAGAACTAAGTTCCTTTGTGAAGCTGTTTTGGGGCAGTCGATCGCAAACATGTCCCACGACTTTTCGCTTTTTTACGACATTCGAAACTTCGCCTCTTTTCTTTTCACGTTGTTGGTTGCTTTTGTTGTCGGCGGTGTGTGTGTGTGTGTGTGAGAACTCGCTCAGTGGGGACTGAGGGGGGGCGGGAGGGGGCTCTGTTACGCCGTCCTTTTCCATGTTTGAGGATTTCTGGTCTTTGTGACAATCGGAGGATTTACCGAGGATTCAATATATTAGGAGCTTCGGAGAGTGTCAGTTCTAAAAAAAAAAAAAAAAAAACTAAAAAAGAAATTCTGTGGCAAGTGACTCATTGAATGTGTCTGTGTGCCACTTAAAGAGCTGAAAAATACCGTCACAAACCTGAAATGGAGACGGTCTTGTTAGTGCCTCGTTCATCCCGCTGATCCAAACATCTGCTTTAGAGTCTCCCACAGTGGATCATCACGGTCATGGATGATTCCAAGCCTTTATTTTATACTGTCTCATGCTGTTAATTTTACATGATGCATCAAAATGGTCATCGCTGAAAGATATTGGGTGATTTTTATTTATTTAAAAAAAAAGAAAAAAAAAAGCCTGGTAAACGCTGTGTCTCCATGGTGATCACTCACTGCCACTGGTTTGGAATATCTGCCACGAAGGGCTTTGATAACACACAACGACTCGCGTGACACCAGTCAGTCAAGACTGACTAGATCAAAAGCGTAAACAAAATGTGTGTTTTCCCCCTGAGGTATGTATGTAAGTCGAGGTGAATAATTTCGCTCACGCCGATCTCGATGTATTCACCAACTGCTGTCTTTTCATGTTTTAGTGGGTGACTGTCATTGCTGGCATTGACTAACAAAAACCCATCTGTATTTCAAATGCTGTCCCCAGGTTACAGCTACGATACGGCCTATGTGGAGTTTTTAAACCTCGAGGATGCAGTCCACTTCATGGAGTCCAACAAGGTGGCCCATCCTCGTCACTCTACGAAGGCCGTCTCTCCCGTCGGGATTATGAGGGGCTGAGAGGGCATTTAGTCGAAAGGGGAAGGGGGGGCGGGGGCGGGGGACACAGATCCTGGGCAGGGGTTGCTTTTACTTCTCTGTGCGCTTAGTTTGGTAAAGGAGAAGATGACCTTTGGTGACCCTTGCAGATGATTTCAACCCTCAGAAGTTGGTCCTGGTTAAATTTAGTTAGTTAAATTCTAGTACTTCAGGTTACCTGTTTTTTAACCTGTACACAGAAATGCAGTAGGTTTCCCTCACACCGTTGCCTATAATTTTAACCCCAAAGGGGCGTAATCTTGGAAAGGATTTAACCATAAAAATACAGTTATTTGGGGGGGGGGGGTGGATTTGAATGATAAAAAAGGAGCCGTTGCCAGCCACCGTCGCATCGGTTGTTATTTCTCCGTGATAACCAGGAGGATAAAAGGAAGTGACCGCTTGAGGCTCTTTCAAGTCTGACTTTCTTAAAACAATGCAGGGAGCTGGTTGTAGGGGCAAGTATTTCACCTTCACTCTCGACGTAAGCCAGAGCGACACGTTACGAAGGAATCCACTGTGGAGTCCACCAACGGCGGAGGTTTAGCCCCGTGAATCGTTGCTGCGACGGTTCCTGCGATGTTTGTTATCTCATTTGCAAGAATTAGCTTTTTTTTTTTTTTATGTGTTTAAAAGTAACCTTGAAAAATAATATTTTAGTGCTCAGTTTTTGGTATAATTTTCTCTGGCATGTATGGGTCTACATTGTATTTCTATTTTATTTAGATTTGCAATGCTGGGGCCCCACAAGGTCACAGAGTCCTCCGGCACCCTTTATGAGGTTTACATCTTTGGTGCTTCGTGAAATGTGTTTGATAAATTCTCGATGAGTTTGGTGCAGATGTTCACGTCTGAATGTCCAATCCGAACAGTCGTGGTTACCGTCTTGACTCGCGCAGGGAAGCAGACACGCGCCTACTCGACGAATCGGCACACATTTCGATCCGAGAAGATGAAATCACGGGGTTTTCTCTGACTTTTCCTTCAGCACAACTGAGGTTGAATTTGAGGTGACATTTCCCTCCTCCTGATGGAGACTTTATTGGGCTTTGTGCACTATGCGGATCCCCTCACTTCTTCATTAGGACCATCAAGTCCATTTTTATTCTTCTAATGCTTTTGTTTATTTGGCAGTTTTGGTTTTCTTCACGATGAGCAATGCGACCTCCTAAAGCCTCTCGTTGTCTTCTTTGGCGAAGTTCTTTCAGCTCTTCGCAGCACTTGCAGCCGCGTTCTCTTCTCAACGCTGCATGTCCTCTTGATGGATTTCTCCTGATCTCCTGGCCTTCTGAACTTCGCGCACCTGAATTTCTTCGAGCAGTCTGTGAATTGATTTTCACATCTTAACACGATGAACACTGGCAAGAATTGCTGTGCTTTGATTTTCTGTGTGAAGCTGTGGAGGAGCCCAGTAGCTCGGCGTAGTCGGGGATCGGGGGAATTGTCGCTGAAATGTGTAGCAGTTTGTTTGGCTTCGCTAACGTTGGCGCATTTCGTTGCTTCAAATGGCCACTTGGAAGCCACCGTGGATGGTAAAGAGTTCCGCTTTGTGCTCTACAGTGCGTCTTTAATGTGTGGTTTTTAATGGTAAATCTGGTGCAAGTTGGATATTTTTTTTAAAATAACCTTTGACGGGTGTTTGATGTTCAACCTGCATGATTATGGATAATTAGCGTAGCGCTGCCGATGTGCCATGAACTCCTTGAAACTGCTTTTGTGTCAGTTTTGGAGTCTTGTTTATTGGGTGCTTCCACTGGTTTAGTCTGGTTAGTATATTTGACCTGGTTCCACTTCTACTACTGCGCTGCACTACTTAGTCAATTTTATTCAGTACTGTGCTTTGGACAGCTACCGGCACCTATTCAGCAAATCGAATTGCTGCAGCTAGTTTCTGCATTTAGGATCTTATGCACTTGTTGTTGTTGTTGTAGTAAACTGCATATCTTTTGTGTTTTGGTCGGATAAAACCAGCAGTTGGAAGATGTTTCACTGGGCTTTAGGAAATTGTCTGACCGTGGCAATCTGACAATTCATTCATTTATTTTTCTGAACCAAATAATCTCTTGTGCAATTGTTCGAAATAATCTGCCGATCAGATGATACTGAAATAATTTAGCCGTAGATTCTAGTTCCGCTAAAGTATTTAGCCTAGTGTCAAAGTGCCCGTGAGAAGCACGATGCTCAATCTGGGCTTTGGCTCACTACCTTAAGTGTTTGCCCGTTTCGCCCTCAGCAGTGAGGAGGGGGGGGGCTTAACCTGCCACAGTGCATGTTGGGTGTCATTGGTATTATTTCAATATAAGTCACGGATGTCGTACGATTCTGACCGATCCCCCTCTGTTCTTCTTCCAGGGGTCCCTGAAGGTTGGCAGTAGAACGGCCTCCATGAAGTACATACAGCCGGAAGAGCGTGAAAGGAGTGTTAACGTGAGTACAGCCGGGGAGGTTTTTGTTTTTTCTCCACTTGATTTTATAGGAAATTATTATTAGATTTCCTACAATATTACTAAATTACTGTCGGGGACTAAATCCACAAATTTCGGATGGAGAAATTGTACTTTTTGCATGACGGCAAACGCACGACATCAGAACAGCGCAATTGACGGTGTCTCCACTTTCCTCCGTCTGCAAATTAGGAACCAAATCCCAAAGTACCTCAACTCCAGGAGCCCCCGTTGCCCAGACCAGATGAGCCTTTAGAAAAGTTGACGACCAACCTAGATGGGTCCAAGCTCAAGGACCCTCCGGAGCCATTGCCCCCCGGCCAGTGGCAGCGTAGCTCCGACCTGACCCCCGAGGCCTGGCAGCAGCAGGTGGACCAGCAGCTCCAACTCCAGGAAACGGATCAGCAGCCGGAGTCTTGGGCCAACCGCAACCTCCCTCATCACGCTTCACACCAACCCGACTCCGTCTTCAAAGACAGCAAAAGTATGTCGCGTTGAGATCGCGATCGCGCTGTTTACCTTCGGGCGTTGGCGTGCGCCGTGATTCACAATCGAGACCAAACGTTCCACTTGTGTCACTGTTACAGCCATGATAATAAAAAACGTCAAGCCCACCACCACGGTAGAGACCATCCTGAAAGCCTTGGATCCCTTCGCGTATCTGGATGAACGAAACGTCCGCCTGGTCAAGGCCAAGCCGCCGGGAGCCAAGTGTTTCTGCTTTGTGGACATGGACTCCCACGAGGTACCGCGAATGCGAATGCACGCAGTGTGCGTTTGCCTCTTTGATTCAGAGTTTTGTGATTGGCTTCTTTGCGCAGCATCCCGGTGATTCGCCAGCACTCACCGTTGTGTCTTCCTTCGTAGCAAGTGACACGCCTGGTTGAGCTCCTCACTAAACCCAGACCCCTCTATGTCGATGGAGTCCGAGTTTACGCAGAGGTGGCAAAACCTTTGAAGAACCAAAAGTAAGTCCACCCCCCATGCGAGGGTTTCCTTATCCACTTTGTCCACTAGAGAGATCCCATCTCATTGGTTGCTGACTGACTATCCGCCTGTTGTAGTTTCAGAAGAGACTCTGATAAATCAAACAGCTCCATCCTCGGGTTCCCCCCGGACGCGAGCATGTTGGGGGTAAGTTGTGGTGTCACGTGTGTTATTTTACAGAGCTTTAAGAAGGAGAAGACGACCTGTAGTTTTAATTCGATGCTTTATTTTTTCCCTGCATATCATCAGCATCCGTACCAACCGCCCCCACAGCACCTGCAGCTTCTGCAGCCACCTGCTTGTGCCCCCACTGGACTGCCAGGTGGGACTCAGGCCCCCAATCCGGTATCTTGGTCCCTGGGCACTAAATACAATTACTAAACCCAATGCTTCTTTTGCCACCAGCTGATTTCACATCTGGCGGCAGTAATCCTCCCCTGTCGTCAGACTTCGCCATTGGACAGGTAGATCACGAAGCCAAATGCAAATCTCTGTTTGCCTCAAAGCACTTTGGCGAACTGTACATCTCCTTTTGACGCCTCGTAGGGAGTCAGCTACGGGGATCCTGCCGCTGTGGATCCGTCTTACCTGGCTGGTGGACCGCAGGTGGCCGCAGAATCAGCTGGGTTGGCGGTCACCGCAGACGGATCGCAGCCCTACGTCTATGGTAACAGTCCAATCCAGAATCTACAGGAAGCGTTTATTGTTTTGCATCTGTAGTAACGACATCGTAGTTATCAACTCGTGTTAGTAGCTGCACTCCGATAAACAACTTCCTGAATGTTTGACAGGGAAACGTGGAATTACATCTCCATGCACTTTTTCTCCGGCAGGATTGGACCCCATTTGCACCTTTTTCAAATGAGTACAAACATGCATGTTTATCTATTTGTCACGATTCTTCCAGGCTCCGAGATTCCAGACATGACCAACTACCTGTACGATTCCACGTCAGGCTTCTACTACGATCCTGAGACGACGCTCTACTACGACCCGACGTCTAGAGTGAGAATCCAACATTGATCAGCGCTTTCTCCTGCCTATGAGCAGACGCAACAAGTGTTTGTGCGGCTTTCAGATATACAATCTTAGCAGACTGACATTCAGCTAGCGACTGACTTCTTATGTGTTTTGAAAATAGTTTCCTACACAGGCTGCAGTTACGACCCAATCTGTAACCACAATGAATGTGTCTGAAATCATTCCTTTTGCCATTAAGTTCTCCCTCCTTGTTGTGTGCAGTACTTCTACAATGCTCAAACCCAAGAATACATGTACTGGGATGCCGCATCAAAGACCTACATCCCAGTTCCAGGAGGCAATCCTACGGCGAGCCAACCGATGATCATGACCGCTGAAGATCAGGCCATTCTATCCAACCCGGCCGCAGATGCTCCTCTGGAAATGAAGAAAGCACTGGACCCTCCAGACGCCGCAGAAGATCCAGAAGCACCTCCCCTCTCTGATGCCGGCTCTGCGGCGGATTCTCTGGCGGCTTCCTCATCAGCAGCTCCTGAGAGGAAAGACGACGACGACTCCAAAAAGGACAAGGACAGCGAGAAGCCCAGAAGTCTCGCTGCTGTCAAGGTAGCACTTTGTTTACAGTACCGGTGCGAACGAACCTTAAACGCAGCTGTGTTGGGGGAAAAAAAGTGAGTTTGGACATTTGTTGCCGTTTGCAGATCATGAAAGATATGGAGCGCTGGGCAAAGATCCAGAACCGCCAGAAGGAAGGCGTTCGTTCCTCGTCCCCGTTGCTGATGCGCGGCATGGACGACGACAGGAGGCAGTCCAAGACGGCGGACGCCGGTTTCGCCGTCTTTGAGAGGAAGGTTAGAGACTCGGTTCCAACTGCCGCATTTAGTCTGTGCGTTGTTCTTTTTTAAACTAATTTTTTTTTTACAATGAATGCAGATGGATTTGTTTCTTTCACCTAGTAAATCTTTTTGGCCCCGTTCTCGTTTTACATCCTTAGATATCCGGTGCAGATGATCTTTTTAAGAAGCCGCTTGCGCCTCTTAAGAAAGATGAAAAGTCAAAGGTAACAACCCTCAAGTTCCTTTTGCATTACATAAGTGGCATAAATACTTTTTAAATGAATAATTCAGATTACATACTCATATATTTGGATACATTTTTGACGTTTGCTCGGTTTGCTTCCCCAGCGTCCAATGGGCTCACTGGGTCTGCTGGCATCTGACTACGCAGCTGGAAGTGACGAAGAGGTGGAAGAAGACAAGGAGGACGCCTCTAAAAGCATTCAGGGTGGCCAGTCCGAAGACTCGGATACCAAACTGACCGACTGGAAGAAGATGGCCTGCCTGCTATGCAGGAGACAGTTCCCCAACAAGGACGCTCTCATCCGCCACCAGCAGCTGTCCGACCTGCACAAAGTACAAATGATCATCTTCCATTCAAAGAGTTGACCGTGACGCTGCGGATATAGCCTCTCATACTCTGATGTATTCTTTCAACAGCAAAATATGGAGATCCACCTGAAGATCAAGAGGTCGAAGAAGGAGCTGGAGGCACTGGAGAACCAGGAAAAAGAAGTAAGTGAAAATCCGCTTGGAGGAGCAGCTGGGCCGAGGGAATGTTAGTTTGATGGTGGAATGTGTTCTTCTCAGTTGATTTCCAGAGAACCTACCAGGTCACCAGAACCGAAAAGAAGGAAACAACAACAGCCGCAGCATCATAACAGCTGGGCTGGAAGCTCCAGGTGGGTGGGTTTTTAACTTCTATTAAAGCATTTAAGTGTCTCGAAAACCTTTTGGGCTTCACCGGTTATTCTCGTTGCTCAGGGAGATGAATAAAGTCAGTGATCGACCTGGTTTAGGAGCAGAACCCGTCCCGGTAGGAGTTGACCTCTTTATTTCATTCAATGTGGAGATTTTGTTAGTTTTCTCTTTTTCTTTTCTTTTTTTTAACCTTTCATTGCACTTTTCCAGCAGAAGAAAAAGAAAGAGCCTGTCGTCTGGGACCACACCACCTACAAACAAGCAGTACGCAAGGCCATGTTTGCACGCTTCAAGGAACTCGAGTGACCTCCTCACAACACATCCTCACTTTGATAATATGTGAATTGTTGATATGAAATGCTTGACCACCGTGGCATGAGAAATCCGTTTGACTGTCTTTGTATTGTGACACTATCCAACCAGTTTTCTACACTGAAATCATGTGAACCAATAACAGTGTTGTAAAAATGGCATTACAATGCTGCAGTGGGGCTAAAGGTAAAGAAGTCAAAATGATGATGATGAAGGTGTTTATTCGCGGTGTGTATTTTTGCCCCCGTTTTATGTGTGTTTAGAAGTGAAGTGACCAGGTAGTCTTTGTTTCCTTTCTTTTTTAATGATATTCTTACACTGGCCACATTTACATTTTGTTTTAACATAGTGTTTTTTTTTGTTTGTTTTTTACATTTTCATGGGTAACATTGACATGTTGTATGTACACATTTTAAGTAAAAAAATATTCTGGACTATCTTTTGTGAAGTGTTAATTTTACTTGAATGAGGTTGGTGTGTGCGTGTACACGCACCCCTCATGTCCACCAAGTGGCAGAAAGAGACCGTGTTCTGTCTTTCTACGTGAACTCAAGTGGCTGATTCTGGGAATTTGTCTCATGGATTCAGGTAAAAAAAAAAAAAAGCTGCATCTGCCAGCGAGACGTTGGACATTTGAAGCTTCGGCTCTTTGAGGGTGAAGCTTTAATGTTGCTTCTCTGCAGGAGTTGGAACATAACGCTTTTCCTCTGACCTTCACAGGTCTGAAGGAAGCGCTGCAGCCGTGATTCAAGGAGTGTGGAGGATTGCGTCGGTTTGGCGTGATGACACACTACCTCCTTTGGGACCAGTAACAAGACCACTAGGGAGCCCGAGGCGCTGCAGTCTGTGACAAACTGCTACTCACACCTTTGAATGTGCAACCGCAATCATGCCTCATGTTGTGGACAATAAACACATGGTCCTCATTTAGTTATCAACAGGTAGTAACCGGTGTTTCACTAGCATTGGATAAAATGTGAGCCTAATTGTGACTTAGGAATATGGAGTCTGTGAGGATGCAGGGAAACATAAGAAAGCCTCAGTTTAGTGTAGACCTCCTTCTGCGGCTTGGCAACAAAACTGAGAGAAGGACCAACAAAAGTACATTAATCATCTGCAGGTTCACATGTGCATTGAAGGCCCGACACATTAAAATGTTATTGCTTTCAGTTGTAAAATCTTAAGTCCAAGGGGACAGCGATAAGCATAAAGTCATCCGGTCACAACGGGGTAAAAACGTGTTCCGGTGAGTCCTGATTCACAAAGACCGGGTATTGAGTTTAAACTTGGTCTGTTCATCTGATATCTTTTTCTACGTATCTAGCGTGGTATCATTGATTCCTACTACTAAACTATACCAGCAGCCTAAAGACGATAAACTATTCTTTACCCCATGATATAGCTTCACTCTGTTCTGTGCATCGGACTACACAGCTTATATCTAAGCCGTGTAGACAGTTCCATTACAGCTGCATTTTCAATCTGTCCTGCTCGTAGCTTGTGATCACATTTCTATTCAATGTAGGTCAGTATAACTTGTCAGAGCAACAGATTTCAGCATATCTATATCTGTGCATTTGCATATAAATAGAGAATGTATTACCAAGATTGACATGGAATTAGACTTCATGCATGTTATATTCATGACCTAGTCAAATAAATACAAATTTCCAGTTTCTGTCTTGAAGAGGATAAACAGGCGTTATTTAAAAAACCTGCCATCGAGATGCCAGAAAGCAACGTGTAACGCAGTGACCAAATGGCAGAAGGGGGCATTTGGAGGAGGAATAAGTCTATTCTCTCTTAATCTAATTTCCATATCTCCGTTCTGTCACAAGACCCCAAAGACGCTCTCAGCTCCCAGAGACCGATGTGGTCATTAGCCCGTCCTAACTGGCTTCCCCGTGAAAACGAACGCGTCAAAGACATGCGGTTTTAGTGTCCCCCGTGTGTCCGTCTAGAGCTCGCAGGCAGCGCGAATGTCAGCAAAAGGTGGACAGGGGGTCCAATTAGCTCAGCTGGACGGCTCTTGGTCTGCTGGACGAGACAAGAAGAAGAACGCAGTCAGCAGGACTCTCAGATGTTGGCACGTGCCATCAGGCCACGGCGACGGCAAAAGGAGGCAGATGCATCGTTTGATTGCTTTTAATGAAGGTCTGGTAAACTATTCCTGCAGCTGAACAAAAGATGCTCCACAGGCTCAAAAAACCCACTTGGGATCTTATTAGCCATCAGATCTTTCCATTTGTTCAAAGCATGCATGACACAAAGTGCACGTTGCATCAAAGAGAAGAAAGAAGAAATAGGTTATTCTATGATGCGCTTGTGTGGACATCTCCATGCTTTTCTTCCCAAACTCATCCCATGTAGGGGGGCCCGCGTGTTCGTGGTCGGCCCAGGCACACGCTAGAGACACAACATCACCACAACATTGTCTTGAAAAATGTCCCCGTGATTGTCAGGTGGGGGACATACGTCAGAGCACAGCTTACACTGAGTTTGGACCAAGCAGAACCAGTTTCCGCTGCCAGACTGTCACTGAGAACATTAAATGCATTCATAACATTTGAAAATGATGTTATGGTTCTGCCCTTCGTCACCGATGGAGAAATGACATCACGGGTGGTGTATCGACGTAGAAAACAGACACCCGGAATGTTTCCGTCTGCTTATTTTCTGTAAAGATGTAGCGGCCGAGTGCAGTTTACAGTTGTCTCATTTCACGCCGTGAAAAAACGAGAGCTGCAAAAGATTTGTGAAGCAAATGTTGTAATTGTACTGTGACCCCCGCTGCCATAGAGCTGAAACTTCTGCTTAATGTCCCTCATCGTGACGCCTGGCAGCTGGTTTGAATGATCTCTCAATGTAGTTTATGCATGAGGCTCTTTATCTGGCACTTTATATGCATCAGTTGTAATTATCCTCACCAGGTCCGGCTTCATTAGACTTGACCAATTGCTTTGTTGACTGGAGTGAGCAACTTTTACCCCGAATCAGGTTCTGTCCAGCCAATACAATTTCTCACAGCCGTGGAGTTCAAGCACTCATCCTTGTACATTATTAATGACCTGCTTAATTTTTTATGTAATAAATGGTTGAGTGAGCAATTTGACTGAGCAACCACAAGGCCGGGCGAAGAAACAATAATACATTGAGTCAATGTTAGCTGTGGGGACTGTCAATTACTGACGTGGCCAGGTAGCACGCTGCTCAGGGGGAAATGTGTAATTAATCTTGGCTATTTATTTATATATTCTCAATCTGGTGTGGAAATAACAGGCTATTATGTTGTTAACATTTTCCAGCAATAATATTAACTCATGGGAATGTCTGATTAATTTAACATGGGGGCCATATGGACGAAACATCATTCCAGGTCAATTCCTCGCCTCAGTTTATTATTGCAAGTCACATGAAGCGGAAATAACCGTCCCTGCAATCAGCCGCTGCTGCTGTGTTAAGCATTTATACAATATTACCTTTAATAGTCCGTTCTGTTAGCATATTAGCTGCTGTCCATCTGTCTTCTCATGCCTGCTTTATCCAGTTCCTCAGTTGCAGCTCGGCAGCCGTCACCTCCGTAAGTACACGCGTAGCTTTTTTTTTACTGCCGTTATTTTGATGCTGCATGACAATGGACCTCAAAAAAAGTAACTGATCATCCACATCAATATCTTGGTGCTTCGTGTGTTGCACGTCTGGGAGGTCAGGAGAGTAAAAAAGAAGACACCCTCCCCCCCGTCTAATATATCCCACCTGAAGCCAAAATCAAGGTACACCTTGACAGTCATGAAATGTCATGACGTTCACAAGCAGAGCCTGAATAGTGAGAACGCTCAGCTCTGTTTCTCAGGGTATCAGGAACGTCTTCCATGCCAAGTATGCATTGTCACAGCTGGAACTGAGATCCTGGTCTTAGACCCCCGACAACAGAAATATGGCCATGTTTCCCAACCTTCTCACAAGGCGGTACCTGTGTAGTGGGGCCCAAGTAAATGTGCACTGAATCAGCGGGTGCTGAAAGGCTCTCACGGCACCGGCTTCTTCCCTCTGCGGAAGGAACCGGAGAACACATGGCCAGTTTCATCAGTGGTGGGTTTTCAGTTTGAGGTTCTCCTCGTGTGATGAACCTGTGAGCACGGTGTCGGGGGAACGGACGAAGACGTGGCGTCGCTGGCTTTTCTCATTCAGCCAACGTCACAACTTGATCCACGCTGAGCTGGCTGCAGGAAACTGTCACGCCTGCTCTTGGCTCAAGAACGTCGGGGGGGGCATTGCGGAAACACAATAACCTGCGTTCAAGCCAATTGCTGGAGTGAAAATGACTGTACAAATGATTCATTGTCCTAGAGGCACAAACATCAACAGCCGTATCACGATTGTCAGCTTTGAGGGATTATGGCAATCTGCAATGTTACAATGCCAATGTTACTGTCTTTCTCTCGATTTTCCCCTGATAAGTAAATCCCCTTTTGAGTTCAAATCCGTTTAATGCTTATGTTTGTGCATGAAGAATAGAACGTCAAATGAAAGCTGAAACAAAGTCGGTCCATATATGTGAGAGGGACAGAGGTATTTTGCGTTTTGTCCTCAGATGGAGCGCTTGAGACCTAGTGAGGGACAAACGGAGGCCATAAATCCTTGTTCCTCTCTCGGAATGCATTGTGCCCAGGATGTAAAGCGCCAAATTATAAGCGCCTCCGTAAAGAAGTTTTTTTTTTCTTTCCTAAGTATATTTAAATGACACCTTTATGGCTATTTCATCTATCAGCCTCCTCTGTTTCGATGCCTCACGCAAAGCCTCCCTCACTCGGAGACACTTTCACCTCCCAGGAGAGAGAAGTGACTCCGACTCGTCCCTGATTGCTGCGTGGGCGCGAGGGAGACGAGGGAAGTGCTGTAAACGTTCGCGCCTTAATGGCAGCCTGCTAAACCTCGAGTGCGTCGCCCCGGAGCCTCTACGCGTTAGCGGGGGTCTAGTTCCTTGAGAATATCTTAAGTTCAGGAGAGAAATTATCTTGGGACAATTGGGCTTTCATGAAATGCATCTACCTCGGGATCGTAATGAACCAGCAATTTGCCGTTTTGGTTGACTTACACTTTTCACAGTCAAAACCCGCTCACAAGGTTTCTCAGGCCGTTGCAGGATTGTCCATTGTCCCTGCTTCTGTGTGTGTGTGTGTGTGTGTGTGTGTCCCTCTGCCCTGCCATCAACCTGAGCCCAATCCACCTACACACCTGCCATCCATCAGCGTGGCACCTCTTGACGCTCGGCACGCGCCTGCCAGCAATCTGCTTATTAAGTCCACAGTGTGTCAGCCGTCTCTCCTCACCGGACCTTTATTGTGAAGAGGTTGGTGTTGCATTTTGCCTTTAAAGTGTCCCACCATCATGTTGATAATGATTATTATTCCATTTTCAGCCAGTGTGGCAGTTTTTACTTCTGGCCTCAGTAGTTTAACGGTTTTCTCTCGTGTCTTAAAATCCCAGACTTTTCCCAGTGTTCTTTGCAGTTCTTCGCTCCTTTACTCCCTGATAAGTGTCAAACTTCATGACTCTTCTCTTAATCTCCTCTCCAGCTCATCATGTTGGTGAATCGTTTCCCTCACGAAGCAGAAATGAAAGGCCCATTTTCGTCCAAACAGCCATAGATCAGATCGTGTGGTCTTATCAGAGCTAACACCCCCTTTGCATGTCCAATGAAGCCCAACGATGAAAGATTACTGTTAGCAGGCCCTGATTGATGGCTGCGTGCTGAGGATACTTCTCCATAGCAGAGCCGTCCGCCCCGAAGCTCTGATGTACATTTTCTACAGTCCATTTCTTGAGAAGTACAGACTTGATGTCCGGGGAAGCATCTCAGGTAAGAACGTCTGACGAAGTTATTTTTCGCTTTAAAGGTGCTTGATAAATTGTTGGTTGATATACAAATCCATCTCTAGAGAACATCTGGATTTGATCGTGTTGTTGTCTTTGTGTTGATTTCATGGACAAACAAATTACACTGTAAAACAAAAGCTAAATCCATTATATCATGCGTGAGATTCTATTCTGTGTGTTTACACATACTGTAGATGTGGGATTACTCTTCATCTGTGAATGTTAGGACGTTGAAAGATTTTAGGAATTGCAGTTATTATTTAATAGTGTGCCTGTATAGAAACCCTAACATGACACGTCTGGCCTTGTGTTGAAACGCGTCCTAATGCCTTTGGTTACGCTCTGATTCGTCGTTTGGTGCCAACGTGAAGTTTGCATGTGTGGTTTGGACTGAAATGTCTCAACATCTGCTTTGCGGGCTGCCACGAAGTTTTGGACATGCATTCAGATCTCCCTCGCAAACAAATTAAAGAAACTTAAAGGGTTTTTATCCAGTGCCACCATCGGGTCAAAGCCTGTTATTTTCCCACATGACCAAAACATTGATTCAACAATGAAAATACTCCATTATTAAAACTAACAGTTTACAGTTAGTTTTTAATGTGCCGTTTCGGGCTCTTGCTCGAGGAGTCAGTTTGAGATTCCCACCGTGTCTTCCCATCTAATCACTAATCACCGTCGTACATGGAGTAGCTGAGGGACACAGGAGGTTGTGTTACACACTCACCTTTGTCTTGCGGCGTCTTGTGTCCGCCCGCGCTGGTGTGCGCGCCGCCTCTGCAGCTGTTCAGACATAAATCAAAGGAGGAAACTGGACGAGACCCTCTGGTCAAACGTGCCCACGCGCTTTCTACCAATCAGTGACCACGAATACCCTCAAACTGGATTATGTCGAATCCACCAACTGTGCGAATGTGTTAATGCATCGAATGGAGGGTAAGATGGTGAAGACCCGACAACACTACGACGTAATGATGTTGGTCTTCTCCGGGCGCTTGTTTTGTGTTCCACTGAGTTTTCCTGAAATCCTAGAAGGTGTTTGATCTGCCGTGCTGCATTTGGCCCAGACCACTATGAGTCCTTGGCATATCGAGTGGTTCAACAATGGCATGTCATGCCTCCGGCCTCGCCTGCCATTTGAATATCAACTGTCAGACGTTACAGGAAGAGACCTGCTCCGAATGAAAATGCCCCGCGGCATCTGAAATTACACAGCAATTTATATGTCATCTGTAATCGTTGCATCCACATCGGATCCTGTGACAGCCGTTAATTATAAGTATTTTGCGTGTTTCTCTCCTCCTCTGCTTTAGAAATCTACCTGGATTCTCTGTTTTTTTTCGATGACGGTACAAACTTTGATATTGGAGATTGTGTCGATAAAAGTGGACAACATTATACTGCAGGTGCTGATAAGATAAGAAAAAATTAAGGATCAACACAAAAGACCTAATGCCTCTTACCCAACTGTCCATCACTGGGATGCACATGTCTTATACTCCACTAGTTTCCACTCATTCTACCTCCTTTCTTCTTTTTAAGTCACTGTTGTTATTTTGTGCTTAGTCGGCCGTTTTTGACTGCATTTTGTGTCTTAACCTTCTTTCACACAGTAATCACAAGCAGAAATGTCATTACAAATTATGTAAAGTAAAAAGTTATGTTAGTACTTTGGAGAAAAATATGTCTGTGCACAAATTAAAGTTATAAACAGAAGAAATAAATTATATTTGTCAACATGTAAGGGTGAGTTCAAAGATGTAACCGCAGCAAAGACTATAAATTGCTTAAATGTTTTCGATGATAACTGCTCTGTGTGGTTTGCGGTCCATGTTGAGTAAGAGTGCATTGTGTGTTAAAAAACATTCATTTTAGTCACCGTATAGTTAAAAATCAATTCTGCTCTATTAAAGTTCTTTGTGATGTCAGCTAAATCTTTATTTATATACACATTTAAAACAAATTGCTACTGTTTCTTTGTCCTACTTAGAAAATTGGATAAATCAAAAGTCTGCATTTCACCTTCCAGCATTTTATAATCCTCAAGTCTGTAAAACTTCCATTTCACTGACACAATACACACATCAGCAGACAGGAATTATTGGCAATTGTGCATATTTCTGTGTATCTAATCCTATTGACTGTCCAAGGTGTTTCTCAAAGATGACTGAGCCTGCAAGAACTCACATGGCCTGGAAGTGAACTTTAGGCATGTCTGCCACATATTGACCTCTGACCTGTGTCCAAACAAAGGAGACACGTGATTAGTTCCTGTAGAGGTTTCACTGACTGATAAGAAGCATCACAAACGTCCCAGGCTGTTAACGAGGCACATCAAAAAACGTCAGGTAACGGAATTCCGTACCATGAGTCATTTACTGACATTATTCATTTTTTCCAAAACATTTCACTTATTTGTTTTATTTGATCCTTTATCCTCCCATCAAGTGAAAAAAAAAACGAAGCACCTATGTTAATCAAGTGCACCGAGCTGTCCGCTGTGCACTTGATTAACATTCATAATTTCTCGCATGCTTAATCTCCTGCGTACTTCAAATCACCACATCTGCCCAAAACTATGATCAAAATCTGACATCATGCAGCTGTTACCCCCCTCCCCCCGCTGTAGCACAATCAGGGTTTACTCATGCTGCAGTATTATCATAACCAGTCCGCTTTGGTATACACACGCAGACTCTCAAGCACACTGTCTGTGCAAATGGGAAAGCACAAACTGTCCGGCTTGTTACATGAATTAAATGGCCAAACAGTGTTCTGGGGTTCATGGATCAGTGGTGCCGCTGTGTGCCCGAGTGGCCGAGAGCCAGCACGTAAACACGTGAGCATCCAGACGTGCTCCACTTTCACAAGTCAGATTATTTATTTCAAATGCATCGGTATAATTGATTAGTCCCAAATAAACACGAGCATTAATAAGGTTTTTTGAAAAATCCGTAATGCATCATTAAAAAATGGCAGTGAAGGTATGACCCAACAATACAATAATCAAATGACCTCACACCAGTTTGACCCCTTTCAAACAGAGTGGCCTGTTGTCATTTATCAGCTTAGCCTGTTTGGGAACAACCAAAGATGCTCCTTTCAGCCAGATAAAAGCATTGCGTCCTTGTCAGAAATCAAACTTGTGCAGAGCCGGTGGCAGTTTGATGAGCCCCCGGAGTCCACAGCTTCTCTCAGATCTGTGCATCAGACAAGGGCCTCATCTGGACCACATCTGGAGCTCATCAGGCCTCCAGACAGCAGAGTGCGAGGCGTGGAACAGCCTCACGTGGAGCACAGGGGTGCTGTGCAGAGGAAATTACGGAAACAAAGGTGTGACACCTGGGTGAGCCGACCTCACCTTAGGTCTCACTTCATTTTCTATTTAAGTTCCTCCAGATGAGTTCAGACTCATCTCGAAGTCTAAACATGTGGCTTTGAAATAAAAGCAGTGTGGTGAATGTTAGTTAGAGCATTATGTGGAGATAGGACTTAAATTCAGCTCTGTTCTTTTCAGCATTTAATGGATTTAGACTCTAAAAGGCTGATTCAGACCAGACTCTGTCATTTGACATCAGTACATATCTATTTTGACAAATTCCACAGCTTCTTTGAGTTAGTTCCAGGTCACATAATACTTCCCGCATTTCAGGTCTCCAGAGAAAGGTAAACCAGTGCAAGATGGAGGGAGGGCATCATGATTACTGTGTATACTTAATACATATCGCACAGCTATTTCCCTCTTTCCTGCAGCGGTATCATCCATGCCACATTGCAAATGGTCTCTGGATCCAGTGACCGCTAATCCAAAAATTGCATCATGAAACCGTGATCAGAGGCTGTAGTTACATTACCTTGCAGAGATGTTCCATAAATACCACCATTCACTCAGCGGTGAAGTCAGGCGACAGCGTGCTGGTTTACATGCGTGGTCCTCATGCAGTTAGTTCGGTGGTGGCACGTTATTAGATAACAGTTTAGGTTGGAACAAAGACATTTTCCTGCAGACAGGCGGTAGTTTTATTTCAAAGAGGAACACAGCACTTCCTGTGATGTTTAACAAACTTTTCTCTGCCCAGCGGGACTCTTTACTGCCACTTGGCTCCGTGCAAGCTGTTCCTGTTTAGCGCGTCGACACAAGTCTTGCTCCAACTTCCATTCAGCCATAACAGACCCGAGGGCAGAGCGGGACGCAACGGCACATCCTGAAGGTTAACTCTGCTAATGAAAGGCAGGACGGCCGGCAGGACCCCTCCGGTCCTCGTGGCAGAGTCGTCCACACGCCACTCTGCAGGAGAGCTGGACTAAGAGGGTCCTCGTGCTTGTTACCGAGCTCCTGCTGGCAGGATCACAGACGGTCCCAGAGAAGGAAAAAAAAAAAAAAAACACTGATAATGAGAAATGGGCCCACTCAGTTCTTACTTCCTTGAGACTGGCGCTGATCAAAATACAGCAGAGGTAGTTTCAGCTGAATTACTTTAATGGCGAAAGATGATGAACTGCTGCACCGGTTTAAAGACTCAAACGACATGGTTCAAATCAACCCTTAACTTACAGTTTTTCCTCATTAGGAAGAATATTTCAGGATAAGAATATCTTACACAGATACACACTTTAAGTTGGTGCAGCTGCTGTATGATTTTACACTGAAAACCATGTTTTTAGGTCTGTACCTTTTCGTCAGACATCTTTATGTTCAGAATTATTTGGCAGCATCGGTGCTCAGAGTAGAGCGTGAGGGAAATGTGAGGGATGCTTGAACCGGAGTTAAAGGGTCAGCGCAGAAGTGCTGTTCCTCCCAAACCGGCCTCATTGAGCAATGGCTGATGTAGTGTGACTAGAAGTTTATTGTGATGAGGTAGAGGTTTATTGTGATGAGGTGTTTTGGGAAGGACACCGAGCTTTCTGGTAACAGAATATGATTATTATATAAGAATTTTATGTAAGCTTTTTAACAACACTATGGCGTTGCAATAATAACATTTATTGCTCCCACGTATTTCAACACACTGTAACGCTCTGAAAAGTCTGTGCATTTTCGTGATGTCATTGCTGCTTCCATGCACTCAGTCTGTGCTGATTATCTATCATTGACAGATGCCACATGGACAGTAACGAGGTGTCTGAGATGCCGGAACCTTCCCTCCGCTGCGATAGCGCTCCCGCTTTGGTCCTTTCCTGTTATGATTTCCCTGCACACAAACGCCCCGTTTTGTTGTGTGCTCGCGTGAGGAGAGCGCGGCCGCTCTGTGACTGATTTGTGTGCACATCTGGAAGTGCACTCTGATGAGGAGCTCATGGCTCGTAGATGTACGGCTTTCTACTCAAAACGCCCCCCCCCCCTTAGGAGAAATGTTCCTGCGTGCTGTACGTCTGTCTGCACGTGAAGGCAGGTGTGTGCTCGTGTGTGTGTGTGTGTTTGTGTGTTTGTTCTCTAATGTTTGCAATGTGCATCTTTAGGCATGTGCGTAAACGTGTTTGTTTACCCGCCTGTATACAATGTGGGAGAGAGAAAATGCATTGATGAGAGAAGACAGGAATGTGCCGCACTGTGCGTAGGTGGTCTGGTGAATATTGTTACCAGTTCACAGGCAGGCAGTGAAGTCTTGAAGCATGAGACTGAATATTTTCCATGTTTATCCAACATTTCAGCACAAAGCTGTGATTCACAATCCCATTCCATTATTTTTTTTAACCCGTTTCGAAACAATTTTGGGTCGGACTTTCTGAGGATTTTACCTTCCTTGATCACTCCGATACAGAAGGCGGGGGAGTGGAGGGGGGGGGGGGGGGGGGGGTTGAGTTGGGCCATGAAATAGAAACGTATCCAGTGTGAAATGGGCCGTGAGGCCAATCTGTTGGACCTGTTCAAAAGGAAAACACATCACACAGTCTGATGTCATGAGGATCTGGAGAGGGGGGGAGAAACCTGACATGTTGTTCACGCAAGTGGCTGTTGACAGCACTTAAATTTATTGTCCCCTCATTATTTTTGTTCCATGATGAGGTACCAACAATCCCAATAAGGGACTCGGAGAACAGCCGCAGCGCTCATAAATAATGCAGCTGCTTGACTGAATGCAGGTTGAATGGAGACTACGAACGCAAAGTGAGCTCCCAAAGAGACCTCACAGAAAGAGCTTAGGGAGGTTAAAAGGCCTGTCAACAATATAAACAACATCCTGAGTGAAGAAAGAGGGGCCCTCTGGTGTTTTAATCTCTCTTTTTTTTCCACTTGCTCTGCTTCTTTGCAGCTTTTGCAGAAATATGTGGTCGTTTTTTTTTTTCTTCCATTTTCCAGCTCGCTGAAACAAAAGAGCTGTCTCCTGTTGCTGAATTCTCCCTCTACCCCCGGTCCTAATCCCCATCTGAAGTGACTCTCCATAGCGCTTACGGCGTCCTGGAGGTCACAGGCAGGATTGTTCAAGCTGACACTGATGCAATAACTAGAGGCCTGTGCAGCTTTTAGCACTGCGCTTCAAAACGGGGGCTTATTCTATGCTGGGTTTCAGCTCACAGGAGTTCTCCAAAACCTTTAACTTCAACTACTTTTTAAAATTAAACTACAATTATATTATTTGCAGAAAAACATGTCTTCCGCATATCTTTGCATGTAGAGACATACGCTGCATGTGTGTTGCATTTTTTCCAGGATGAAGTCATTTATTTCCGCCCTTTTCCCACTTCATGCCTAATCTCTCCTCCACAGTCCACCTCTGACGAGCTGACAGCACTAAGTCAACCACGCGTATTAGCTTGATCTTCACACAAGTATGTGATACCAACCGTGAGATTTCTGTCTCTCGGACCATCTCTCAGAAGCTGCCAGCTCTCCAGTCTTTTTTCCAATGCAAGAAGAGTAGAAAACACATATCCCGCTCAATAAAGTTCAATTATTGATGAGCGTAGCCCTCGTTATAGCAGTCAGTGCTAATGGAACAGCCCGCCTTGAGTTGTGTATTGATGGAATGGCGGTCAAGGTTGGTAAAGGCTTTTGTTAATGCAGGTGAAATAAAGTGCACAAGTGAAATAAAGATAACTGTTTTCGTGAATAACAGTTGTCACATGACTGTAGTGTCATGCATGTAGGCAACTAACAAGGTGCACAATCACATTCGTAACTTAATCCTAAGGCAACAATTGTGCAACTGTATGGAAAAATTAAGTAATGCAATGAATGAATGTTATCATATGAATGCATAGGTGCAAAGCGAGGAATGGGCATTTTATATCAAGCATTAGCACTAATTCATTGAAGGATGCGGTGCAGATTGTTTTGTTGGCCTGAAACTTTAAAAGGATACAGTGATGATTTAGAATGGAATTTTAATAAATGGATCTTACTGCTTTTTGTTCACTAAGGTAACCTGGTGACATCCTCAGTATTTTTTGGCTTAACTTTCATGTCACAGGTTCGGTAGTCCTCCCCTTGGCACATTAAATGGTCTTAAAAACCTACGCAGTGACCATTTAAATCCCCATTTCACAGCAACATTCAGATCTTGCTGATTGTGTGTGGGCCTCTCAAACGCAAAGTCCTATCGCGTTTCCCATTTGGAGTGTTTTGGCAGGCCGACGGACAGCTGTCACACATTGGGGACGAATTAGAGTGGCGGAGGGAGGTTCCCTCAGAAGCCAGAGGGAAGTCCCTGCTCACATAGTGTCCCTTCAGTCGGGGCGGACTGTCCCCCGAGACCCTCATTAGCGCAGCAGTGATGACTGAAATTGAGTGAAAGCAGTGTGGTGGAAGTCCACTGGGACCCCCCCCCCCCCCCCCCCCCGGGAGACAGAGGCCGTGCCAGTGGGTCGGGGCAGTGGCGGGGTGACGGGCAGTGGGAGGAGGGGGTGCACTTGAAAGAGCAGGGGACACAGTCGGTGCAGAGAAGCTCTCCAGCGGGCCCTTTCAGTCGGGATCAGGTGTCCGCGCCGCATGCCAGAGTTTATATAGCATCGAGCAACAAGTTGTGAGGAAATTCGATCCCCTTATGGGCGGCGGGGCGGCTCTCCTCGCACTGTGGCGGGCCACCGAGCCACGGTCGCCCTACTACTTGAGGCGTGCATTACCTCTTCAACAGTACAAACCCATCCTTCCCTCCCTCCCCCTCCACCCCCCAGTGTGAAGCCTGTCCAGCAGCTCTCAGGTTTCACAGACGCCGCTGGTAAATCCCTCTGACGACAGCTCTGTCGGCGGCGTATGAAGCAGAAAGGGGATCGAGTGACGCGAGCCGCTCCCTGGACCCGGTGTGTGTGTGTGCGCGGAATGCCGCGGAGGAAGAGAGCAGGACATCGCCACTCCTGAGAGGAGGACGCTTCTGTTACTCATCTCTGCATGTGACACAGTATCTCCTCCCGGGCTCAGGTCCTACTTGGGCTGAACTCGTGTACCTGCTCGTTCGGACTCGGGGCGAGCTTGGTCCAGATGAATGGGGATGGTAGAATGTAACAGCAATATGTGGGTGGATGTTTACGCCAAATACAACCAGAAAACACCCGATCCCATTGACAATCCTTGCATGATACTATGATTGTTGGGAGGGGCGAGAAGCACCAGCTGGCACCGGCACAAAGGATGTCCTGCAAGGTTTTTATCTCCATGGGCGACTTGGTACAAACAAACAGAAGCACTGACTATGTTTACAGTGGCCTTTTAAAGATAAGATGAATGCAAAATGAAACAGAGAGATTTTTCATGTCAGGGCGCATCAATCTTGGAGAAATTAAAAAAAAAAAAAAGAGGATTTTGACTCATTCGTGGCCCAACGTGGGAAAAAGCTCCGATCCTGGCAAGACTCTCGGCCAAATCCTCACTTTAATCGTGGTTTTGAAAGTGAGATGCCTCACATGAGCTCATTCTGCATTGCTACGGACTGTTTTGTTTGTGCTGCTCATTGAGGCATGTCCTGATGGATGAGCTCTGTTTTTAGCCAGAGGACGGTTGTCTTCTCCACTTTGAGAAATGATCCTAAATGTCTCCGCCAGATATGGGCATTCCCCGAATTAGACCTGATAAAGTGTAGTCTGACAATGTCTCTCGTATTTTATTAGGGAGCAATACGTAAGTAATAATGTGGTCTATTAATAGTTTTGTCTAAAGAAATATGCTCTCACAGTCACCATATATAGCTCGGAAGAGCCTGCTCTGCACTTGTAAACAATCTTCTCGTGTATGACAGCATCTCTGACAGGAACACTCTTTAATCCAAAATATACTATCCTC
Source organism: Gasterosteus aculeatus (assembly GCF_964276395.1). Classification (NCBI taxonomy): domain Eukaryota; kingdom Metazoa; phylum Chordata; class Actinopteri; order Perciformes; family Gasterosteidae; genus Gasterosteus; species Gasterosteus aculeatus. Next base: position 17,828,104 of record NC_135705.1, read on the forward strand.
ATTCGGAGATATAGTTCAGATCTTGTAAATATTGCTTCAAGGGGGTTTATACTTGGAGGTGAGAGTTATTGGTTTATCCTATGTGAGGCCAGTGACCCGGGGGCTCTGACTGCAGCAGATAGTCAAACCCCACAGTCGCTCTCCAGGTGATGTATTGTTCAGCCAAAATATTAGTTTCTGCTTCATGTGGCGACCTTCTCATTGTGTTTACTTTACGTTCACATGGTTTACATTGGACCACCCGAGTGGCCAATCAGATTTAAGATAATTATGTAAAAGAACTGTCAGTAATTTAACAAGAGCTTTGTTTTTTTTTTCACGACTTAAACAAACAGCATTTAATGTGCTAATTGTTCTAATTAGTACCAGGAGATGGATTTTGTTCCAGCCGTTTCCCCATGATTCCAGTTTGTGTATCAAGCCAAGGTAACTGGCTGCAGGTTTGTAGTCACTGTGCAGACCTGCGATCCATTATGAATCTTTTTCAATGACTGCCTAAGAAGCATGTGCTGCAAAGGGCAAATGGAAAAGGTGCGATAACCCAAATAATCATCTCTAAACAAAATGGCTAAACTGTTTGCAGAGGTATCCGTGACAACAAATGCAGGAGCTGGTGCCATGGTGGGTTGCATGTGTCTGAGCATAGACGATAACCCGCGAGCGCAGCGCGACGTCTCCTCTCCGGACGTTACGTCTGCGGCTGGATTCCACCCAGCTCACTTTGAGATAAGAAGTCTGAGGAGATTTAAAATGAAAAAGAAAAAAAAGACCAGATCCCCCCCCCCCCCTTCAGTCTGTCAGCAGCCAGAATGGCCTCAGATAAGGCCGGTCCATCGCACCATAAAAAGCTCTCTGAGCAGCGGTCTGTCTGCTCCACCAGTTCCTCCTCCAGTAAAGAGTCCGAGCAAACACGGCGGAGACGGCGGACAGCTTGCCAGGTTGAGAAAGAGGAAACATCAACCACAGAAACTACACTCACACGTTTGTTTGGTCATCCCATTGCAGGCTTTCTTTGAGAATTTCGATGAGTAAAGAGATTCCACCCCCCTCCTCAATCGTTCCCCGACAATAATAATAACCATATCGGCATCCCAGTGTGAGCAACTCTGTCGGCATGAAAGAGCCTCGCGTGAAAGGAAATGTGGGCGCTGCAAATGTTATCCAGGAGATCTAACTCAAATACCCCCATTCCCCCTACGCAACAACAAAGGGATGCTCCGCTGATAATCTGTATTCCGTGCATTGACAGTGAAAGGAAGGAGGGAGGGAGGGCTAAAAGTGAGTTGAAAGAAGCAGGAACATCTTTAGCGGCTCTTTAGAAAACGGGAGTTGGAAAGGTGGGGGTGTGTGTGTGGGGGGGTGTTTGAAGTAGGAGATATGGAAGCCCAATCAGAGAGAAACGGGTTGAGAGTCCAGCGGTGAGCATGGAGCAAATATAGCGTGCAAAGTGAGGACAAACATCAATGGCATGGTCACCATGATGCACGGAGGTTGGATGCAGACTTTAGATGGCTTTCCACAGCAGCCATTTAGAAATGTCACAGCAGATTAAACGCAAGCGGAACCGATAAAATGTCTTGTGCACATTGTGCACAATAACCAGGACCCTGGTCCACCTGAATAAAAACCGGCCCATAATTAAGTTATTTAGACCTTTTGTCGACCTGCCACAGACATGTCAGAATGGCTATTGTGAAAAGAGGCTGTTATCTAAGCAGCTGGAATAAGACACCGTATGACACGCATATACAACCGTTTAGTACCACCGTCAGACAACTTGGGTCCATGATTGCAGACTGAATATAATGGTCACAAAGATCTGATACGTTGATTAGAGGAATGTTTTAGTCGTATTCATGCATAGCAATGCTAACTGGATGCTGGCGGTAGCTTCATATTCGGGTTTACAGTCTCATCAGACTAAAGTGTCACAGTCTGCATAAGATGATCACTCGGGCTTCATTGTTGCCCCAGTGGTTGGGTGCTTTATTTGCCCCCATTCAGAGACAGGAGAGGCGCGCGGCAGTTTAACTTCTTGCTGTGCAAATGTTACAACTTTCATCTAACGTTTTAGGCAACGTGGATGTGGTCCAAGTGACATTTTAGTTTTCCACAACGTTATCCAGATCCCCCGAAAGCTGAACAACTGCTGCCAGAGACAAGAAAGAGCTTAAGCCAAGATGAAAAAAGAAATCACTTTGGTAATGCTCTGAAGTGAAGCAAGGAGGACCTCAGAGGGGAAAGAGGGAGAGATCGTTTGATAGATGGACGCAGGGTCGTGGGAAGTTTCTGTCATCAGAGTGAACACTTTGGGTCGTGAAAAGTTGTCAGGAAAAATTGTAATTGTTACATTGTACAGATGCAGAAACGACAACAGTTCAAAGGCTTACGGAGAAATGTTTTCCAGCGTAAGTCTTATTCCTCCATGAAACTTTCCCTATTCTTTGGGTTTCGATGAGAAATATTCTGACTTCATTGGAAGGAACTTTTGACGTAAGGCACGCGGTTCTCCCCAAAGTCAGGGATGCATCACTCCTTTTCTATTTTTTTGTACGTTTTCAACTTGATATTTGTGAAGCTCTATAGTTTATGCTGCCATTGAATGTTTTTGGTCAAATCTGCCCCAGGATCCAAAGAATTCAAGTTTAGTCGATTTTGCATCTTATGATTTATGGTTAAAGTTTGAATGCCAGCACAGGAAGTGGGGTGTCTAATATGTAGTGAAGTAAGAACGTCTTGCACCAGATAGGGTTTGCGTCTCCTCACAGACCTGAAATGAATAATGAGTTTGTTAGATCCATTTGTGTTCTAGAAAGAAAAGTGTACCTGGGTTTGTAGACCCGATGTAGCGCAAATCGTTGCAAGAAGTTTATTTTTTTGAATTCACTAGTTTCACGGTTATGTCAAAGAGGGAAAAGAACACAGGACTTCATGGCCTTTGAAGGTTTCCATGAAAAGCACAAAGAAAATACTTATTCATCAAAGCACTTGGATTCCAACAACGGATATATCGGCTCTCTTATTTTGAGTGACAGGCACCGCTGCAGACAGTGAACTGGTATCGAGCCAACGAAACACACACACACACACACTCAGGACAGAAAAAAAGTATATTATAAATGGAAGTATTGTCCATTCTTCACAGATAATACATCATTGTGGTTCCCTTTATAAACAGAGCAAGTGAAACATGGGTCATTTTGAATATATGAGTAATTGTACCTCTTCCTCTATGCATTTAAATAAACACAAGTGCACAGAATAACTTCTTAGCTAGACGTAATGTTTTCTCTGAGGTAATTGTGCAGGGGCTGTTTTTGTGCCGTGGGCTCTCTTTTCAGTTTAACAAATGGGGCCTAAAACAATTGTGGCACTCGCTCAGCCTTGGCCCAGTTTTGCGGCTGCAGAGGCTGCATATAATACCACACCATGTGAAAAAAACGTGCCATAAGATAGTCCACCACCAGTTTAGACACTATTTGTTAGACCTGGCCTCCATTTAAAAGCGTGGTGAAACACATTCAACAAACCATAGAGGCCGACAAGATGCCGGAGCCAAATTTTAATTAAGTTGTTGGACGGGAACTGTTTTCTTCAACAGCAAAATCGTCCTCCTCCAGTGTGAAATGGCAATTGTTCATAATGGCTCAGACAAAAGCAACAAGACAAACCGTCAGTGTGCGTGTGAGCGTGTGAGCGTGTGAGCGTGTGTCTGTTAGTGGATCATTCTCTCACTTTGTGTCTTTGCATTGCATGCCTGGCACTCCAACTATCTGTCTGCTTTGGCTGCGGCCCAGCTGTTGTTTCTCCCCCAGCTCACGCTCTGCAGATAAGGACAAGCAGAAGAATCAAGATAAAGCAGAGGCCCAGACATCCCCCCCCCCCCCCACCTTAATCCCCTGAGAGGCAACACTGTGATCAACACTCATTCCAACCCTGATTTAGAGACTCTGACACTACATAATTACCCCGTGAGCACAGATAATCTCAATCTGTATCAATGAGCAATTAGTTCAGACACGGGCTGAAGGCTCCTCGGGGGAACGCCAACTCAGAAGCTCGTAGGGAAGTTTGGGCGGTTGGTGAGTGAGGGCCGGTGCTCTACCGGAGCGCTGACAGGCCGTATGACAAACCATTGAGACCCATCAAGCAACTCTGTTTCCTCTACATTTCGTTTGGGATTATTTCGTCACAGACATCTGGGGACGGACGACCACATTTGTCCCTCACGATAGCACGAGCATCACGTTGGTTTGCCTTTGGAGGGCTTTAAGCAAAATGTAATCCCAAACTGTTCAGATGCACAAAGTAGTCAAGCTCCTGTCCTCCAAACAAAAGGGAATCTGGCAGGTTCTCCAAGGCTGTCGAGAGTGTCTGCAACAAAAACAACAGCTATGTCACCGGGTCTGTTTGTTGAGGGGCGGCCACATCGTGTGGAGGAGCCTGCGAGTTCAATGGGGAGCAGCCCCCCACTCGCAAACAAACCAAATAGCAGCCGCCTGCTGACTAATTCTGACAAACCTGTCTGGTTGTGAATGCTGAAGTTGTCATAAAAAACAATGAGTTTCTTTTGATAAAGGGACATTGAGCCTGAAACCATCTCTGAAACAAGGTACTTTTATTGCAATGATGACCTTAATAAAAAGATCCATTTGTCACCTCATAGGGCTCAATTTCTGTTATGTACAATCTCAAAAACTCTATCTCCTTCTACTGTTCAGTCCCCTAATTCCTCAACCCTCATACAAATTCCTCAGACTCCAAGGAGGAAGGAACGGACATAACCCAATAAGTCTGCTAATTCAGAGAAGAAACATTGTGACGGACAAGTACACACACGCACACTTGTGGAAACTGGAGATAAGCATGAAGGTCACTGGGTGACCATGTGATTTTAAATACATTGTTTGCTGGAATCACAGCAGCAATGGAACTGTATTTTTAAGTTAGTTGCTATCTTCTAACTATCTAACTATCTTTGGAGAATAATGATGATGATCCCATCATAGAAAAGTTTTTTATTATTTATTGTGAAAGTACTTTTAGAAAACTGTATTCTTATTAAAAGCTGCTTTGTTTGACACTATTTCAGCGTGCTGGAAATGTTCGAACGTGTATCTGATGGAGGAAACAACCAGCTATTTCTATGAAGCCGACATTTCATGTGCATTGGCCAGAGGCAGAATCGGATACCTGCAGCCTCTTAAGACAGGATAATTGAGTAGCTAAAAGACTTCACTGCGATAACCATTGGCTTTATTCTTATAATCTAATTTCCTTAATGTCATTTGCCGTTGGCCAGCATCAAGAATTGACCAGGCATTTTCCTTTCTCTTGCATTCTGAGAAACACTATAGTTTTTGCATAAACAATCTCATGAAGCTGCCTCAAATTTCCGATCCTGACTCCGAGACAGCTGCAGTACATTAACATGAACGTTCGTGTTTTGGTGTCATGCCTTTACAAATCTAAGTGCAATGGTCAGAATGGGAGCCGCACAAGTGTTTTTCTCCTGGGGTTTAACATTCCCTCACTTCATCACCTCTTCTCCGGCATGTGAGTCCAAAGCAAAAGTGGAGGCCTGCTCAAATCAAGGGCCGCATGCAATCTACTCCAACAGGGGCAAAACAATCACAACAGCACGGCAGAGGGTCAAAGTTCAAGAGAGACATGTTATTCATTTTGAGAGAATACTCCAGGGTCCTCAAAGCACTTTGTTTGATATAATTTTTGTGAAGAATGCATGAATGCAAGAATGCATGACCTGGCCATCACCGATGATCAGTCGTTGTTTTTCCTCCTGACTGCAGAGAGAGGTCATCATACGGATCACACGTACCTGTAATTTTTCATTTTTTTATTGTGTTGTAAATGCATAGTTTCAAACTAATGTAATTGTGTTATACACCATCTCCCTAAAGAGCACCACCTGTATACCCAAAGAGTAATAAATAGTATTTATTTATGGCAACGCTCTTAATCTTTATCCAAAAAGACATCAGTGAGCCACACTGCTGTAGACCACCTTTAATATGATGAACATGGGCACCACGGCTGAAATATAGACCCCAATAGAAAGGTTTGCTAACATCTGCAATGCACGCGGTTTTGGAAATGATTAATAAATGGGCTTGGGTCAGAGAAAGGGGAAGTCAGAAAGTGCTGAAAGATGCACTAACATGGTGGTGTTGGTCTTTGGTTACAAAAATAAGTTGAGTATTGCCGACCTATTCCTTTTAACTTGATATTTTGTAGATAGGTAGAGCAGAATTAGTGTTATGGGGAGACACGGCTAAATGCACGGCTCGTATATGGAATGTAATTTCATCCCAAAGGTGTTGGACGGGGTCGATCTCAGAGCTCTTTGCAGGCCAGTTTTTGTCACACTTAACTTTTCTCTGTGGATGTGGCTTTGTGCAAGCAGGCTGGTTGAAGTTGTGAAGTTGGAACAGAAACATTTTCCGTCCTCACACTCAGCACAATGTTTACTAAAGTTAAATTTCAGTGTGTGATGTAGCAGAAACATTTTCCTTAACTGGAACCAAAGCTGTTGCCCAAGTGAATGAATGAGAATACTTTTGGCCACATACTCAAGCATATAATGCCCTTTCAATGATTCCTCTGTTTAATGGGAATCTGAATACCTGGCATGTCCATGTAAACACGAACTCGGCTGCGTCTGACCTTTGACCTCATGCTGCTGGACGATCCTCTGACGACACTGCAACAGCTGTGGCTGCTATTCTTTCAGCTCAACGACGGCGTGTGATTGGAGCATCATGTTTGAAGCGTGAGGAGAAAGCACGGACAGTATGCTGCGGTTTCTGTAATTAGAGACCCTCAGTCCGCGGGGGGGGGGGAGAAGTCAGTAAAGCTGTAAACACTTCCAAAGAATATCCCTCTCCTATAGATTCCTGCAAGTGCATGAAAATCGCCCCTCTGATTTCCAATATGCTTCCAATAAACATTCAAGCGCACACTTGCTGTGTGTTGCTGTCTTGCCAGGATAATAATTTTGATATCCTGTTTCCTGCATTACACAGAAACTGGGTCCCATCTACAAGGAGCTCCATCAACACTGAGCGAAGAGGTATTTGTTTGGATTTCATGCATGTGCAGATTTATGTCCGTGTGTGCCTGCGTCCGCGTCGCAACGCTTGATTCATTCTGACACAGGTTGACAGTTCTCCTGCAGCGGTGATGTATTTTACCACACATGTGCAGGGGATTGGAGAGCATTTAAAGTGGTCACCTTTCACCTGTGAAAATATCCTTCCAGCTTGATAGGTGTGAAGCAGGTCTGTCTCTCCTAATCTGTCAGAACGGCACTGAAGCGGCTGTGATTGTGGGTCCAGTCTGGAGCTCGATTAACAATAACAGGCTACACTGGACAACCCGGGTGGTTTTCCACTATCAGAAAAACCCAATATATATACAATGGCCCACGTTATTTGCAATTACATAAGGGTTACAGCACAACGTACAATGATTGTATTTAGTGAGATGGTGGAAGGTAATAAAAGTTCCTTCACTTTGGATTTTCATTTTGAAGGATTATTGGTCAAAGAAGTCCAAACAGGTCTGCATTATTGGAGCATATCAAAAGGCTAACAGATGTCAACAGCCAGCCACTTACAAGGTCCAAACATCCAGGTGGTCCGTGTGGACAAGCCATTTCGGTCTGAAAGGCAAACAGGGACAAAGTCCCTGTTATCCCATTAATCTTCTGTTCTGTGACACCCAGACCAAAGACAGTAAATAGAGCAAAAGCGTTGTCGGTGATCTCCTGAAATGCACGAGGCAACTCATTGGGCTTTGATTTATGGCGTTACTCTCCTTGGAACCAAGGAAGAGGAAAGTAGCAGAGCTACAGTGACAGCGGGTTGAAGTCAGAGTAATCGCCACGAACACGGCGGCCTGAATAACAGAGAGTAAGGAAAGTTCATTATATAGTCCTTCATTCTTCCTCATGTCATTACGAGGGAATGGAGGTAAAGTCTCAAGACATTTCCAGAATGTATTAATCTAATTTTGTTAGACTCAGCGGTTGTGAAGTCATTGACATTGAGCACAGTTCAGTATCAAATGTGCAGTAAATGAAGAGTGAAAAGCCCCGGCATGCCAACGCGCAATTTCCCTGCCACTCTTTCCCGGCCGGGCCGTGTGTTGAACAATCCGGGGGGATTATGGGATGCGAGGAGCACCAAATAAAATGCCATCATGTTGAAAGACATGTTAGGCCGTCTACATTTGCAGCTGGATGAGTAGCATGAGCGAGCCCACCATTGCTCCTCACAGGCTGTGCAGTGAAAAAGGAAAACACAAATTAAAGAAATTAAAGAAAGTTTAAAATAAAATAAAAAACTGCAACGACCTCTGCAGTAGCAACATGGCCGCAGCTGTTACTATGATAGAAAGTGTAAACAGTAGAAGGCACAATATTTATAATGTATGAACATTTCAAACAATGCAAGATTTATGGGAATATGGTTCTATTTTGTTTTAAACAGAATGAGTCTAAAGTAGTCCAACAGATGTGTATGAGGAGAATCATTTTCCTCAACTGTTCATTATTCCCCTCGAGGTCCTGTGACCTTTACCTGCAGCTTCTTGCTGCAGCGCTTCAGACATTAATTACAGGCATTGATAAACATGTCACACGGCCTGAGTGGATCTGGAAAGGGAAGAGCGTGCCGCGTAGGAAGTGGAAATCTCCTCCCGGTCGTCCGCGGTGAACCGTGCGGTGTTCGCACACATCTCTCCGAGCTGCTCCGGAGGCTGCTCGACACTCTCGGCGCGCACATGATGGACTTCCTTCACGGGGGCGGAGGGCAGAGAGTTTATTGAGCACAAATCCTGTGGGTGTCTGACTGACTGGGAAAAGGGGAAGTTCATTCGACGCGTACACACAAACAAACTGCATTGGAGCAAAAAGACCAGATCCTGGGGAGATGTGGTTTTTTTAGTGCTGTGGCCGTTGCACCTGGGATCCGTCATGCCAGTGTGGAGGAGGGCCTCCGTTTCACAGATGGTGAGAAGGGACCATGGGCTTTCCGCACAGGGTTTTCAAATTACATGACCTGGTTTCCGTGCTTTGGAAAAGGTGTGGAATGTGCAACACAGTCACAGTGACAATGTGCAGCTGGTTTAAAAAACAATGAATCAATTCTCTCCGCTCAGTTAATTAAAGCATGTGACCTGCGTAACATCAACCACAGTTTGCACTGAGCAATATTATCGATCAGTAAAGGGGACATTTGCTAACATATGTGGGCAAATAATGACATATTTAACCATGTCTACATCCAATGTTTGCTTCTACCAGTTCCTATAAGACCCCCTCACTTCACGTAATCGATCCGGCCTTTGTTTTCACTACATGAAGTCCGCAGGTCACTAGATTAACATGTGTTGGCTTATCCATTAATCCACTTCACTAATCTGCTCCCACATGTCGACACTTCTAGATGTCAAGTGGATACCCGTGTCAGAGCATGGCAGTAATTTAAATCGCACCAAAAATAAACTATTCATATTGTCATTGTCGTTATTAGAATGTTATTGTAAGATATTGCAGGCAAATTCCAACACCTTTATATTTTTAGATGACATATGACATCATTTGAGAGATGTTTTCCTGTGAGCAGTCAAAAGTTGGAGGTGTGTACTTGTTGACAAGGCAGAAAGTCTTCAAGGTCATGAGAGTCAGTGTAACTCCTATTTTAGCAGCCAAACAAGCCATCTGCTTAATCTCCACTGATAATTGGCTGCAGTTTCCTTCATTTATCTCTGGACACACAGATGTATTATTTATTAAGTTCAATATCAAAAATGGAGGCAGGGAACATTATTTAACCTAATGCGTTCAATCACTAAGAACTTTTCTGTGTAATATCTATTCTTTATATATGCTTCATATAAAACCCAAGCTGCTTCTCCCCCCTCCCCCTATACCCAATAGCCCCCACCCATCCCCATCCCTCTGTGTGTAAACACACACACACACACACACACTCAGCATTTACATACTGAAACACACACCTTGGCTCATTAGTGTGCTCGGTCTCCATGGAAACACATAACAGGTGACAGTATTCCGAAGGGGAAGGTTTGGGGAACTGTGTGGATCTTGGAACTTGTGTGTGTGTGTGTGTGTGTGTGTGTGTTTGGTAGCTGTGCTTCCTGTGTTGGCTGTGAAGCGGAGGACTTTGGCTGTGATTGCGCTCGGGCTTAGCTGTGTCTGCAGAGGGAGGACGGTGCCAGGTCGGAGTGACAGGACGCGTCAGCTGCCTCGGCCCAGCGACTTCCTCGCGCTTCAGGCTTGTGCTGTACGTCTCCCGACTCACTGCATCACCACACAACTCTGAATTCATTTAACACACAGAAAGACGCACAAGAAAATTTATGGAGAAGCCAGAAGAGGAAGAGATTATGTTCGAACTATAAGAATTATATGATAATTCATTCACTCTGCCAGTTTGTCATTATTTTTATTGAGTCAGTTTATTCATAGATCACATAAAAAAATGGCAAACTTTAAAGGAAAGAATGATGGCATGACAGCAGGGATGAACTCATGGTCCCTTTGTTAATGTTGCCACAACAGATCGAATTTATTTTGCACACAGGGAGAAACCAACCGAGGGTGGTCTGCTGGAGTGGGTGCAGGGATAACCCCAATTCAGAGCATGACCACTTTAATATGTAGGGCAGCCGAGCGGTCATGCCCGTGGGTCAGAGATAACCTTTTTATGGCAAGCTGATGTGGGGGTGCGGGGTCAGATATCATCATGCCGCTCGGGTCGGGAAAGACTTTCAGTCAGTGTGGAAATGCTGCAAAGGCTAAAACGAGGTGGTGCTCGAGCGGCCGGGAAAAAACTTTCAACCGGATGGGAGCAATGACAGAATCCATTATTTCACAAATGCCTCAAAACGTCAACCTCGGGTGACGAAATTCTCTGATGATTAAAGGAATCGTGACTCTTGCCCGTGGAGGAGGATGTGAGGTGATGACAGTGAATAAGGGGAGGACTTTGGACTGGATGGATAAGTCAATTAACCTTAACCACATGGTTATTATTGTAACAGCCTAGTGAAATAGCAACCTTAACCCAAAACACAATGCATTCTTCTAAACCAAACTTTGTCTTGTGTTTTGCATAAACAATGGTCTCATTGTAGCATTAAACAGTGTGGTGCTAAAGAATCTCTTTAAATGGCAGCAATTACATGCAAATGGCACTATTGTATTTGTGCACGTATTTGTTTAAATCACAGGACTTCTTGGGGAATCTTTTCACCTCGGACATTTTGACAGGTCGTAGCATGAAAAGCCACAGCTGTTGCTGATAACATTAACAGTCAGTAAGTCCTGAGTGTGTGAGCAAGCGTGCACAATCCTAAAAGCCTAAAGCCTCGTGACACAAACAGGTTAAAGCGAATCCACTTCGGAGACTGATCTGTGCCACGTGGACTCGTTGCAAGAGAAGCATCCCAGAATGTCGGACGGTGTGCATCGCCCATTGGCAACAGAACTCGGGGTCGGGTCTGGAGGGAGGGAGGAGAATAACAGTCGGGGCGTGTGCAAGCGGGTGCAGACGCCGCCACAGGTGAACACGCATCAGCCCGCGTGGGCTCCGCCGCTCTGACGTGCTCCGCCGAGCAGCACACGCATGCAGGGAGGATGGAGGAGAGCCTTAAAGCATCGGGGTGTCGGTAGCTGTCTCTCCGCGGTGGGCTGTCAGACATGAACGAGGCCTCTCCCCCCCTCCCCCCACCTCCTCCTCCCTTTCTCTCGCACGCGGAGTGCGCTGCACTGCAGGTGAGTGTCGGGCTGAAGCTTCATAAATATTAAAAATTGAACCCAACAGCAGGCAGCGAGAACAGCTGGGCCTTGAGAACCAGGCAGAGGGTTCCTCCCGCTGTGTGAATGGAGGGAAAAGATCTAGAAATTACTGCGGGAGCTGTAGGAACAATCTACGCCTGGAGCGACTGACTGCCGAGACAATTACAGTACAGCTAATGGCAACCGACTGTCACGTCTAGGGTGTCACTATTCTTATTTTAATGCCGTGCAACGAGAAATACCCGTCACTGCAGGTTTTACTGAAAGTAGGTAATTTCTCTGTCGTGGGTTCAGCCAGGTCCCCGTGGATGGATAGTAAATGAGAGCTTTCCTCTCCTACCCCGACTCCCTGCGTTAACGAGAAGTGACGCCGAAGATGCGGCTGATTCCCGACGTGGCCGCGGCAGTCGCTTCGCATTAGCCCGGGACGACAGATGGTTAAAGGGAAGAGGCAGAGAGTGGGATCCTCGCTGAGTGACAGTCGAATGAAGGAAGTGAATAAGGCAACAACCTGTGAGAGGCAGGAGCTTCATTTCATTACCCCCCCCCCCCCTCCCCTCTGTGGCAGCTGTGAGTTTGTGCAGCCTCCCCAGACAGTTTTAATGAGAAAAAGATGCAGATGCAGATACTCAGGCCGAGTATCTATTAGCACCGTGTGGGGGGGATTACACACTGAGGGAACTTGTTATTATCTATGAAGCAAAGAATGCAACAATTAACACCGTAATCAGGAGACCATTTATGAGCTTGTTTTTTCACAGTTAGCCTTTTCATTATTTAAATCAATTAAATTAGTCGTGAACAATGAACAAGAAACCACAGAAAGGAAAGCTGCACGATAATATTGTGCAAGCATCACCGTTTATATTCGTATTGTAAGTCCCACATCCCAACTTCTCATATGCAAACCTGCTTTGGCTAATTTAATATAAAGCAACCCACCACCCGCCATATTTTTTTCAGTCCGTCAATGGATAATAAGCAGTTTCCACCAATCCCCCCCCCCCCCCCATCCAGCCCCAACCTCGTGCTGACATGTCAATCCTGAGGGGGCCAAAGAAATGCAGCGGCTGGTGGTCCTGGAGCCTGAGGAATAAATGCAGGGTTTTCCCCGACTGCTTTCAGTAAGGGATTAGTAAACGTTATTACCGCTGCATTGTCTTCCCCTCTTCGTCTCTTGTTGCACAAACGGCAACGTCTGCCATTCCTCAGGCATTTCAGCTCATTTGAATTGAATCCGCATTACACTAATAACCTCGAGATAATTCATTATCGTGTTCTACACAATTGAACACGCCTCGCCCAGTCTTCGAGACGTTTCAAAGGGAAACAACAAAGCACGCACGCCGCTTAACATTTCCCAGACGTCTCAGTTTACACAACATCGGTTGGGCGAGTGAGTAGCAGAGAGGTGAGGGGTCGTGTCAGAGCCCAATGACCTGAGCATCGCGGGAGACAAATCCGCAGCATGGACTTCTGTGGTAGCTCATATTGCAAAAAAAAAAGTCTAAAATTCACAATCCTTCCGAAAAAGAAGGACAATGTCATGAACTGCCGCACACCTCTGACCCCTCGGGCAATTTGCCGAAAGACATCAATGCGTTTACTTTCCCCAAGTGACCTGATGATGCGTCCGCATAATCCAGAGAGTCAGTTAGACGACCTCCTGTCCCGTACGACCTTTCAGTAGAGAGGATTTGAGGGTTTTTTTTTGCTCGAGGGTGGTGCTCTTTAAAGAAGCCGCCGGGCACTGAGGATGGAGAGGACGTTGTCTCATGTCGGTCTCGTCTGCCTTTGGCCTTTATAGCCACGGACGCATCAAGCATGACTTATCGCGTGCCGATCGGACTGCAGCGCGGATTGAATGTGGGATGCTTCATATACCTCTGTGAGCTGTCACAAATCAAAATGCCGCTGAGGGTCATTAAACACGGCAGCGTTCCGTGCCGCCCGTCCTCATGCTCTGTAAAAAGCTCAAATTATTTTCATCTTTTGCCAAAACTCTTTTTCAATTCAACCAGCCCCAGATTTAGATGTAATTCAAATGGACCGCCTATTACGTCGGCCGGCGTGTCAGACATTGCTGGCAATCCTGCTCTGCTGCGAGTGAAGCTAGCGCAGCCTTGACTAGCATGCTTTTTAAAGTGAGCCACGCATGGCTCCAGTCCCGGGCATCATGCCACAGGTCTATTGCTGGAGACATGAACTCTTGGGAATGTTGGGATAAACAGTAGGTCACTGTATGATTTCAGCGCATGTTCTTGTTCCTGTATGAAGAAAAAAAAGATTTAAAAAAGGTGGAAGAGATTCATCAGGGACAAAGGTAGTGAAAGTATGAAGTTTGTTGATAGTATTCAAACCAAATATGTTTTGAAGTTCATTTTTTAGATGAAAGATGAAACTTTTAACTCTTAGCAACAGGGGTCACGGTTTAGCGAAGGGTCAATAGCCATGTTGATCATCTCTACCTATTTTCCAGACAAGCATCCCAGATGTTCCTAAAAACATTAAACTATTACCAACTCAGAATAAATCCGAGGCAGCTCATCCCTCCATTCTTTAAAGCTGATTTTCTCTTGTGACCTGCGACGTCTCAGCACCATCCTGCGTTATCCAAGAACACGCTCGTAATAACCGGTACTCTTTGGTATCATAGGGGTTAATGTTACAGGTCGTATGATATCTTCTCCAGGCATCTCTAACAGCTATATCCCCTCCTGATTCAGATAAAGTGCGGGAAGTTCGGAGGCCTCATGACACCAACAATGCATCACTTCCTGTGTGCACAGGATCGTTTCACAGAGAAAACCTCCAGGCCAAACTGTGTGAGATGAAGAAGTGATCATGTATTTCAGCCTTTGTGATATCAGGTGTTCACAGAGAAATAGCAGCACAGGTTCGGTGAAGACTTTCAGACAAAGCGGTTACAGCCGGATACGGCAAGAAAAAGGACCGCCGGCCGTTTGACACCGCAGGTGGAGTCTTTCCCCTCGGATTTTGGGCGGATGTTTGTTTCTGTGATTGGCAGAGGTGGAGGCTCGACGGAGGAGGCTGCGTGAGTCTGCCCGGCCCCACTTGGTATGCTGCGGGCTCTTGGGGGGCGGAGAGGCAGGACGGAGGGGGGGGCCGTCTGTCCCTGCTAATCTAGTTGGCAGATGACTGACGTCTCCCTGTCCATCAAAGTGTGACCCGGGGCTCACTTTTAATGAGATCCATTCCACATGACAGGCGCCACCTCTCCCTGGGCCGTCCGTCGGATCGGCTCTTCTGTTGCAATCAGCTTGCCGGCTACGTCTGTTGCTGCTTTACGTCCAGGAGGAGAGTGGCTGCGTGTCGATGTGTCAGTGTGTGAGCATAACGTGTGTGTGTTGGCTGCTCAGTATGTCATTGATGTCTAGGACGAGGAAGTGATGTTGATTCCCCCGGCGGGAAAAAAACCTGAATGAACGTGTCAAACGGTGTAATGTTATTTTCAGTAACAGCGGATTTGACTTGAAAACGACCTTGTTTTGGTGTAAAAAGTACCAGCTTGTGTCTTTCCAGTCAGAACACAACTTACTCACTTACTAGAAACGCTGAGCCGTTTACATTAGCATTGAAATATGATCCGAGCGTGTGGAGGCGGTGGTATTTATACAGTCAAATCTGTCAACATCACTTTAGTGTTCATGTGCTGATGTGAAATCTTTTCGCAAAGGGGCAAAATCCATCATCCGGTCAGAAGAAGACTTCTGGAGCATCCGAGCTTTGGTTGAACTCACTTGGCTTGTTGTTTTGTATGAAAAACACACATCTTGCTGGGAGGTTGTGCAACCTCTGCAACACAGCTTTTATTATTTTTAACCCTTAGATTTAGAGACAGAAACACCACACACAGAGGAGACAGACATGGGATTCCTCAAGTATTGCCCAATATTTTCATTAAATATTGCCCAACTTGAGAGTTGGTATCCATTTGGTCTAATATAATAAGAAATCTGTCTTTGCAACGGCTGCCCACAACTGCTTCAACTGAGGGCTCTTAGTGGAATCAGTGGCCAGATGTGCCATTTACTGGCAGCTGTTGAAGCAGGACACTGTCCCCAGAGATTGTCAATCGAACTGTCAACATGACACAAAAACTGGCAATTTTTGACTGTTCCTCTCTTCTGTTTTGCTGAATAATAATGAACTGACGATACCAAGACAATCGATTGATCAATCCCTTTGGTGGTGGCAGGAACGAGGGCCGAGGGGCAATCAGAAGGTGATAACACAGAGGGACTTCTTTTCTTCTCTTGGATAAAATAGGGAGCCCTCCTCCTCCCCCCAACATGTCCACAGTTGATTTAATTGAAAACTAAGCTTCAAAGAAAGACAGAGTTCAGAATATGCTCTTGATGTTCCGTGGTGTCTGCAGACGACTTAATGCCAGATCTTTAACAACACAGCCACAGATGTCCAGGGAGATTTGCTCTCTCCGGGCAAACATTTATTTCGGGCCCTGGTTGGATTTTTTATTTTACATAAAAAAAGAATTTCTTCTTAAAATCGCAGGTCACTATATTGGTTTAAACTGAGCAGTCTCTGTCAGAGAGAGAAATCTGAAATAAAAATGGTAACAGTCTTCACAGAGATCATCATTAGTTTGGGCAACCCCTCCCTTTCTCTCTCTCTCTCATGGTCACACACACACACACACACACACACACACACACACACACACACACACACACACACACACACACACGACTCTTTGGTCACCATCCCTCCCATGTCATTCTGAATTCTCCAGCCACCTGTTTCATGCATTTCAAAGCAAGTGATGACAGGAGGATGAGACGGGGGCCGAGGGGAAGGGTGAAGGACAAAGAACTCGGCATAGTCCAACTAAAGCTGTTGCAGATGGAAGGTAAATCAAACACTATTATTAAGTTATATTGTAAACAGTTTATAGATTCATGAGCAAACACAACCCTTTCTTTTTCAGCTAATAAAAAGACACAACTTCGTGCAGCCATTCCAGCAGCTCTGTGAGGCTGCACTGGAGCTAAGCGCTAGCTTGCATGAATGCTGTGCAAATCTAGTAGCTGAGCAAGTTCAGTCAAAACCACAAACCCCACAGTGGCACTAGAGGCAAAGTCAGTGGATCACCCGAGTTATTATGATTTGTCCTGTGGGACCCAATGTGGATCCATCCAACAGTTGTTGAGCTTCCTCAGCGTAGGTGGTGGACTGCCAGAGCCTGGTCCTGCAGCTAATCCCTGCTAGAGGCAAATACGCCGGTTTCATTGCAAAGAAATGGCCTTGTCCTTAATCATATTTAAAATGTCTTTCCATACAAGTTAAAGGGGAATTAGACATGTTCCATTGTGATGTGTTCTTGATTTGGAATAGTGCTGCATAAGCCCACACTTCTTCTTCCTGGCCTTTCAGTAAGCGGAGAAGAAACACACTGTTGGAAAATCAGTTAGAACCTACTGAAAAGTGAAAGAAATAGCGGGGGGCAACAACACAAAAGTCCCATGTACCCCCCCCCCCCACCCCCCCACAGACCACGGCGCACATTTGATCGAGTTTCACTACAAAAGCTGACCGCTTTTTGGTTCAGAACCGAACAAAAAGCACAGTCATTTCCTCTTGCTGTCTTCAGTCTCTCCTCCGTCTTGCCAAGAGACCTGCGGCTGGATGTTTGTGAGGAACGACACTGACAGACCGGACCCTCAGGAGGCCCTGCATGGGAAAACTATTACACAACCCCCCCCCCCTCCCCCCCATCGACCAACCCCGGGGCACCTTCAACCACAAAGTCATGCTAAATATAAAGCCATTGTTATCGTTTCGCCGTGCAGTTTACTGTGAGGGGGGAAAACGTCCAGGCTGAGAGGAGAGCCGATGTAACGTAATACCGGCTCTCCTCGGGTTGATGCTGGGGGAGAGAATCCACCAGACAAGCAGCGGACAGGATCAGACCCCGTGGAGCCTGTTAGGAAACAGCTTTAATTCATACCAAATCATCCCACCACAGCTGCCCTCCTCCCTGCATTTTCCCAGGCAGGAGACATGTGAGCGAGATGGAACGAGACAAACTGGTGTCATTTAAGAAAAGGAAAAAGAGGCAGCTGTCCCATTTTTAGCCCCGTGGAGCTCCGGCTGAGTCACACTCAGCTTCGTTCGACAAGAGGCTGACAAAGACAAGGCTGAAAATGACAATCAAGCGAAGCAGAGGCAGATGTGGATGAGGGGAAATGCGTATGAAGAAAAGTGCCATTAATCAAAAGCCATGTATGAGTGCTGCACTCATTTAAACTATGATACATGTGATCAACTGCACATGTGCTCGGCTATTCGCAGATTAACAAGCGGGCAATGAGATGTGCCTCTACATGTATTAACATAACAGAGATTCCATTGTTTAAGGGGTCTTT
Organism: Gasterosteus aculeatus; assembly: GCF_964276395.1. Taxonomy (NCBI): domain Eukaryota; kingdom Metazoa; phylum Chordata; class Actinopteri; order Perciformes; family Gasterosteidae; genus Gasterosteus; species Gasterosteus aculeatus. The sequence continues at coordinate 17,846,356 of NC_135705.1, forward strand.
GATGTTTTATTGTTAAAATCAACATTGCCAGCATCACATCAGGTCCACGTAAATGGAGAAAATGCCGTTTCAATAGGATTCTACAAGCTCTCTGCATGCATGAATGAACTCGAAAGGTAATTTGTTGTTTTATAACAACAAAAACCAATATGCACCAACACGCCGGGGCAGCCATGCATGGCGGCATCTTGATTAAAGCAAAGTAAAAAAAAAAGTCATTAAAGGTCTATTCACACTGTCGGGTGTCTAAAAGCCAGCAAAGTTCTCAGGGCCTGATTCAAGTTTCCTCCTCCACCTGCCAAATTTTGGTTGGAGGTATGACTCTGCGAAGTGTGCCGTTATCTTTTTTCCATTTAAATGCTAATGAGCGTGCTGCCGTACCAGTCGAAGCGCCGCAGAAACTGTGTGAATTTTTAATACCTTATCACACCAAAAGGCAACAGCTCTCGCGGTTAGGCGGAGGGATGAGTACAAGTTACCTCATTAAATTCTGCACTGATTGAGGGCCTTTCCGTGTGGCCTGTGTGTGTGTGTGTGTGTGCGTGGTCAGTTGTGTGCACTCACATCTGTCTTGGTCATTCGGATGTGTGCGTGCATGCAGATGTGCGCAGCAGTGTGCCGATGCACTTGTTTCTTCACTTCATCAGTAATGAACAGCTGTTAATTGCCTCGCCATGATGTGGCGGCGCCAGCGGACAGAGGTTAAGGTCGCCACGAGCTGTTAATGATTACTTTCCGTGAGCTGGCAGAGTCATTTACAAGAAAAGGTTAAAGGGAAAATTCATTGAATGTAATAAAACTGGTGTGAGAAGGAGACCTCGGCTCTTATACCGCCTGGATTTGTGTTTCCCGCCGACACCTGCTTCCAGGAACGTCCACCGTGAATGTTCATGTGGCGCATTATCTCCTTCTTATGGAGTTACTTTGGATAAATGAATGTCAAACGCTCCTGAGAATGACAGCAATAATCTATGCAGCGTTGCGCTCACGTGCTAACGGGAGAACAATGGCGTTTTTAAATAGAGAAGTTCAACCTGGCGTCAAGGCTGCTTTGTGGAAACGGTGAAAGCAGTGATGTAATATCTGCATCAAACACTAAACTGATTAAATGAAATGAGAATAAAGTCTCCCGTATTCTTGTTTTTTCAAACCCGACATCTCTTCTGCAGGACAAAAAAAAGCTTTCATGTCATTTCTTTTGCAGTATTCCTGTAAATGAGTTGACTCTGCGGTCGGACAAGCGAGGAGGATCTTTGATTTCATCGTTATCTTTCACGTTGTACTTGTTGTCAGATCGCTGCTGGAGGAAGTGACGCTGGAGAAGAAGAAAAAAAAAGCTGGAAAGCATGAGGGACTTTTACGAAGGCGGGCGCTCCTCAAAGCCAGAATCCAATAATTGCTTTCCTCTTGTCTCACGCGAGTGACAGATGGTGAAGCCACCAGAGGCCCGAGGACGGGAATAATATTGTTGATTAAAAATAAATATAAGAAACAACATGCAGCTGTTGGCTACGAGACAGAGACACAAACAGAAAGTGAAAAAAAAAAACAGGAGCACAGCCCGGGAAACTAAAATAATATGTGTAGTGACACTTTTAAACTCGGAGGGCCCACGCACGTTTCCTCTGCTGGTATGTGACGTTTTGGGAGAAGGATCTTATGGTTTATCTGAATTGTTAGACGTGTTGTTGAGTCGTGTTTGAGATATTTATGAAAGCTTTTATTTGGCTGTGCGCCGCGTGGTGCTCAGACCCCCCCCCCCCCCCTTCAAACACAAACTCCCACCTGCACAGCCTAAACAGTGAGTGGGAAAAAGAGTCGGATGGTTTCTCAAGAACGTTCGAGATGCATAAAGCACATCAATATTTTCCACATCGTGTGCGTGAGCATGTCAGCGTGTGGGGGGGGGGGGAGTTTTTCCCAGAGCTCTTTGCCGGTATCGGGGGAAATTTAACACTTTTAATGGCAAATGCTGATGCTGAGCTCTCTCCCTTCGCCGCTATGATCATCATCAGAGGTGCTCCGCCTCTTTTGCATACGTACTAATGTAACAGTTGCCTTTTTAAGACGTTCCTCAAAGGAAAGAAAACTCTAAGACACAGCCAGAGATCCACCATTCATCATGAAGGGACCAGTTATGCAACACAAATGTCAGACAGAATGTACACACGGTTTTGGACAAAATGAGTTACAAAAGAAACACGGAACGTAATTCGCCATTTGTGATCATTTGTTTTTTCCAAATGGAGCCCATTAGTAAGTTCCAGTGCTGTAGGTTTTATAGGCCGCTGCTGTAACACAATCTTTCCAGTAACTCGAAGGAAACAGTACATCTACTCGACAGCCATCACTCACTAAAAGAAAGAAATTGTATCCTCAAAACGTTCCGTCTCTGTCCTCCCCAAGACGTGCACGAAACCCACGCTGCAATATTTATCGTTTATGGAATAATAAGCATGCGGACTGGGCGTCAGCTGCGTTGTGCGTTGACTTGATAAGAAGCAGAGTAAGCCGACGTGATCAAGGGAGGGATTGAGCGAGATTAAAAGATTTAAGGCTCCATTTGCCTATGAATATCTGATGCCTATCTGAGGCGAGAGCCAGCGACCCTCCGTCAGGACTACGAGGTGTCGGCATGAATCTACCTCATACCTCCATCTGGCCACTTTTCAACTGTTCCTTTATGTGAACATGTGGCCACATTCCTGTTGTGCCAAAGAGTCACGCACGAGCTGTTTGCGTCGATTAAAAAGGGTTTCTCCTCATTTTAAAACCACGCGGCTCGGTTATTTTTTTTTCTCTTCCCCATTTTGAGACAAAATGTAGTAAGTAATTCGTGTCTCATTCGAAAAGCAAACACTGCTCCATGCTGTGAGAGTGCCAATACCAGCAGATCCTGAACAATTGTTTGGCTCAGACCGGGCATCTGAACGCTTCTCAGCCCAATCCAATGTTGGCAGCAGGCAGCAAATAAAAACCAGGAGCCGGCAGTCGCAGTCTGAACAAGTTGTGTAATTATCTCAGTACTATTTTGATACTCCGGCTTCTTTTGGACATTCAAGACAGTTGCAGTTTGGACACAGGTTTCACAACTGTGAGGTTTTCTCAGAGAAATGTTGCTTCTCTGGGTCAAAGTGAAGTCCATTTCACATTATCACGTGTGTCCTGCGTGATTAATATCCAATAAACTCATGAAGATATTTTCATTTAAATTGTAATTGTTGTTCGAGAGCTCCAGAGAAGTGCGTGCCTCGGCATTCTTTCTCGGCATGTGACTTCACCTTGACCTTAATATGTTTACCTTTGGTAACATTTCCAAATGCTAAAGCAACAAACTGGAAAACTGGAAAACGCTCTGCATAATTCTAGAAAGGCTCTTTTGAGGGTTTCATTGAAAACACTCTGAATCAACTTCAGGGGAACAAATCACAAACTATAACATTCCGTACGCACAAAGTCTATAGCCTAAATAAATGAATATGTGAGTGAGTCTGCAGAAGTCATTGAAAGGCAGCTTTCACTTCGTCATCACATGAGAGTTCACCTCCAGACAAAGATGCAGAGCAGACATGCTTTGTGCAACGTGTTTCGGAGGGCGGGACGCGGCGCATGGATGCTAAGGTGGGTCCCCTCCCTCCCTCCCTGCCTCCCTCCCTCCCTCCCCCGATGGGTGTGTCCACTGCCGGGAGACCTCGGCGGATCCACCTGCAGGAGCCGCTTTCCCCGCACTACACACTTGAGCACCGCCGCCGCCGCCGCGTGGTTACGCGCACCTCTCCAGGAGCAACTCTTTTGTTTTCAAACCCCAAATCCCACCTCCTTCCAGCGGGAAAGTACAGACTGTGTTGATTGCATTTAGAGATCACTTCGGGCCAATAGCGGCTGCGTCAAGTTCATTTTTAAATCCGAGCTTTGTTCGGCTCTGGCGGATAATCGCGGATACACTTGGTTCTGCTGCGCGAGGACGGAGCAGCTCCACGGACCCGCAGTGGATGCTTTTAAATGTTGACCGGCTTTAAGGCAATATTCACGGGACGGCACGAGAAGGTGAGTCGTTGATGCGGCTGATGTTTTCACACAAAGTCACGTCCAGTATCCGTATTGATACAGATGTGCGCGTGGAACCGGAGGAGAAATAAGACACATTTGGGGGGGGGGGGGTCGAATTGAACGATGCGTGCTTCATGTGCAACATCGTGGCGCTTTTATTTAAAATATGCGTTAAACGTTTTGTCCGAGATGTTTAATACTTAAAGTCTTAATTTTGAGAACAGTTTATTTTATGCAAAATACCTTGTGTTTCGTCGATCTTCTTCTGGTGCGTGGTGGATATTTTTAAATGGGCAATTGCACTGTCAAATATAAATTTCACATACTACATGAGCGTGTAGATGTGTGTGTGTGTGTGTGTGTGTGTGTGTGTGTGCGTGTGCGTGTGCGCGCGCGCTTGTGCGTTGGGTGCACAACATGCACGACGCACGGAAAGTTTCTGTTGCATGAGATCTTCTCTGTCTGTTATATTCCCAGTCCTCGGATGTAAGTGTTCTAACCAGCTCCTCTGTTGCTGGTCGGGTTCCTGTCCTCAGTAACTCCGAGCCGGGCCACGCTTCTTCTGGTTAAAGGTCTGCTCTGGAGTTGTGCCTTAAGGGCTCAAAGTGGAACTGGATCTTAAACCCCGACTGACAGTTTGACCTCAGCCTCAAATCCACGTTTACGAGTAGATAGATGAATGGATGATTACATCAACCTCCTCTCTAAAACCCTGTATGTCTCTGTAAGCGTATACGTGTGTAAATATATATATATATATATATATATATATATATATATTTACATACATAATTGTGCCACCTCATTCGCATGCTGATAACTTGGAGCGTCTTTGAATCCTTTCATGGGGACATAATTAACTTCTGCTTCCTTTTGTGGCTCACGTGCGCATGTTGAACCGGGGATCTTCTCTCGGTGAAATTCAGTTCCTTGTGCACAACACTGATACGCGTTACGTTTTCTCGACCAGTTATTTGTGTGTGAGAAAAGAGAGCACGGGGAGGAGCAGGCGGCTGGAAGCGGAGCCCGTTCGTCCACACTGTTGCTTTTTGCAGCACACAGAGGCACGTCGCGGTGGGAGATCATCCCCAAACCCATGTAGCCGTGATGGAAAATCAATAGTGAACCAACTATTTATTTCCAGGTGGTTGCAATATCACCTGGTCCAGATTTAAAGCTTTTATCCTCCCCCACGATACACAGTCCGTGCACGGCAACATTAAAGAAGCACACAGATCCACTTGTGTTGTTGCCTGATGATCCGTGTTGCTATGACGTACGACCAAAGCACCAAAAAGCTGTAAGACTGCACATTTCAGCTGAGTGGCTGTCGCTGCAGTTGGTTTAAAGTACCTGCTCGTTGACCGATGCTCATCTGCCCCCTTCAGCTCCTCGACTCTCCTTCTGCCCTGTTAACAAGCAGAGGGACAATGCTGTGGGAGAAAGTGTGCTGGCTGCTGGCCCTGCTGGCCTTCTCGTCAGGGGCGCTGCCCGCCTCCAACGAGCCCCTCTCCGCTCCCCGGATCTTCCTCTCCTTCAAAGGTAAGGCACTCCTAGTATTTGCAGCATCTGTCACCCAGTTGGTTTAGTTATGCGCTTCGCTACACCGATTTGTCGATTTGATTACCGGAGTAACGGTTGTTTTCCCGTCATTTTGTGGGTGAACTATTTGCACAAGCTGAATTGACTGCTTGTGGCAAGCTGGTCGTTTGTTCCGCTAACGGGAGAGTTTGATTGTGCGTCGTGATGAGATGTGCTGCTGGTTGTCCTGTTTGATTCAGGCCCAGAGAATACGTCTTCATTTAATTGCCCGGCTGCCATTAGTTCCTCAAACAGGCCTCTGTGCGACCTCGGCTCCTTTCTGAAATCAAGTCGGATTTAACACTTGGCTGGGCACGGGCTCAAGGCGCAGATCCAGCATGTCGCGAATGTTTGCCGGTGCCACATGAGGCCTCGTGTATGTTGAACCGTCGTATTAAAATAGGCCTCAGTGGTGCAGTCTCTGGCGCTTTGTCATTCCCGCGTCGGCACTGGCCATCGCGTCCATTGTGTCCTTGTATTTGCAAGGACAGTGTGGACACGACCGCTTGCTTTCGAGTCCTCGAGGTTTTTACCGAAGAAGAAGAAGAAGACTTGGATTCGGTCGGCACACTTAATGCATCAACGTGTCGCGTTTGAACCGTTGGAAACAGTCAATGCGAGCTGGAGTTTTTTTTATGGCATCTTCAATCTGTCAGATGTTTCTAATCATATCTAGTCTATAGCGGAATAGTAGAAATAACTTCCCATCGTGTTATCTTACTGAGCTGATTATAAGTTGTCTCTTCATGGTATGGAATGTTTACCTTTTGGTTTCTCTCTCAGCATCTTTCCCTCTAATCAAGCTGGATTTCGCCCTTCACTGGTCTCACGTTTACTAGGTGACAAAGAGTTGATGCATTTTCTACTTATTTTAATCGAGTTCCTTCTGTTTTTTAATTAGTTTTGGAGGTTACTTTATGCCTCACGGAGCAACTTCAGATAGCTGGAGAATCGAAATGAACCCAAGGCTATGCATTCCCTAATTGTATTGGTTTTGCACCGCTCTGCTGGGAATGGCTCTGTAATGTACTTTTATTAATTTTGTATGTGCAAGTGTACTCAACCAAATACTTGGCTTTATGTTTCATGGTAGCGGTCTAGTGCTGTCAGACATATTTGCTCTAATAGGTGCTATGTGAAAACATAATCTAAGCTCATGTTTAACAAGCATTTCAGTTTTGATGATAAATCGATCAAGGAGACAAGCTATGAACTGTAACAGCTAAAAGAGCATTTTTATCTCTTATAATGTTGGATTTGCTGCTGTCTGCGACCCAGGCTCACATACACAGTATTATTTTTCACTCATTGTTTGAATTTTATAAAGCTCTTAGAGGGGATGTTGCTGCTTTTGGCTGAAATCCAAAGTATATCTTTGCTTTTCAATTATTTGCCCTTTATCAGAGAAACAGACAAGGGGTTATATACATGTAGATACACACACACGTTTCTCAACACAAAGATAAATACATCGCCTTCATACAGTGTACGTTATTGGCACTGCATTTCAGTGGGATCTGTTATAAACCCTTACCTTAAACCATTTAATAATTATTATTTGTAATTATTTTGTACTTCTGGTGGTTTTCCTGGAACTCTTCATAACTGAAACTAAATGATCGTCATGCATGAAAGCCTAAAGAAATCAAATCACATGTAACATCACAGTTTAATAATCAAAGTTTAATAATGATGAAACACTTTTTGCTATTTGGCTTTTAAAGTCTTATTCAAACCAGTATTTATCTTCAATATAAATATATATATATATATATATATATATATATATATATATATATATATATATATATATATATAATTTGTACAAATAGGAATTCAATCATTTCCACCTATTTAATAAAGATTATGCAATGCATGTACTATATTATTTCTTTGCACTGTAGCTTTCCTTGTTATCGTATATTAATTGTTCAACATTAAACCTCTGCAGGATTTCCCAAATGCAAAAAAAAGCAACCCAATACGTACAGTTTTGTTTCTTTTGCGTGTGTTTGGTTAGGCTGAGTCATTAACTGTGATAAGGACCAAGTGAGCAAACAGAGTCTAAGACTAAAGGAATGTCCATTCAAACTTTGTAGGCATAGATGATCAACCCAGACTTCAAAGGGTTACACACACACACACACACACACACACACACACACCTAAACAGCGTGTTTTCCCCCCAAAATTACAACTGCTATGTTTAGTATCGCTTCATTCAAAAGTTAGGGTTTGACATAGCTATTAGACGGACTGATGATATTCCATAAAAGACGGGTCACAGTTCTATAGGTGTATTCCTCTCATAAAAGAAGGCTGGCTAGCATCATCTGCAGAGAGCGCCTATATTTACTCTTAAACAAGGCCTATAATCACGTGCTATTTTAGTGCGCCGGGCTCTGCGAGGTTGTGACCCTTGAAACAGAAGCCAGTGACACCCGAGGTTAACTGCCCTCAAACTGTGGGAGAATGGCACCATATTAACAAGTAATAGCCTGTTGCGCTAATCCTCCGGCCCATTTGAAAGTGTTTAACTCTGGGGGGGGGAGGGTGGGGGTTCTCCGGCCTCTTTGGTCCTCGGTTGAACACCTGGCCGCAAGGATGGCTCTGGGAAGAAAAGCAGACAAAGCCAGGCAGTTCTGCAATTCTCAGGGACAAGCTTAAGGTTGCTCCGGCTCCTGCGCTTTCCGTCACGCTCTTTGTGTCCCACGTAATGCGTCAACGATTGTCACGCCGGAACAAAGGCTTTCGCTATCTGCTCATCTCTCCCGAGTGTCTCCGGGGTTAAGATCAGAGATGGCGAGATGCATGTCCTCCACCTCGTTATTCTTTGAATAATTAGGAGCTGCTACCGGGATTGAACTTGAGCACTTGTTCTCTACAACAATAGACCTCATCTCCCACAGATTATGTTCCATAGGCAGATTTATGTGTGTGTATATAGGACACGAGGGCGGCCCTTTGTCTTCCTAAAGTGCTCCGACTGTGACGTTCCTCCATGTAGGTGGTCCTGTACTGTTGATGTACCTTTCGACTCCTCAGCTGAAATAGAAAGTATTTAATTCATGATTATTCCTGTCGTGCCCTAAGATAATAAACCTCTCGCTAGACTGTAAGAGGTATATCATAGTTAGCTTTTAATAGCTGCAAAACAAAGAATCTTGTCAATATTGAGCCACTGTGCCGCGGTGTATTGTATTACATGCATTATCAGAGATGTTAAACATAATGAGACATGCATTAGATGGTGAAACTTACTTGGTCGATTGGCCCAATGTAATCATTCATTTATGGGTAATGGGTAATATATAATGATAATAATTAACACCTTCAGTGTGAAGTGCTGATGTTATTGCTTTTCCTGATAAACACTCACGTGCAATATCGAGGAGGTCAACGTGCCCGAACATTAACAGATTGACTTGTTATTTGTAAATGGACACAGTGTTGTCATGAATAAACAATATCTCTCTTAAATAGAATCTACAAGTGAGTGAATTATTAGTGTGTTTTTATCTTCAGGAAAATCAGCCGCAACGCAGATGTGCTATTTGTTTTCACAAAAGAAAATGATCATCACTACATGAGTTTGTCACAGCCTTTCAGTGTCCCTCTCCTAACATGAAATTATAAAACGTATGGATCACAGAATGCTTTCTATAAATGTATTTTGGTAACATCGCTGCTCATTCGCACGCGCAGTACTTGGACGCAGTTTGGGCTCTTGGCATGTATCACACATGCAACATTGTACCTGTTTTGCGAACCACTCCGAAGCTGCCCCCCCCCCCCCCCCCTCCCTATTCTCTCCATTAGAGAACGCCAGGTCACTGCAAAACCTTTCCACCGAGTAATGCGTAGCGGCCGTGGCACGCAAGCCTGCAGCAATTATTACAATACTTCCAGAACTTTCTCTCCAGAGATGATGATGATGCTGCATCCCAGCAACCTCTGCTCTGCAGGATGCATGCTGTCAAACTATGATTATTCAGAAGAGAAAAACACAAGGCGACAGCTACAGTGCTAAATATAGTGTCCTTCCTCTGTTTCTCTTTTTTTGTATCTCCCTCTGCCTCGTCGTCCTACTCCCCTGCCTTTACTCTACGCTCACACCCTCTCTATGTGCTTGTTGATAAGAGGTTGGCAGTAAGAGGTTGGAGACAACAAATCACGAGACAACAGTCTATGTTGTCTCGTGATTTTCGGTTTTATTTTTGAAAACTAACCTTCATCTTTCAGGCAACTTGCTCCTTCCCCCTGTGTGCCGGTCTGATTGTCTGCCCTGGCTGTTTCCACCCGTGCCCTTACCCTGTGTCTCCCTTTGTCCTGTGCCAGTTTGTCTTGTTCCATGTCACAGCGACCCCACGCGTACCAATGTCCACTGCCAAGTCTTGTGACGTTTTTTGTACCTTGTTCAAGCTGTCTTTCTGTTCATTCCCTTTTCAGCTTAGTGTTTTTTTCTAGATCCTTTTTTTTTCTAGAATTGTCTATGTTCTAGATTTAGCATGGTTTAGATATCGCTGGACTTCATCACAGGTCTCCACGGTTCTCACTGTGGTGGACACATTTTCAAAGATGGCACATTTCATTGCCCTGCCTAAAATGCCGTCGGCCAAGGAGACGGCTGAAACCCTGCTGAACAATGTTTTCCATCATTCGTGGATTTCCAAAAGACGTTGTGTCTTACCGGGGGCCCCAATTCTCGGTTTTGGAAAGAATTCTGCAATCTGATCTGCAACGTGCAGATACCATCCAGAGGCCAATGGACAGGCTGAGCGCCTCAGCCAGGCTCTGGAGACGTGTGTCTCCGTTGCCTGGTATCCCAGAACCCGTCCTCCTGGAGCAAGCACCTGACTTGGGTGGAATACGCTCACAACCTCCTCCCGACAGCGGCCACTGGGCGGACTCCCTCCCAGTGCATCTACCAACCTCCCTTGTTTCAGGAGAATTGAGAAAAAGGTTGCCGTCCCGTCCGCCCATGCCATGCCATCCCATGGGCAGCTGCCCGCCGGGTCCCCCCCCCCCCCCCCCCCAGCAGTGCGGACCGCATGAAGAAGGCTGCTGATCGGAAGCGCCGGCCAGCTCCGGCCAGGATGTCTGGCTCTCTACGCGTGACTTGCCACTCCATGTCGCCTCCCGGAAGTTGGCCCCCAGGTTTGTGGGCCCGTTTCCCGCGTCATCATTGACCCTGTCTCTGTCCGTCTGCGTCTCCCCAGGTCCTAGACCTTTCATGTTGGGAAGCTCAAACGGGTCAAGCCCCATAGTGCCACCCTATGGGCACTATGGGGCGACTCTTGGCCGTACGCAACCGGGGAAGGGGGACGCCAGTATCTGGTGGACTGGAAGGGCTATGGGTCGGAGACCCGACGCGTACCAATGTCCACGGTCAAGTCCTGCACGTTTTTTGTACCCTGTTCAGGATCGCTTTTCCTTTTTCAGTCTAGTGTTTATTTTCTAGATCCTTTTGGTTCTTAGATTTAGAATAGGGTTTTTTCCTCTACCGAGAGTGATTTTCATTTCCTGCCTTTTGTCGGTAAACGTTGATTTTGAACATCGTCTCAGGAGTTGTGGGTTCAGGGCCATTGTCCGGTCGTGACGTAGCGGGTGGATATATATACAGAAAGGATTTGCCTACCCGCTCAGAAAAAAACGTGCAGCAAGTTCAGTGAGAACTTTGAGTCTCCATTCACTCCGTGGCCCTTTTATGTCAGGTTCGCCTAATAAAGTGCTGGTTCACACAGAGAAATACACATAGAAATCGCTAATCCCAGTGAAAAGCTCTAGATTTAAATCACTTTTCTGCCATTTGAATATTTTTTGGAACTGGCAAGCAGAGCCTAAATGCACGTATTACTGCTGGAATCTCCCCCGGTGGTGATAGAAATGCACAATATCCAAATGAAAACAGTCATCCACCCTCCTCAAAATAAACGGTTCTCCCACTGTGAGACGTGTCTTGATGACTTGTGTTTTTATCACTATGTGCTTCTTGGGTAGTTTTATTTCGCCACAACTTAAGTGGTCAAGAAAAAACGTCATATACAAAGAAGTTGAAGAAGCCTCTAGATTGTGACTTTTTCTGTCTTCCTCAAACAGAAGGGCTAAAACATATCAAAACAAAGTTTATCAGTTTCCCCTTTGTTTCTGAGAGGGCATGTTTCTGTCCGGTTTAATACGGAAAATGGCTGTAAATACTCCTGGGCATCTGGTCAGCGCTGCTACAGAGACGAAGTGGCTTTATCGTTTGCCATATTTGCTGCTTACTCCTGACATTGAGGCTGACTATTGAACTGACCTGATTTAATCAAGTTTTCTACAAACCACGATAATCAGCTTTCGCTTGCCGTGTCGAGAGTTGAAGAGTTGTGCCCAGCGTTTTTTTACGTAAATGATAGGTTACCCATACAGGAGACGTGTGGCACGCTTGATAAATGGCTCTTTTAGTTCTTCTGTGTGACAGACACTATGATGTTTGAGATAGACAGGGCATCCTGCTGCGTGTTTGTGTCTCTTGGTTTCCTGCCGTAGCCATTTTTTAAGATCCAAATGTGTCAGACAGTATAAAAATAGACTCCCCAGCGGAACATGGGACACGTGTCTTTTCTTTCTCACGTTGGAGGAACTCCATTGGCTTCCGTACTCAAAGGGGCTTGTCTAGTGCAATTGTTTTCCGTCAGGCGTGATTTTAATAATTATTCGAGGCAGATCATTAGGCGAGCTGTAGTCAACCTCGGGAGGGCGGGCAGGGTGAGGTGAGGTGAGGTGGACAGCACTTTGCGTTGCGGTTGGAGACTGAACTGCAGAGCGAACAGCGGCTTTTTCCCACCGGTGGTTCTCTGCGGATTAAAAGTGACAGAGAGGATTGGGAGAGAGACCTTTTAATATTCATGTCGAGACCATATGTTCATGTCTGTGAGATTTGGGTGTCTCCTGTAACACGCTACACGTGACACATGCTTTGCGTCCGGGTTGCCATGGCAGCGCCTACCTGTCACTCCTCAACAATCAAATCGGGTTCAAATGATGTTCTCCAGCGAGGAAATGTGGGCTCTAATCACAGCGCCGTGCTTATTTCCCCTGATGTTTGCTGTCTCTTCTGCTCCCGGGCAATCCTGCCGCAGAGCGCCGCGGCGGCTTTGAGGCTTAGTTCAGACAAACTACAGAATCAATTTGCTAAAACAATCGACTTTCACAGAGCTGAGGCTCCGTCTCGGTTGGGGACGGTTTGTGCGAAATAAGTGGTTTCTCCGCGTTGAGGCTTCCGTGCTCTCCAGATGTAGGCGAGGTGTGGGAGTCCTTTGGGTGGAAGGTGGAAGGGGGGGGGGTGGTATGTGTTTTTTTGGGTGGGTGGGTGGTGGCGGGGGGGGGGGGGGGTGTTCAGCCTGGACTGAAATTAAGGAGACAGCGGGTCAAGGGCACCTCTCCACTTATTTACTCAGACAGCTATCATTCATTATCATTTGTCTGTCAGTGTTGGGATCCTGTTACTGCAGTGCCATTGACCCCGTTCATATGGTGGCAATTGTGAACACTTGGGGTGGGAAAAGTACAACCCAATATAGCTAAATAGTGTGTGTGTGTGTGTGTGTGTGTGTGTGTGTGTGTGTGTGTGTGTGTGTGTGTGTGTGTGTGTGTGTGTGTGTGTGTGTGTGTGTGTGTGTGTGTGTGTGTGTGTGTGTGTGTGTGTGTGTGTGTTTTCATACTTTATCTCATGCAACTTGCAGAGTTGACAATCTGTTGATAAGTAATCATTTTGATAATAAATAACTTCTTTCTCAAAGTGGTTTATCAAGCAATAATGCATCACTTTCATATCATTGCAAATGAAATACCACTTTGTTTTGAAATGAGCTTTGAAATACATTTTTTTCATTTAACGCAATGGAGAATTTTAGAAATGGATTTGAAGATGAAGACGATGATTGAACACACAACTATTCGTCAGGTATAACAGGTGTTTGTGACGTTGCGTCGGAGGGAACAGGCTCGGGGTCTGTTATCTGAAGACCTTGTCCTCCTCCCGGTGGACATGGACTGACAAGTTGAACCCGGGGACCTCGTCCTGTTCCAACTCCGACATCATACAGGAGACAGGGAGGCAGACTGCAGCGGTGCAAGAGTCAGGACTGCGACGACCGTTATGAAGATGAGTGGCAGGAAACGTGAAGACGCCAACGGAGCAGACGCCGCTCGGAGCGCTAATGGATTTCAGGGCATCAGTGTCAGGTTTGCTATCTCAGCCAAAAGAGCGGATAGATGGAGGGATCTGAGAATGAGAAGGCGGAGAGGAGTGTGGGTGCACAGAGGTCCACTTAGATTGTGTGTCTGCTTCCCATTAGCGGTGCATGAGTGTCTGTTGAGATGGCTCGCCTAAGCGGGTGCTCGGTGCCGAAGCCCGGCCAATAACCTCACACGACGGGTTACGGTCGATGAGAAGCGCTGACTTCACTCACACTCGTAGGCTGTCACACGTTTTGTCTTAAAAGAGGTTTTTTTGGCACATGGGAGTCTTTGGATTAGGCCAAAGTGCGTTCTAAACGATACGTTTATTCATACATGATACAAGACGATGTCAAGCTAAAGCACGGATGATTCCCGCGTGAGAGGCGCGTATATACAATCGAAGTGCCCGTAGTTCGCTCTGGGCCACTTTGGCTGCAAGTTTGTGCTCCCTTTCGTTAATTTAAGGTCAAAGTTGTTTTTTAGGCAGAAGCTGGAAAACCTCAAACAGCCACAACCCAGAAAATAACGTTCAGGTGTGGGAGATTCATACCAAAAGTTCTGTGCTGGATGAACACCAAGGAGCTGTCTTTGTGATTATGGGAGAAATTAGGCCTGTGGTTGAGCCTGACCATGATCCCGTGGGAGGCGGCAGTAGCGGTCTCTCGCTATTGCATTTGAAAAACCAGAACATTCCTCTTTCTCTTCCTGCCCCTGTCGGAGCTGTATTTCGTCTTCAGCGCTGTCCTGTTTTTCAACGCCCTTCGTACATTTGCTCTGCAGGACGCGTAATTGGCGAAAACCGAGCACTCAGTCAGACGCTAACGTCGTTACGAAGCCCACCTTCAAGGTTCACCATGTAAATGCTTGTTCAACGGCGTATCCTCCCTTGTCCGATTGATCGCGTTTCAATCGGATTTGTATTCCCCACGTTCCATTAGCCGCCGTTGCTTCGGGCAAGTAATGCCTGAGTTTGAAGGTCAGCGCTCTGAGTGAGATCAGCCATGTGTGGGCGAGAAACCCCCTGAACCCAATCCGTCCAGGAAGAACAAGAGAACCGACTGCCAAGCGGAGGAGGAGGAGGGGGAGGAGGAAGGGCAGAATCTGGTTGAACATGAGGTTTCCAGGCCTCGCTTTCTGGGTTCATGCACTGATGGGCTGCCTGATAATGTGCTGATTGTGGAGGGGAGGAGATGGCCTCTCGTCCCTGATCATTGTGGCAGTTGCATTGACGTGATGCCAAGATTTCTTTTTGTTTCCCGGGCCTGACCCCGTTCACGCCCCTTTGCCTCCGTGCTTTGTTAGACGGCCCTGTTCTCAGGAACCCTCTCTAGGTGTCCCTAATGGTATGTTGGCAGTGCTGTCCGCGGTATATGCGCCACATGTGTGTGTGTGTGTGTGTGTGTGTGTGACTGCATACACATAGATGAATGAGAAATAAGAGCAAGGGCCTCCCGTGTTGTTATTGTTGTTGTTGGTGTCGACGCCTCACTCATCCCCGTGAATGGACTGCTCGGTCTCAATAGATGAGGGGCGTTTGTGTGGGCTGGGTCCATCATTCATTTACTTCATTCATGTCCCTCGGGAAGCGGAGGTGGGGGGGGGGGGGGGGGGGGGTGTTACCGTGGCACCTCGGCCCGTCCTCTTCCTCCCTCGACTCGCTCCGTCTTTACGCCTCTCCGCTTTCCTCGTTTCTCACTTTCCCTCCTCTTGGCAGAAGCGCGGTAACAGTCATCGCTCAGAGCTTCGGGCTGTGATCCGGGGGCTTTCATGTTCTGCAGGATTTCACGTCGGATGAATTGATGTGCTCCTCTGGACCGCCGCCGCGGGCCGCGCTACAATGACGGAAGGCCACAGGCAGCCCCGCGGAGGAAGCGGCACCCCCTGGCACAAACACACAGACACAAACTGCTTCTCCACGGCTGACGGATCGAGTTTTAATGTGGTCGACTCGGCCCGAGAATCACACGGAGGAAACAAAAAGTGTCTTTTGGCGTCGGGGAAGATCACCAAGCTAAATGATGCTTTGTTCAAGTGTAATCGCATTTAAAGAGTATAAAACACTTGGAATTCATTAGTCTGTGGCCTTTTTTATTACACTAATGTCCCACACATAAAGAACTGCTGCACAGCGTGAAATGTACCTTTTCACCACCCCGGCCATCTCTGCATGATTAAATGAGCAGGGAATAACACCCCAAGAGTTTAACAGGATTATTCCGACTCTAAAAGACGTTGTTAAGTGGTTGTAAAGTTAATACAATGCAGTGTGCGCGGTGCTGATATTCTGCAGATGCGACTTCCTGACAAAATACCGATATATATTCAAGCGTGCAGCATCACTGCCCTTACAGGGACACGAGGAGTCCAGTGCACTTTGCCTGGCGATGATTGAGTTGAAAACTAAACTCCTAAATATGTAAAGACCCCTAAAAAATATTTTGTGCAAATCTCATGTCTTACATTCTTAATTGCGGTAAAGTGTGTTTAATTATGGCACACCAAGATTAAAACAGTCATTTGTTAATGACTAACCTATTTTAGCTCATTTTATTTTATCTTGCATCCAGAAGTCTCCCATTGCTGTGTTATTTACAACAGTCTCATTAAGCAGGTCGGTCTTAATGCAAAATGTGTCTTTTTTCACCATCAATCCACTATAATGATGCTGTTGACATTACTTCTGCGTTCGCCAAAGAAATGTCATCGGGTTGGACCAGTGTTTTGCATCATGAGATGGACGGTCCTCGACACACTTGGCATATTCAGCTCAAATAAAAGCCTTCTCTCAACATTTGTTATGTTCTGTTGCGCGACGATCCAGAGAGAATTTCTCAGCCCTGACGAGTCTTTCTTGTGTGAATTTTGGGAAAGATTTACTGGCTCTTAGGATGATCATAACCAGACTGCTGGAGAAGCCACACGAAAAACTAGAGCAAGCAGCAAACAAACAAACCCCAAGACGAAAAAAACGTGTCGGTTCATATCTGATGAATGAAAAACAGATAGGAGGAGGAGAAGGGAGTGGGAGACAGAGTGGGAGACAGAGTGGGAGACAGAGTGGGAGACAGAGTGGGAGAGTGGGTACTCATAAAAGTCAAATCTCTTGTGTGGATCAGTCTGTGTTTGGTTGTCTTATCAGTGCAAACCGGACTGCTGATTAATGAGAAGGCGTGACTATGAAGGGTTTTAGCCTTCATGTGTCCATTCGTGCACTGGTCCTTTGTTGAGGACAGATGGAGAAACGGACCGAGATCCCCTTCATGTTGTCTCCTCAACTCATTAGGACTCTTGCCTTCCTCCCTGTTTTCGTTCTCTCCTGCACTATCCCTTTCTCTCGTTCTCCAATCCAAACGGTTACTTCGAGCTAATGCTTTTGTCAGGACTGTGTCAGGATCCGCCAATTGTATGATACATCAGTAGAGACTTGTTGCTTTTGCTTGTGAGCCGCAAGCCAAATGGCTGGATCCTACTGCGAAAAGTGCTTATGAGGCACTACTGTGTTGCACCTGGACCCTCCAACGGTTTGGAAAGTCATTTATACAATTATCTCCAGCAGAACCGCCAACAAAAACCCACAACAGAAATTTCCATTTTAAGATTCGAAGGTATTTGGCCTGAATAGCGGGAAATCTGAAGAGGGCGGCAGTCTTCTTTGCCCGTTTCATGCCCGGTGTGCAGAAATTGCCATGTAGTGTTGACATGAAGAGTTTACGAGAACCAGAGGCCTTGATGTGGTTTCCACATAGTTATCTTGTATTCGTTTTTTTATGATCTGGTCCCTCTTTTACTTTTGTCCTGCCTCTTCAAAACGTGTCAGTTAGGCTTCGATGCCTCCTTCAACCTCACAACTCAATTTAAGAAATGCATCCTTATCAATATAGATCTCTTGCTATTGAGAGCCGTTCAAATATCCTTCCCCCCCACCACCCGAAAGCAGCCACACACCGACCCTTATTGTCATGGGTGAGAAGAAGGTCGCAGGGTCACGGGGTAGGATGTCCCACCTGTCCATCAAACATGAAAGCCCCCAAATCAGCAGGCGCTGGTGTTTTAAATGGGAGGGGTGAGACCGTCAGTCAGCGAAAGGAGTAAAAAAGGCCGTGGATTACACAGACAGACAGTAATCTGTAGGTCTGTCGGCCTGTCAGTCAGCCTGACCTTGGGTAGCTTTGCTTTAATTGCAGGCTGGGATGACAGAGTGGGGCCCGCCTGTAGCAGACAATTCACATTATCCATTTAAGTTGTAATGGCTGCCAACATGTTTCATCTTGAATGACATTTTTTTTTGCTTTCAAAGCACATTTTTTAACCTATTGGAATGTAAATGGGTGTTTTAGCCTGTAATTATTTAGCCCACTCTTTTTTAACTAATGCAGTCCATTCCCGCTGGGGAACGTCGTCAGATGCAACGTTCCTCTGTTCCCATTTTGAAGTCACGGTTTCCTTTTCGGATTATACTCTGAAGACAATAACTCCGATGCCGATGGCAGTCACAGATGACCGCTGCCCTGTGGGATTAGTCTTCAGCTCTGCACCGTTTCACCTTCACACCTCTAAAAAAGCACAGCTCTCACTTTGTCAAATTATCACAGACGCCCTTTTGGTTTGGGAAACAAGACAGGGGGCATCTGGCGATGAATTGCAAAAAGGAAAAAACAACCCACGAAATATTTGTCTTCTTGCAAAGGCTTGAGGATCAGCAACGTTGATTTTCTATCTTTTTTACTGCAGTTATTACAGCTTGAATATGTTCCCAAACCAAACTATTTCCATAACAATGTTTCATAACATTCCTCTCTGACACCTCTTCAGACCTTTGCTTCGACTCCCCGCATTCCATCCAACGCCACCTCCTGTCATACAGCCACTCTCCCACTTGGAACAGATGAATGCCCTTGACTGACAGTCATCATCCCCCACTTTGTTTTTGCCACTCGTCTGCCCCCATTTATTCCAAATAGACAGACAGACAGACAGACAATGGATAAGTTCACTTTGACTTTGTGTCTCACAGCACCCAGTCAGCTAATTCTCCCCAGTTGGTCTCGTTTCTCTTTGTCGTTCCACAGCTCTCACCAAGCTTTCCCGCTGTGTTTGATTGCATTTTTGGATCAAATCCGTGTTTGTGTGCATGGGTCCTTTTGTGTCCGTGTAGTGAGGCTGTATTAAATGCCATGTTGCACCAAACCCTTTCCGCTGAAGGAGGCGCAAACAAAAGATGGCAGCGATGAAAGAAGCTAATGCGATGGGCGTCTGGTCAGATTTGCAGCCAGGTCTGGTGCATCATGCCACCAAACATTCACTGAAGGGTAACTTCAAAACATGCCGATAACGGTCATGCATGTTCTGTAAAGGGATAGAGGATCCTTTAATATGAGCAGAGCCTGTGCAAGATCCAAACGTAAAACACGAGCAAAAACATCTGGCATTCGTGGGGCTCAAGCTGCTCACACACCGTAACAAAGAAAAAATAATATTGTTCCTTGGCTGCTGCAAAGAAATAACAGCTCAGAAGTTACTGATAACTAGGCAGAGAATATCTGAATTGTCAGAGCGTTCGTTAAGCAGTTCATTTATTTTTCTTAGCTAAGCTCTGGGTTGCGGAGCTTAAGTGACCAGTGAGGCAGAGTTTGTGATCCGAGCGTAATTACCTTCAGAATTCTATGCCGAGGTCAACGCCATATTGATCTGTTGCTTCAGCGGTCTGCAGCCGCGCTCTGATAGAATTCATCACCGAAGGAATGTTGTTATGGTACGTTTGAGTTGTTTGCAAAAGAAAAGTTTTTTTTCAAATAATTGACCATGTTTTTCAATGTAAGTGTCCGTAAACCCAAGAACTGAAGTGGCAAACTAAATGTTTATATTCTATTGGATATCTCCGGTGAAGAGAGAGCGGGGGGCTCCGCCTTAGAGGTCGGGGAAGGAGTCTGGACATCAGGAGGCAGCTTGGTGTTGAGGCGCTACTCGTACGTGTCAGCGGAGGTAGCTCGGGCATCTAACGAGGATGCATCCTAGACGCCACCCGCTGGAGGTTTTTCGGCACGCCCGAATGGTAGGAGACCCCCCCTCCAGGGAAGACCCAGGACAAGCTGGAGGGATTCAATCTCCACGCTGGTGTGGGAAGACCTCGGGATCCCCCAGAATGAGCTGGAAAATATTGTGGGTGACCGACTCCGGATATGCAGAGAAAAATGGATGGCTGGATTCCTTGTCCAAGTCGGAAAGATGTGAGTTAAGCCCAAAACGATCTTCCATATGGAGAATAAGAAAGAAAGAAAGGTTCTACTGCCGTGCTAGCGGTCTGTGAGGCAAAAGTCAACATGCAAACACGTTATAATAACAACAACATCGTTATTTTGGCACATGTAATGTCCATTACATTTCAATTCCAATTAATCTAGTAGGTAATTGAATAAAAGGGGGTAATTGCGGATATCAGGAGTAGTCAAGGGCTCACCGGTTACTAGGATTTATTCTCTTGGAATAGTAAATGCACGTACCAAATTTCATGCGATTCCATCGGATTCATCACTGAGATTTTTCCGTCTTGATCCTCCTGGACCCAACACAGGGTGTGACGCTTATGCCGGTCTCACTCTCTGTGGCAAAACGGAGCGAGCACAAAGCCTGTCAGACCAATCAGCGGCTCCAACACCCCATCTGAGGGCCGTGCCACGCTGCTCAACAACCAGCCGCCTTATTGTTCAGCATTATCTGGCTGTCCCCTGCCTGTCATTTGGCATTAGTGCACGAGGCCCGACCCGGGATCTGCGGCGACACGTACCTGGTTGGGGGGTGACCCCCGCCTTTTGTCTGGCAGCCTCGTTGGGTCAAGCGGGCGTATGCAGCAGAGGGGCGTGCAGTATTTAATTTGACGGAGCGGAGGCAGATGGGCTGCTGGCGCTCGCCCATTAGCGGCTTGCAGAGCGACGACTCCGCAGATGCTCACGACCCGGATGCTTGGACGAGCTGTCTCGGCTGGGCATTTGGCACCGGGAAAAACTTTTGTTATTCACATCACAAACGTCTAATTAACAATCTTGTTTCCCTGCAAATATATGGTAAGCCACGTACAAGGCGTGTCCGATGCCATTCCGTGCGTTTAAAAAAAATAATACGACATTTTCCTTTTAGCACATTTAATCTGAACGCTCCAGCTGAGCCTATCGAGTGCATTTCCATTCAGTTCTTTTTAAATGCATGTTTGGAGTGAAAAAAAAAAAAAGCCCACCCAAAAGTGTTTTGTGCGTTCAGAACATTTGACACGTCTCTCTAGGTGTCCTGTTAGTTGAAGACACACATTACAAAACATCCCCAGTTCAGCTGCAGCCAGCGGCCTTTGTCGCCTGTCACCCCGGCGCTGCCTCTGGGGAAGCTGACAAAAACGCCACATGTGTGCGGAGCGAATAGACAAAGTCATTCATTAAAGTAACATGAACGCCGTCTTATCTGGGAAGCAGCAATGAAATGTCAGTCAGACTTATTGCTCCTTCTTTGGATACGTCGTTGAGTTACTTCCTCTTTGGACAACACTAGCTGAGAGAACTTCACGACCACAAGGATTTTGTTCAGTTAACGTGTGAGAAATCTTCCTAAAACTGAGTATTTGTATTGATGCATAACTGTTAAATTTAATGAACATTCAATAACCATCAGCAACCTTTGTTAACTTTTTCTTCACGCAGGAGTTAAATACTTTCAAGAGTAGAATTTATAGGAAAATACATCATCATCACTGAACATATCGTGCAGGCGCTTCCTCCACCTGGGTGTTAAAGAAGGAGCACGCTATCTCAATAAGTTGGTATGCAGATAACGGCTAGTGGATGCTGGCAAGATCAGACAAGCTTTGGAAGAGGAAAGGTGTCAGAGGAAGCCAGGTGATGATCCCCTCCTGGTGCAAAGAGGGAGATTCAAGATATATGGGGAGCATATGACGTTTTGCAAGAGTTGCATGCATGACAACATGTTTTTAAGAATCCGTGCCGTGTTCTCGCTACTCGCCAAGAGTGAGGCGATTGATGCAGGAGCGGAGGTTGATGAATGATTTGTTTCCTCATCCCTCCTCACCGAGAGATTGCTATATGTTTTTTTTTTTGTAAAACAGCGGAAGCCGTGTTTCCATTATCTGATTTTGGCCATTGCGTGCTGTGAATTGATAATCATCCACATGAATGTTTAAATGAGAAAAAGAAAATATTTATATATAAATGTAAGAGACCTCTGGTCTTAACTGCATTCTGATCTCACTATCACGCGGTGTTCAGCCGTATCTGCACGAATAGCACTTGGAGGGTTGAAGCCTCGCACATGAAAGCGCAGCGCCGTCTCTGCCCACTTTAACAATTTACAGATCGTCCCGATCAGCCGCCTCGTTCAAAACAACACTTCTTCCAGGTGAAAAAGAGATAATTTGCCTATAAATAACCTTCAGACTGACGCCGTGTTTCCATTCGCCCCGAACCCCCTTTGAAGGTCAAGTTAATTTTTATAGCGTCAGACACAACAAAAGTCATTTAGGGCTCCCAGTTTCTACTCCTTGTTATTTTATTAAACAATCCAAGACTGCTGAGTTTATGTAATGTTTAGGAGCGAAGAAGACTTACAGCTTGGTGACGGTTGGACGTTGTCGGCTGTCCAAAGGAAAGAAATCGTGTCAGAGTTCAGCTATTTGTTGACCCATCCGTCCACCTCGACCACCTCCCTCCGTGGCGTTCTAACATAAACATCTCACAGCACTCCTCTTACTTAGGCGGAATTCCCATGGCTGTTTTTTTTGGCATTCTCTTTGAGGACATTCTATCCAGTGTGTCCAGTTTCCAAAAATGCTGCAAAAGCATTGTGCCTGTACAGCTAAAAGCCCTGCAGCCATGCAAATGGACTGCGTATGAATAGATTTCCAGAGCGGCCCGAAACAGCACGACCGGGTCTCAGTTCCTTCCTCAACGGCCACTCGATTCCTCAACACTCCCCTTCATCATTGTTTGAATGGCATCTTTTGCAATAGGGGGATATTGCATGTCACATAGTGCGTATTTGCTCATGGGCCGATACGTGCTTTTGAAAATGTACCACATGGCCTCTTAAACGCAATCAGATGCCGTCAGTTTACCGAGACAAATCCGTAGATATTAAGCCCAATCTTGCTCCTTCAACTTTTTTTTCTCTCTGAGGTCGAGTTGACTTATATAAACATTTCTCTCCTTTATTCCCCCCCGTGTCCTTTACCTGAGCAGGCAGCTGAAACCTCAATCAGTGTTTGTGTGTATTCGGGCACACGCTCAAGGTGTTTTGTCCTGCAGCCCATGATTGGAATACACATCGGAGAGCCTCTCTGGGCCTCTGTGAGCCGTGTTTTTTTTGCCCTTTGGGCAGCAGAGGAAGAGGTCTCCGCCTCGCTGTGTGCTGAACGTACAGAGCAGCACTCGGTTTCCCCGGGTCTCTCCTGTGCTTTGATAAATGGAAGTTCTTAGGGTCGCTGTCAGGGTCCTGGTCCCGCGGGACTCCTCCCTACATTCCCACTCCCCTACCACGGCCATTTGCTATCGTGGGTGAAAAATGACCTGAGGGAATATAGTGGATGGCTTGGATCACCCTGAGAGGGTGGAGGTGGCTGCTGTCCCCAGAGGACTCTGAGTCAACACTGGCTGCTAATGGTCTTTCTAAATTTACCTCCTAATTACCCCCTTATTTTTGCCCCCAGCTAGCAACGCCGTGTCCGTGACCTTGATACACGAGGAAGCATGTCGGCGTACACCAAACTATGCTCGGTTCAGTTCTGGTTAAAGTTAACGAAACCAGAACTCATTTATCGACAGCTTGGCTGCAGGAACTATGCAAATTGAACTCTTCCAGTCGACGTGAGGATTAGAATAAATACGAATGAACAGACTCATCGGAGAAAGTATTGTGCGTCCAGAGGGGAGGGGGGCGGGGGGGGGGTTGTTGGTGCAGCTGTCAGAGAGGGAGAGTATTTGTTCTGAGTGCCGGGTCAGAGGTCACTCAGGGAGGCGAGGGTTTTTCCTCTCATTCACACCAGCGCTGTCCCATTATTCAGTCCTTTCCAAAATCCCCTCTAACTTGTGTTGTCACCGCTGACCACGGCTGCCGCTCTTACCAGCTCGCTGCCAGCGACGGCGCAGCTACATCAACAAACAAGGCTCCGTCATCATCACGGCATCTGCAGAGCCCCAATGCCACACACACACACAAATACTAGTGCATAAAGCAGTCCGCCTCGGGCCGAAGAAGCACCCCCGGGATAGATGGAGCCTTTTACAAGCAAATCATATTTGTCCAAAATCCCAAGATTACATTATTATGTGGACCTGCACACTCATTTCCAGCGCAACATGAAATGGAAATGGGAATTAAATCTCTGATTTTATCTATTGGGTGAAATTTGAAGGTATGCTTAAGAATTATAAATTGCATGCTGAATGTATCCAACTATACTTATACATTAGCAAGCAAGAAAAATATGTGATTGTAAAAAAAAATGATAATAAAAGCAGCCGCACGCGTGTCGTACCTCAATTGATTCGCGGTTCCAGTGTTTCTTCCCCCCCTCGCTCCAGTCGCTCCCCGCTCTCCTAAAAGCAGCCCGTCTCCCCAGTATCATGACCACCCTGCTCCCTCCTGACCCGGCTCGGATCAGGAACCCTGCCTGACCCCTCCAGAGATAATCCTGATTATTCTGGAGTGTGTAAGGAGGCCAGGGATGAGCTCCCCCCCCCACCAGACCTCTCGTGTCCTTTAACCTTTCACCTGTGGCCCTGCAGCAGGGAGTTTAGGGCAGCTGTCTGTGGCCTGTGTGTTGAGGGGAAAGCATTGGAAGTATTTATATGACACACCTCAGGCTTTGAGTAGGCAATGGTCTTTACTTGTGTGTATATATTTATATATCTCTTTTTGAAGAAAATGTATTTCCCCATAGTCCATCCTTTTGTGGTTTGACAGGTTTGGACAGGGCGATGCCTCCCTGCATGCAATCCCACTGTATTCTTATGACGACATACACGACGACATGTATTTAATGAAGGTTAAGTTTATCAGCCCAGACACGGTGGGATAGAGAAACTAAAATGACCTTTCCTATAACTTGAACCGGAGTTCCTCCTCTATTCCCTCGGGCGTTAATTAACCTTTACTGACATCCGACGGCACAGAAGTTGATTTTTTCCTAATCTCTTGTTGCCACTCAAAAAAAAAAAAAAAATCGAGCTTGCTACTCAAATCAATCGCTCTCTGCTCTTGATTTGTGCAGTGGGAGACAGGTGTCTCTGATTTGACGCGAGGATCAGACGGCTCTACCTCTATTTGTATGTACGCACACCGTGTATCAGGGCTGCAGACGAGCGTGACGAGCGTCTGAGCGACAGCATCCGGAAGCTCGGAGATAAGACGTAATCTGGCGCCAATTATTTGTCCTTGACAGGCACAGGTAGGCAGCAATCAGCTCCGGTGACATGTGTTCTCAGTCAATAGTCCTGGCCCCAGTGGGTGGTGAGAGGCTGATTATGAGGTGCTGAGCGGAGGCAAACACAAAGCTCGGGGCTGATAAGGCTTCCCGCTGCTGTTCCGCCC
Source organism: Gasterosteus aculeatus (assembly GCF_964276395.1). NCBI lineage: Eukaryota > Metazoa > Chordata > Actinopteri > Perciformes > Gasterosteidae > Gasterosteus > Gasterosteus aculeatus. The sequence goes on from NC_135705.1 coordinate 17,871,799, forward strand.
CTCTGATATCTGCACTGACCTTTCCCTCCTGTGCGCTCACACTTGCAAAGACACACTGGAGTTCAGTCGCTCGGCACGCACGGAAACGCGTGCATACGCTCAATGTGCCAGTCTTGGGTTTGTCCTGAAAATGTTGGAGCCACAGTGGAGAAGCTGTTGGATTAGTTTGCATAAAGGCAAAGCAGTGGGAAACAGGGTACTACCCAGCACGTCTAAAGTTCTCTAAATTAAGATATTATACATCATTCATTGACAAAATAGGAATTGCTTTTTAAGAGCAGGACAAACTCCCTTTCAAACCCCAATTTATCCCTTTTACACTTTGTGTACAGAATAAAAACATTAACGGTAACTTTCAGTTAATCGACTGAGCTTTAGAGATGCTGGTGTGTGTATTTCTTAAGTGATTCAGGGTGCATCTCTCCCCCAATTTACATGAATTATGCAAAGCTAAACTGATTGCTTCCTGGCCTCCATACTTTATGCACAACCACGAGTCGAACAGTCGGTAAATGCAACTTTACTTGTTGCGCTAAAGGGACACATCTGTGCACGCTTGGCTGAAGACAAGCCGCGGCAAGGTGGGGCCGCACCTATTCTTGAGGGAAACACGAGAAGATCGGGGAATTCAGACAACGTGCCAGGGATGCCTGGGCGGGATGTGGGTTTTTCTGCTGCCTGCTTCCTCAGACCGCTCTTCTCTTTCACCCGTAACACAAACACACACACACACACACACACACGAGATAGCGGCACGAAGTGGTCTCCGAGTACTGGACGTCTTTCGACGTCTCCTTTTAAAGAGTAAAAACCCAGAGGTCCCTTTTTGAGGGTGACCGGGGCAAAGCGCGCCGTGGTGCAAATTTTGGCTGGAAGGTCACATGTCTTGGCTGCACAACAAAGCAGAAAGTGACACAGAGGGATCACGTCAACAGGTGGACAGAACACGGGCCCAGTTTACCAGCAGGCGTCACTCATACTCTGGCCCGGTCGAAGGAACGGATTCATTTTTTTAAAATAAAAAGGATCATCATTAAACCAAAGACAATTCACACACTCTAAAAGGAGCAAGGCGGTTTAGATGCGTCTCCCAGCGGGTCTGGTATTGATTACAAAGACCTTCGAAGGGAAACTCGGTGCCAAGCACCAGATCCCGAGACAGACACCTTTCCACCGTCCTTGCAGAGTTTACCAGCTGGTTGTATATTTAACCATTTGACAAAAAAATATCAAGGCCGGGTTTCGTTTGGTGACATTTTTCTCGGCATCGGCCGTCTGCTCAAACTGCAACACACAGGAATGTTTCTGAGAGCTTGAATTCGTTCTGATAATGGAGCGTATGAGCGCTTTGAGGTGGACTGTTATCTTATCTCACAACGCCACAGGCATTATTTCAAAGGAAAAAGTATTTTAGCATGTCTCATCTCGCACAGGTACAGCATTTCTCCTCATTGCCACTTCATTTTCACAGATCCAAATGGCGAAATGAATAGAGTTTGTGAACCGTAGACCTATAATGCCCTCGTATTTCAGTTAAAGGAACATGTGGTATTTATGTAGGCTTAACATTTACTTTGGATCTGGTCCTGGTTGCCGTATACACTCTATTTATGATTATTTATGTCACGCATGAGGATTTCCTACAATGTAATTTGATGTGGTTGCCTCCAGTAATGCTGTGTAATGTACATACAGGTCTACATGTATCACCCACTGACTGAATTTACACTTTGGGCCTGCATTTACTCTTTGAATTGCCAGTTTATTTAATTTAGTTATTAGCAGGGGTTTCCACAAGAACATATTTGTTAATTTTCATGTAAATATAAGTCTTTTTCTGTTATGTGACAGTGTCTCTCACTAGCAGTTAAGTTTGGAAAAATATTAGGGAAAAATAGTGCGTTTAAGAAATAGTTGTTTAATGATTAAAGGTTGTCTAAACCGCAACTGGCTGTAATTTCCTGCCAATTTTCGGAAAATTTTTGTGTTTGACAGATTATTTAAACATAATTTTTCAATCAAATAATGTTACTGCCAACAAAAGTTTATCAGTAAGAGCTACAAAGTCAAAAGTCAAAATGTTTCTACATTTACTTTTTTGAAATGAAGTCGTCTCCAGAAGCAACAGATGTTGAATGGAGCTCAACTTAAGGAGAGGGAAACGGATGAAAGGTTGTCAGACACTCTGTAGCTGCTAACTAATAATGCGATTTGATAAATGTTTATTCCTAACCGGTACGTCCTCTGTCCGCCTGTCTAGTCCGTCTGATCCGTCCGTCTCTCCGCACCCGTTGACCCTTTCGGTGACCTGACCGCTGTCCGGCTATAGGGACACGTAGGTGGGCTCCCGTTCAGACGTCTGGGAAAATGAGACGGGACGCTCGTGGAGAAGTGCAGTCTTAGTCTTTTATCTGCGGACGTGTCTTGTTTTTGTGCAATCATAGATTTTAACTCTGAACATTATCGTCTTTTCATTTTGCCGTCACCGCCTGCATCCCGTGAGCTACTTTACTGGGCTCCCTGCATGTGTTCATATTCACGGCTGGGTAAAAAGGTTCAAGCCAAAGTCAATTGAATTTATAATCTTTAAAATATCAATTGCTGGCGTTAAAAGCATGGTGCATTAGTGTTGAAGCAAACCCTTTAGGGGCCTTTTGTCCTTGTCGTCCTCCATTTAAAAAAAACACAGTATTTCCTGAAACTTCTTCACAACACAAGCAATGTAATATTTCCCCGGTTGAATGATTTCAATGTAAATTAACAGCAGTGGGAAATGTTTGCATTACACCAGCAACGGGTCAGGCAGTGGCTAAGTGCGCCTCCCCAGATTTCCCTAAAGCGGTGCAACACGTTCATTGTTATTTTCTGGCCAAAGTTTGCCGCCATGTTGCAGTTTTGACCTTTTTAATAAAAGGTCATACAATCCAAATCCATTCACCTTAGGCTCCAGGCCTACTGTTTCTCATCCCAGTCTAGAAACATATTTATCATCAAAATTTGAAATATTATGCCTTTTACTCAAATATTTACACATCTTGCAGGTTTAGGAGGTACATAATTTGTTAATATTTTTATATTCATACTTTTATTTTAATAAAATCGTAGTAGTAGTGGTCAATTTATTAATAAAGTATAAGCTCCTTATTTAAGACGTCATCGTTCTCTTTGTATTTATTATGTTTTATTTTATATCAGTGGGAGATCTTAAAACCACTGAGGTTTTTTTTCATTCATGCTGAAGAACGATCGTCCACACCGTGACTTTTGTGTGGCTGCGACGGTACTGAGGGTTGAGACAAGTATTAAAGCACGTGTGCGTTTTGAGGCAACTTATGATAATTAGCTGCGTGGCAGGCATGTCTATTCCCATTTACTACCTTATCCCCCCCGCTGCATGCAGGGACGCTGCAGCGGGAATTTCACAGTCCCTGAAGGCGCTCAGAACACCAGCGGCCGAGAAGCTTTCTGTCAGAGGTTCCCTGTCAGTGTTTCAAAATGCGCCGTGCTGCTCGGAGAAGATCATGTTGCCCTTTTATTCCCAGGAAATTAACAAGACATTCGACTTTCTCCTGGACAATAAAAGCCGTTTGAGGAAGTCTCAAACTTTGCCGAGAAGAACAGCGGGAGCGTTTGTCTGGTCCCATCGAAAGTGGAACGTGAACGCGTCCCTCTATCCGGTCCTCGAGCTTTTCCCCGTGAATAGAACAGCACAAGTAGAGGCTCCACTTTCCCGAGCTTAGTTTTGAAAGAGCGCAGAGAGAGAAAGCGAGTCCTCCTATCAGATTCTCCTAACAGCTCGGTGGGTAATGAGAGGAGTGGGAGAAGAACGGCTTTCCGCACACCACATCTCCATTTACCCCCACCACCGTGCACCCCGGGTGTAACTTAAGCTCGCGCTCACCCACCAGGGAACTGCTCACAACAGCATGTGAACCATTTTCGACACGTTTTTATGTCAAAATAGGATGTGGGAAAAGTATGTGGCAGCGCGAGCGGTCCATGTCTTCTCTGCGGCTCGATGGGACTGAAATAAGGAGGACACGTCCGGTGTGAGGAAATAAACCGCGCGGGTCCAAATGAATTGTCCTTTTGAGTTCTCCTGACACCGTGACGCCGTCGTAAACCACTGAGTGATTTATGGCGTGTCTGCTGCCTCTGAGCTCTGACTCCTGAGGGATTTCATGTTTGCCTCCTTGCTTTTGTCAAACCTGGCATAACTAAATCAAGCATGTCCGTAACCTCATAATGGCTGGAGGTAATTGTTGGGGGGAGGGGGGGAAATCCAATAACAGCTTCTGTTATTTCACTTTTGGAGACTCCGAGGGAAGATTTGGCGCACCATTAGCATCCTATCTTGTGTGTGTGTGTGTTCGTTTTGTAAAATGAAATGGAAAGAAGATCACCTAAGCGAAAGAATAAAATGCATCTGTGCCAAAACGGAGAAGCCTACACACTTCTCTTGTGACCATGTCTGGGTTTTGTGTTTCCCAATTGCATTGAATGTTTTTCTACTACAGTATCACAGGCACAGCCTGAAGGGGAAGAAAGTAATTATTCCTCCTCTCTCCTTGCAGAGTTAAAATCCACCGGCACAGCTCATCACTTCTCCTTTCTGCTCAACTCGACCGACTATCGGATCCTTCGCATGGATGAGGACCACGACCGCATGTATGTGGGCAGCAAAGATTATATCCTTTCCCTGGACCTGCACGACATCAACAAGGAGCCGCTCATCGTAAGAAATGCCCCAGACTAGTACTCCTCTCGCCTCAGCTGTGCACAGGTTCATATCTAACCAGCTGGGTGATCTCTGCCTGTCAGATCCACTGGCCTGTTGCCACCCAGAGGAAGACTGAATGTGTCCTGTCAGGGAAAGACACCAACGTAAGTATTCAAATAGCATGTTTCATGGACTGCTGGACACATCACATCTTTATTTTGTATTTCCAGGTTGCTGTTTTGCATTTAACATGTTTAATCATTTTGTAAATGTATTATATTTAGCATTTTTTTGACTGTTGGTCTGCTATTTTCAAAGCCGAATAGCCCTGAAATGAAATAAAACTTCTTATTGAAGTCTTCAATATTTTGGCAATATTCATGAACGCCAATGAGCAATTCTTCAGACGTGTGCCCTTTACAGCCCCTCCAGGGTTTATAAAAGCACAGCTGTAATCCGCTGTGCCCTTTGACCCGCTGCACATTTACCACCGTTTTATCAGGCGATAACCCGGTGTTCAAATCAATGGTGTGGTTTCATCTTGATCTGAACGTGGCATTGGGGGGGTCAGTGGGGGAAAGCTCTGATTTGCTGTCTCTTCATCCCTGGTTGCTGATTGCATGCAGCTGCAGGCAATTGAGCTTTGGCAAGAACGTGGAACGCGGAACGTTCAGCCGCTGCCTTCGAGAGCGGAACGCGTATCCCCAAATATCGCGCACGTTTCTAGTTCATGTAATATGATCAGGTTTTCGTTTTTGCACAAGAATATTTGTGACCCTCGTCGTCCAAGGCAGGTGGACAAAATGAGGCCTGCCCGGAAGCGTTAATACGATTCAGGCGTTCAAACACGCCGCCGCTTCAGCCCCCGCAAGGAAACTCATCATTGAAATTCATATAAAAACCAGATCCTTTTCTTTTGATTCTATTCACACATTCTAGCCCCCCCTCCCCGAAACGCTCGTCTCACACATGTTAGGGCTGAGCGGTGAGCACTGACAGGGTGATGAGGCTCCGGCTGCTCTCCCCTGCTGGTAGAGAGCGCAGGATGCTGTTTATCCAACTGGAATGTTCATTTATGCGTGTTTAGTGGCCTGCGCCTCCCACAGCCTTTGGCTACGTCGTATTAGCCCTGTGTGTGTGTGTGTGTGTGTGTGTGTGTGTGTGTAAGGGTGAGGGAGAGGTGGGCTTTAATTTTCCTCTCTAAAATAAGAAATACAATTGGCTACCGGGAGACATTTTGGCAATCCCGGCCCACTCTTTAGGGAATGACAGATGATGACAATTCTAAAGCAATTCAGAGGGGATGTCGGTTCAGGCGGGAGGTCAAAGGCAATCCTCCCCCCCCCCACTGGGCTCTCTGTGGGGGAGCTCAACTGTGCGCTGAATAATACACGCAGGCCTACATGCGTAAACCCACACACACAATCAAAAGTGCTCTCAAACCTCTGGCTTGTGCATCTGCCGTGTCCCCCATCCCGAATACAACGGTTTTTTTAATACTTTGGTACATCCTTTCTTTTTCGCTGTCACTAGTGGCTGACATGACTGACAAATCCAAACAGATATGCTCGGCCCGTATAGGTTCATGTTGCATTTTTGCATTTTTTAGAAATCTAAAATCCACTCAACCGAAACGTTGTCTGACAGGACATTGAATTGCATCCGCCCTCAGTCCACATGGCAAACACATCAACAGCTTAGATGCACTGCTTTTCGTTGGTTTCTGCCGTGCTGTTGAGCGGTTTTCGGAAAAAAATGAATTCTGGGCCAGACCGACACACAGCCAGAGAGAAGTGCTGCCAAACACAAGCCAGAGGGATGGATGTGGTGCTTTTAAGCCAGGCAGGGAGGTTATTCGCCATCAGCGGGACATTACGTGTTATGCAACCCTTTTTTCTTTTTGCATTTTCGGGATCAGAGTGATTCTTTTAAACCTAAATCTCTAATCCTGTTTTGCGCTCTGCAACAGGGGGAATGTGGAAACTTCATCCGTCTGATTGAGCCGTGGAACCGGACCCACCTCTATGTGTGTGGAACAGGCGCGTACAACCCCATCTGCACCTACGTGGACCGAGGACGCAGGTCACAGGTAACCCAAGACGCTGCCCGGCAGCCGCGGAGACATTTTGACCTTCGCTCTCAGGTTCTTTTGAGAACCCGCCTGTCAATCAACCTCAGGTCAAATAATATCCTTCTGCTCTTGATCCTCTGTTTTTCTTTGCTGCTCTTCCATCATTTTCTGCGTCTTAATTTTCACCAATTTGTGCCGTTTCACGGTCCAGGAGACTCAAAGAAAGAAGCTCATGGCTAGTCCTATCTGGATCTCTATTATTGCAAAAAAAAGAGGGCGGCTGAAACACAAATCCGTTATCTCACCGCGGGCAGTTCCATGTTGGCATTTGCATCTGCAGCAAACCCCATTCCTCACCTGCTTTGTACACAGCAGAACCTGTGGCCTGTCTTTTCTGTCTGGGCTGAGAGCTACTGAAAGGCCATCGTTGCTGATGGAGCCTCTCATCCATCATCAGCCTTGTAGCTCGCCCCTCCGCCCCCCCGATCCCTCCCTCGGTCCAGCGCGGCGGCGGCCATGCAGAGCGGCAGCAGCTGCCGGCCCGGCCGGCGGCCCGTACGCTTACATCCACCGCGGTGCCTGTTTAGTCTCACTGTTGCAAAGCGGGGTTCTGATTTCAATGTAAAGGTCAGTCCGGCCCCTTTGTCATTCAGCTTGTCCCTTAAGGCCCAGACGCCGTGTTACTTCACACTCTAAAGATTTTCTCCAGCAAGAGTCGGTGTAAACAGAAACCAATTGTTCCGGAATTCTTCTGTTAAGTGCACGGGGGGAGAGGGAGGTGGGGGGGCTTCGCACGTTCTCGGTCACTAGTAAAGTTTCAAGTTTTTCTTCAAACTGCATCAATCTTCCTGCTTTTCTATGCCGCTCCAGAGCTTGTTTTGCCATGTTTGTGTCATCATGTTGGGTTGCACATGTAAAAACACACACATTTTGTTAAAAATCCTTAACTAGGCTGGTGTGACCCGGCAGCGTAATTTGCTATCTATATTGATGTATTTTCTTCACTTTGTCTCACTTCGGTGCATTTCCATTTCTTATTTCTTTCCTGGCACTGCATGGTTTATGCATGGGGCTTGCAGCTGTGTTTGCTTGACACTGATTCTAATCCAACATGGTTACCAAATGAGCAACGCCGCCCACCAGGCTCTCGTCACTCTACTTCGAGCACTTTATTTTTCCGGTCTTTCGTTTTTGCACTTTCCTATTCCCGTCTTCTGTTCATGTGCTGGTCATCATCAAGTCAAATACAGTTTTGTTCTGAATTCGTAATGAGGTGGCCCACTGTGCCATGTCTCTGTTTTAGGGGTCCCACTACCTACAGGCTGCCCAATCTGGAGGGAGAACAAATCGGGCGGCAGACTACAGCACTACGTCAGAGCCTTTGGAGGCTAAGGTGGGCTCAAGGGAGATTTGTAACGGCTCTTAGGTCCAGTGCCCACCTGGAGAACTTTTTCAGTCTCACTCAGAGTAGTAGAGAGAGCACATCTATCAAAAAAGCAATTGGCTTTCACGCATCTTGACACAACAATATGTTGCCTCATGTCCAAAAATCTGAGTTTTTTTTCATTTTTTTAAGTTGACATTCTCTTGAAATGCTTTTTTTCATCAGATTTGTACTCTGAGTGATGGGAGCCAACACTAATTCAACGTTCTCTCCTAATGTTTATAGCGATGTTTCCAAATGATAGTTCCCATCCACACATATTTCTTTCTGTCATTGTGAGGTGACATTATCGAGCTTTCCCATACAAGCCCAAACCTGTCAGACATCATCAGCCAGCGTCGAAGCACCTGATAAAACTCAGTGTAGACACGTACCCAGTGTTGCCACAGATGTTCCAGATGCCCTCTTGCACTGTGGAATAATCGATTCTTCCATGAGCCACTAACATCAGACGCATGGTGGATGGGTTTTGGATTACTCTCAGCATTTTCCTCCACCTCCCATCTCACAGATAACTGGCTTTTTGTTCTCCTCAGCAGATCCGATATTGCTGTGATAGTTTGTTTATAACTGCTTTTAACCTCCATGAATACTTCAAAGTGCCTTGTACATGACATAACCTCCCCCCCCGACCCCCCCCACGCACACACATACACAAATTATTACTTCAATAAATGCGTTATCAATTACCACAACAAGAGAATGATTCATTATATTTCTCCCACTTTATTGTTTTATAGGAATACATCTTCAGACTTGAACCTGGTAAAGTGGATTCTGGGAAAGGAAAATGTCCTTATGACCCCAAACTGAACAGTGTCTCCGCTTTGATCAGTAAGTACCTGCTGGTTGTTCCCATCATGCATCCAGCAGTCTGTGGACGCTTCTGTCGATGAACCTCTTCTCAAGTATTTACTTAAACACAATGTCAGTTGTTTGTTGAATTAGCAACCATTAAAGGTAATGAACTCTGATTATTGCTGAGGGTTCTGCACCAATGTTGCAGCAGCGTCTGACTTAATCGCCCTCTAATCTGCACATTCGTGAAAAAATGCCCATTAGTGTTTCCGTTCACATCACAGCCCCTTTACAATCATATACGAGAGAGAGAATCAGCATTTCCTCACGTTTGGAGTTTTTGGGGCAACATTTCCGTCGGGCGTACGGATACAGTTTCACCAACGCGTTCGCTGTCGGGGCCCCTGCGCGTCCCCTCGTGTGGGTGGTCGGCCTTTTGTCGTCAGCGGCTCACAGGTGGTCGGACGTGGCGGTTTATCCGTGACCTCCTGCCCTGCTCACGCGTGTGTGTGTGTGTGTGTGTGTGTGTGTGTGTGTGTGTGTGTGTGTGTGTGTGTGTGTGTGTGTGTGTGTGTGTGTGTGTGTGTGTGTGTGTGTGTGTGTGTGTGTGTGTGTGTGTGTGTGTGTGTGTGTGAGGGAGAGCGTAGGATAAAAAGGGAGAGACCTCGCCGTGTCAGCTTAATTCCAGCTGACCCGAACAAGAGAAAACTGTTACACTAAGAAAATGATCCGGTGGCCAGAACCACAGCACCCAGCGGGCGAACGGGGAGGATGGAATTCCAGCGGTTTCCTTATTCTTACACAATTATTTTTCTTGCCAACCATGAACAACCAATTCTGAAGTGAAACATGAGGGAATCGTGTAAATCCAGCTGTTTCTTTGGCGTCTCACTGATTGGCCTAATGAGCGTGATTGCGATATAATTCAGAGGTCAACATTTTCCACCGAGACGTGACATTTCCGAGACAAGTGGACTGGGTTTGATGTCTTTTTAGGACTGCTGTATCTTTGCACGGTGCTGTTATTTTTAAAGAAATAATCAATCAATCCAGAGTAAAACCATCTTTATTGTGACAGGCCACAGCTGCTGTCTGTGCCACCTGTGTGATTTCGATGAAACCTGCAGGGCTCCACACAACTATTTGATTAGGTTTCAATGAGTCGTGGCATGAACGCTCGTTCGCTAAAACCTGAACCTTTTTTCACCTCTGCAACAACCCTCTCTTCCCCTCTGTGACTGACAGACGGAGAGCTGTACTCTGGAGTCTACATCGACTTCATGGGAACCGACTCCGCCATCTTCCGCACGCTGGGCAAACAGACCGCCATGCGGACTGACCAGTACAACTCCAGATGGTTAAACGGTAATGGCCTCTTCTTCATGGCCCTCACTCGTCTCTCTGCAGACTGCTTTTAAATGTGTGACCATGCAGTCATTCGACCCGAAAGCATAAAATGTGCTGCTCTGATTGTCCACACGCCCGCCGAGCTCGACCACAAGGGTCAGTTGTGTGGCAGCAGGTGCAAATTACTGAACGTCAATAATAACGAGTAGCCTCGACTCTCTGACCGATGGGGATCGTCGCCGCGTTAAAAAAAACGCTGTTCGGAAGCTTTCGGGTTGATGTCTCCAAATCAATCGCGGCCTCCCGCGGCGTTTTTTGGCTCCCTAGATTTTCCCCTGATCCTGTTGCCCTGACAACCGTCCCCTGGTAGTGGCACACTGAATGGGGACACCTGAGTCCCCTTATTAAGCCATGTGGCATCCCTTGGATGTTGCTCCCCCTCCCCCGACAGACAGTTGGTCGTCTCCCTCATTTGGGCCCTTGGTCGGTCGAAGCGAGGAGGGGGCGCCCAGCGGTGACCCAGGAAGTCTGGGATGCCATATTAAGCAAGGTCACTAGGAAGAAATAAAAGGGGGGGGGGGGTTTCAGGGCAGTTAGAGTGCCATCATTTAGGTGGCAGCAGTGTTGGTTCTCAATAGAACGCTGCCTCTTCCAGTTCTGTGACCAGTTGGCTGTCGTCAGGCTAGTAAGGCTGTAAAATAATAATAATAATAATCTAAAAAACGGGTCTTAAAAGTCAAGAATTTGTCCGAATTTTTTTCACTGAACAAGATCCCTCATAGTTCACACCGTAAGCATGTAGGTGGATCTCTTCACCGTTGTACGCGGTCAATGTGCACGTGGAAAATGTCAAATCTATTTTTGTTCCTTTGAAGGGATAAATCAGCAGAGGTTTGATTTCCCTTAATTGCTTACATTTTTACCCCTAGACCCAACATTTGTCCACGCGCACCTCATCCCGGACAGCGCGGAGAAGAACGATGACAAGCTTTACTTCTTCTTCCGAGAGAAAGCCTCGGAAATGGGCCAGAGTCCCATGACCCAGTCCAGGATCGGCCGGATCTGTCTGGTGAGTGATCACACCAGTCGACAAACCTCATGTTTATCACCACAACCGGAAGGTTTATACAAGTCTGCAAAGTGCTGTCATTGGGGGGGGGTTTTCCCCCTGCACGAAATGTTTGAGCGTTGGAGTTTACGTTGTTCTGCATTTGTTTAGACACACGCACCGAAGTGAAAAGATCAAATCAACCTCACGGTGGTGCGAGCAGAACATTTGGTGCCATTCTGTAAAGGAAACACTGAGATGTTTCACTCAGCAAGTGAAAAGTCCGACCTGATGGGGGCAATTTTATGCCCATCCACCTGAAAGCGCTCAGGGTATTTCACTCCATACCACATACAGTCGGGCCAATAAATATTTGAACACAATTTTTATCATTTTGGCTGCGTGCACACCACACTGGCCTTGGAGAATGAAACGATCAAGATGTCCTTTGAGTGCAGACTTTCAGCTTCAATTTGAGGCGATTTACAACAAAACGGGTTTCTTCCAGCTTTGCAATTAATTTGAACTCCGCAACGTGAATCATCTCCCGGGGCTCCGAATCTCCACCTCAGCACTAGGAGTTGGCCGACCTCTTTGCAGGCGGGCCGAGCTGAAATACGCGGCTGATCTTTATTCGCACGGACAAAAGTGCAGTTAGCGTGGAAGGTTGTTTCAAACAGCTGTTGGTCAGATGTTGTGCGTGAAGACGGCTGGCTGACCGCTCTCTCCTCCCTGCAGAACGACGACGGGGGCCACTGCTGTCTGGTCAACAAATGGAGCACGTTTCTGAAAGCTCGACTCATTTGCTCGGTGCCCGGAGCCGACGGCGTCGAGACGCACTTTGATGAACTAAGTGAGTTTTGATTTCCCCGTTTAGATAGAAATCCTCCCGCGCAGCTTTCTTTTTATCTCCAGCTGTTTCTACACTCCACCCCCCCCACCCGGTGTGTCCTGCCGTGCGATCATTTGGCGTTTTAGTGTTTGTGATCTGGTAATTAACCTCAGAGGCAAACATCTCAAAGCGTTTTCACAGATCACATTCCACAACTCGGGGAAACATACTTCATCTGCTTACGCTCGGTGTGAAGCGCGTAATGAATATGGGGCAGATGGAAAGAGGGAATTCTTACGTGACCGTGTAACTGCAACTCAAAAAACGAGGCTCTCCAGATGGACCTCTGTCGCTGACAGACTCTGTATCAACAACTTTCCCATTTACAGAGTTCGTTTCTGGAGAAATTCTGCCCTCCCTTTGCGTTGCATACTTTTAACATGATGTTACAGTGTGTGTGTGTGTGTGTGTGAGTGAAACTACGGCTCACGCTACTGGAGGGACAGCGGCATGTGTCTGCAATGCTGGGAAGAATCCTCCATGGAAGCTGCAGCTTTAGATTAACGTGTCAGCGACTCCTGCTAAGCCTGACGTGCATGTACCCCTTTGAACATCAACAAGGCCTCAGGAGGCCACATCCTGTCAGGTAGCATCCTCGCTGCAAGACTGCGAGCGCTCCACTTTGCAGCGACATCCACGGGTTGTGCGGACGATTCGTTCTCAAACAAAGAGATTGAAAAGAGAAATACACACGGCAAGAGAGTAATCAAAGTAGTAAGCAGCTGGCATCGGCCGCAACCCCCCCGGATCATCCCGGCCCGTCCGTCACTCACATGGCGGACAGGATTAACGAGGGATTTTCTAGTATCCTTGAAATTATGACTGGTGGTGTGAGCAGCAAATCTTTCACTACCCTCATCGGTCGCAGGAGGAGATGTGCTCACTATTTTTAATTCAACAGTTTATCTTCAGCCGCCTCACTTCTCCTAAATCCAGCTAACAAGATGGATTCCACTTAAAATAAATAGATAACGCTCAATCGAGTCAAGTCTCCTGTGGTGCAAATAGAGCATCGTGCTGTTGAATACATCTCCACGTTTGTTTTGTTTTTACTTTTACTGCAAAATGTGTTATACATTTTTGTACAGAATAGGATAATATTTGTTGTAGTATGATTGTGGCAATAAATGCTCCCTTTTCATGGGACAGATGTTAACCGCTGGTACAACCTGGAGTTTCTATAGTTAGTGTAGTAAAGAAACAGGGGTTACACCTCCCAGAATATTCTTGAAATGTTCTTTTAAAAAGTGTCTTTTAACGTGGTTGTGTGGTTCGGCCATTAAAAATAAAGGAAGAGCAACAGATTCCAGTAAGCAACAGGCATGTACTGAAAACTACAAAGGGAGCTAGTGATGTAACATGTGATCCGCCCAATCCATCATACCTGTGATTTGAGGTCTGGTCACCAAAAATGGCTTCAATAAATCCGTTGATCAAATCTCATCCAAATGATCAAATACAAAATCATCAACGTCAGCTTCTGCGTATGAAGCTGCGCCGGTCAGCGTCACACACGTCCATGTGCCTTTCGGGAATACATCCGTTCCTTCCTGCTTTGAGCGCACATTGTGACGGTATTAAATAATTCACCCGGTAGCTGTGTGCATCCCGCACGGCGTTGAGCCCAAAATGTAGTGTAGCATCTCTTATTCCCGCTGTGACGAGGCCTTGCCAGCGGCGGACGTGTGTTCTGCACTAAGAGCACTTTGTGTCCGTGACAGAAAAGTCGCAGTGCAGACGAGCACTGGCGGGGGGGGGGTGAGGTCACCGCGAGTCCTGAGGCGCAGTGTGACATTCCCACAGCTCCGTGGTCAGTCTTCCCACAGAGCCACAGGCCGCCTGGTAGAAAGTCCTGATGGAGCCCAGCAGAGGCATCAGAGTGCTCGTAAGAGGACTCCAGGGAGAGAGCGGAGTAGATTCAGACGGGGGAGGCTTCGGGAACGGAGTAGAAAGCAGGGGGGGAGGAGGAATATGAAGATGGAGGAGAAGACACGCAGACGCTAGAGACGTGAAAACGTCAAGCAGACAAAAATGAGAATAAATGTGTGACCGGTAAGGTTTTATTGCCTTTTCTGAGATTCAATTATGAAGGGAAACATTGTGTTTTTTTTCACTGTATTTCACAAGTCCCCCAAAAAAGCGTTGACTCCCTTTATGAAGAGACGGGAACGGCCGTTTCAGTTTGTTTTCACCAACATACTTTAGGAGCACATCCTCAAAGGTGGCTGTCAAGGAGGTAAAGATATGAACTCGCTGCAGCTGTTTGCATTGACGCAGCTTGCTCTAGTTCTCTGATGATTCATTTCTTTCCTCTTTCAATGCGCTCGTGCTGCAGCCGAGAGGTCTGTAACACCGGCGTCGGATGGGTCATGAATTTTCTTCTTTGTCTGCCAAAAGTACATTTTTGTTTCAGTGTGCAGCCGGTACCTGCCATTCTCTTACCCTGGCATGATCGAGTTTGATTTGGCATCTGGAAATGCACACGAGCCAAGTGAGCTCGAGCTGGTTTGTTGCACGCACACTTGGATAAAGCAAAAGGGGACAAATCAAATGATCTGTTGGCACATTTTACTACACATCTCACGCGCATAATCGGGGCTTAGAATGTTGTGCTTTTACTTAATGCTTCTCACAGTGATTCCAGTGACATGTTTGAGAGATGCTTCCGAACGGACGGCTGTACACTCTGACTGTGCAGATTAATGTTTCGAGCTCCACGGATGACAATGCAAGAAATATGCGGTTAATAAATGCAGTTTCATGCCTTCTTTCATTGTCATTGGTTATTGTTGTCCTTCTGTTCACGAGGCGAGGTTAAAGCCGTTCCACTAGTTTCTCATTGATGTGGAGCATTAGGTGGTGTCGTGTGTTCGACCGCGGATGAAGTGTTATTCTACTCGTGTACTTTGAATTTGTTCCAGTTTTCTTCCATGTTGTTTTTCCTTGCACTCTTCTCTCATTAAGCCATCAGGAGGATACATAGGGTTCATAACGGTTCATAGGATGCATATGGCTCCTATTAAAGTCATGTTTCACCAGAGATCTCTATTTCACTGGTATTCCCTGCTGAGACTCAAGAACTGTAGTCTAAGCTTTGGATTCAGGATCTCGTTGAGACTCTGGTAACCGCAATTCATGAGGTCGCCCCTCGCAGGAGGCAAAAAGTCTCCGTATTTTACAGCTACAATGAATTTGGGACGGAACGAGGGGAGATCTAGATACTCATATTTATTTATTATGTATCTTCTTTATACGTATACTGTATTACATTTCAGTGTTTTTCCTCCAATATTGTTGCCTAAGACTGTTGTCTCAGTGAGTTCCTCTTTCCATGTCAGTTTCATTTGAATAATAGTTTGAGGGCCCAAAGAGGTCGAATTATCCAATATAACTCGTTGGGTTACCTAATTTCTTAGGAGAATTTTACAGACTATTTAATAAATTTAAAACGTATTTTTCTGAATGTTGTTAATGTGCTTTCACTTAAGGATCTGAGAGCCTCACCAGCGCTTTCCATGGTTTGTGTCTGTGACTAAATAAATGACGTCTTTCTTTTCAGGGGACGTGTATATCCAGCCAACTCAAGACAACAAAAATCCCGTCATCTACGGCGTCTTCTCCGTTTCAGGGTGAGTGACTGACGCCTCTCTCGAACCCTCTGTCATTAAACCCTAATGCCGTTTCTCTCTGATACGGAAACGCCCGCGTCGCGTGTGGCTCGTCGGGTTCGGGCCACAAAGACAAAGGCTGTGAAATCTGGAGCCCGGAGGGAGCCGGCGCTCCTCTCAGAGCCTGAAGTTCCCCCGTCGGTCAGGCTGGATAGCAAGTTGTCATTCAACAACACGGCATTACAGCTCAAGGAAAACCAACCAGACACAAAATGAGATTCCGTCTGCGCTCGAGTCATAATAAACATTCCTTGATTAACGTATTTGAGAAACAAATACT
Source organism: Gasterosteus aculeatus (assembly GCF_964276395.1). Lineage (NCBI taxonomy): Eukaryota > Metazoa > Chordata > Actinopteri > Perciformes > Gasterosteidae > Gasterosteus > Gasterosteus aculeatus. Next base: position 17,888,067 of record NC_135705.1, read on the forward strand.
GTTATTGTTCCGTCCACCCCTCAGGCACCAGGCACGTTTAAACGCAGTTGATAAAAACGCATGCCGCGCTAATGATAGCTCCCCGTGACAGGAGCTACAAACAACGGTGCACCCACCACGCGGCAGCAAGAGACGCGGGCGCTGGCGCTCCACTGCAGTACGTGGGTGTTTGTGTGTGTCAGCTTGACTCTGGCTGAGTCGGGTTTGTGCGTCGTTATGTTTCGTTTCATTTCCGAGCGAGGCCGGAGCACGTGGGAAGCCGCTGAGAGCACCCGTGGCAATTATCTCAGGGAGTGAGTTCTCACCCTTTACCCTCTCGCCCTGCCCCAGGGCTGTGTTCAAAGGCTCGGCCGTGTGCGTCTACTCCATGGCTGACATCCGAATGGTCTTCAACGGGCCTTTTGCCCACAAGGAGGGGCCCAACTACCAGTGGGTGGCGTACAGCGGGAAGATCCCTTACCCGCGACCTGGCACTGTGAGTCATGCGCCGTGATTACGCAGGCCTCCTCCCATTAGAAACATCATGGTGTGTCATCATTTTATAAGGACGTTTTAGGGCATAAGGAATTTGGTCAAATGCAGAGCTGCCAGTTCTCTCTCTGTCTCTCTAAATATATATAAATACATATAAATAAATGCGTTTTTTCATCAACAGTGTCCCGGAGGGACTTTCACCCCCAACATGAAATCCACAAAGGATTACCCAGACGAGGTCATCAACTTCATGAGAAACCACCCCACCATGCACAATGCCGTATACCCGGTACACAAGCGCCCCCTGGTGGTCAGAACCAACGTGGACTACGAGTTCACCACGATCGCAGTGGACCAGGTGGCCGCTGCAGACGGGAGCTACGAGGTGCTGTTCCTGGGCACAGGTCGGTGCTCTAAGCCCTCAGTGGACGTTACGCGCTGATCGTTTTAGGGATCTATTGCGATGGAGGAAATGAGTGCAACGTAGACGAAGCCGAGCTCCGAGCTCCGCGTCTGAGAACATCCACAGGGCTGATGTTGAACTTCTAATCGTCGTTGCAGATCGCGGGACAGTCCAGAAAGTGATCGTCCTGCCCAGAGACGACTTGCAGACAGAGGAGTTGGTCCTGGAGGAAGTAGAGGTCTTCAAGGTCAGTCTTCCAAACGTTTTTCTGTTTACTTTGTATCTGTCAGTCCTCTAAAGTGTTTATTGACCATTTAGTTTTTTACTGCAGGTTCCCACGGCAATCACCACCATGAAGATTTCTTCTAAACGGGTATGTTACTTTAAAGGGGATTTAACCAAATTATCAAAGAAATAAGTCAATTATTTCCAATAAAATGTGGTAACTTTCTTTTACAGTTCACGGAGCTTTAGTAAATTCATACTACGGTTGTAGTAAAGGTCTTTAGTTGCTGCTTATTGTATTGAAAATGGAAACAGTGCTTAAATGGTACCATTTGAGTTGTGCTTTATTTCTACAGAAACGTATCTTAAGGTAAAAATACCATACGCATAGCCTGGAGAGAAAATATATAATCGCTAATGACTTCATCCCAAGTAACTATTGTCTTACATCCAATTTCTTTCTTTTTAATCTTTCTAGGAAACTGTTAAAAAAAAAAATTGCTGACCTTTTATTTTTAGTAGTAGTAACCAAACCTTTATATTTAATTTATTTTATTTTATTTGATGATTTTTTTTGTTTTTTTTCGTCAACAGCAACAGCTGTATGTGGGGTCGGTCTTGGGGGTGACCCACCTGGCTCTCCATCGCTGCGATGTGTACGGCGAGGTCTGCGCTGACTGCTGTCTGGCCAGAGATCCGTACTGCGCCTGGGACGGCAAATCCTGCTCCAGATATTCATCCTCACAGAAGAGGTGAGAATAAAGACAGCACACAGCGGCACGCGTTGGGCACGGTGCTTGTTTGTGTCTGTGAAGAGCAATTTCATTCTTATTTTTTCCTGTAATGTTTTTAAAAAATATATTTAAGTTATGCTTTTTGTTTTTGATTGTTGATCCGACCCCTCTAGACGGAGCCGTCGGCAGGATGTCAAATACGGCAACCCGATCCGCCAATGCAGAGGTTATAACTCAAACAGTGAGTATCAGCACCACTAGACTAATAAATAAGACTTTTGTTGAGATTATTGTTTTGCATGTGGCCTGTTATTGAAAATGAATGTCTTACCTCTCATGCATCTACTTCATATATACGTGAATAATGCATTAAATACACTCCACATAATGTGTTATAGCCAATAAGAATACTGTGGAGACCATTCAGTATGGGGTGGAGGGCAGCACTACGTTCCTGGAGTGCCAGCCCAGGACTCCCCATGTGTCTCTCAAGTGGCACCTGCAGAAGGAAAACAGTGACAGGAGAAAAGAGGTGACGCTTTAACTGTAAAATAGTCCCGTTGTTTCAACCGACTGGTGTTTAAAAAAACTCTTATTTTGACTGAACTGTCCTCCTGACTGCCCTTTCTTCCCAGATTCGCTCCGAGGGTCGCATCCTAAAAACCGAACAGGGCCTCCTGATCCGCTCGCTGCAGTCCTCCGACAGCGGCATCTACCAGTGCACGTCCACGGAGAAGAACTTCAAGCACACGCTGGCCAAGCTGCAGCTCGTGGTCCTTTCCAGCCGCACGGTCAACAGCGTGTTGGTGGAGACCGGCGGTCCGGCCCTGCCGCCGCTGCAGTCCAGCGCCTGGACTCCGAGCGCCGGGCAGTACAAAGACCTGCTGACCATCCTGAGCCAGCCGGAGATGGGCCTGATCAACCAGTACTGCCAGGACTACTGGCAGCTCGGAGACGTCAGCCTGGGAGACAGCAAGGCCAAAAGCCTGAAGGAGCTGAAGGAGCAGAAGAAGCCTCGCAACCGCCGGCATCACGATGAGCAAACGACTCCCGCCGAGACATGAGGAGTTGGATGCGCACGCCTCGTCACGCCACCCCCCCCCCCCACCCCGGTCCACCCTTCCACAACCCCCCCCCCCCCACCCCTTGAACACTGCAACCCTCCATTTAGGGGAATGACTCCAGTTAGAAAGAGGACATTTTAGAGGTTTCTATGTAACTGTTGGGAAAAAAAAAACACAATATTTATTGTAGGTTGTAAAAAGTCATTCTTTGTACCTACCTAGGAAACATGTTTTTTTTGTTTTTTTTTGTGAATAGGTAAATGTGTGCAAATATTGTCGTATTATTGTTAGTGTTTATTACAATGTGTTATTATGTTAAGAATAACTTTATGTTTGGTGTTTTTGAGAAACGGCGACGATAACCGAGGACTGGATTGTCTGGACAAAGACCGACGAACGCGCGTTCGGAAAAAACCCGCCACAGGGCGGCCGCGTCGGGTCACGTGACTGCTGGCAGTATTCGGTGTCTCTCAAGCTTGAAGTCAAACTTCCCCAAACTTCCTCACCACAACTCTCTACTGTATATAAGACAGTTTTTGTTACACTGCAATATACGAGCTGCATTTCTTGGGACACGGAAGCACAAAAGAAATGGCAACGGACTGCAGCCGAGATGTGAGTGAGAGGCGCTCCGTGGCAGGTAAGACGTCTCTCCTTTAACGTTTGTGGGCCTCGAGTAAACACCCCACCATCCCATCAACCCTCCCAAACTCTTCCAAAACTACTTGCTGCCAAGTGTTTTGTTTATATGTGAATAACACATCTAAATGTTGTATCCTTAACGAACGTGATCTTTGTAATAAGCTGTGTTTTAGGGGAAAAGGGTCCTTTTTAATGGCACAAAAGCTGAAAATAGAACATTGCCTTCTCTTTTTCTTATTTGGGATAAGAAATTCCAGCAGGCAGCTTCATGTGAGTTTGTGAAAGTTTGTGATAAAAAATAAAATAATAAGACACAAAGCACCTTTTGTTGCCGGATCGGTAATATTGCTGAATGTTTAGACACTTGGTTAGATATACTTGTATCTGTGGCATATGCAGGATGTTCATGAAGGCAGTTAACATTATTACGGCGCTTAACTATAATACCAACTAACGATCAATAACGGCGTCACAGAGTTATCACTTGCTTTGCGTGTTATTTATTTCTTTTAGATATCTGTCTTTAGGTTTTCTGTCTACACCAAAAAACACTGAACCTATGATTTGTTTCGTGTTAAATTTTATTTTCCTGTTGACTTTTATTTTGAAAACGAGTTCTTTGTAAGTAGTCTTTAGTGTAGTAGTCTAAATAATTGTTTCGTATTCAACAGGTCGCACCCCATCTCCGATGGGCTTGGTAATAATGTTTAGCCTCTTTTTCATGTTGGCCCTACTCTGAATGACGTCTCCTCCGCGCTCCTTCTTTCTGGTTGTAATTTGAACGCAGGCAAACCCTGCAGGTGACTCTCCACGATGTAAGGCGCCGCCTTCCACCGATTTTTTCCCCCGTGTAGTCAGAGATTTCGGATCAAAACCCCGTCCCCAGAAATCAATGGCCAAAACCGCACCCTCTGGTTGTTCTTTTTCTCTGCCGTACTCTCAGGCAGCTTGTAGATCACGTTTCTTTTTTCTTTTTTTCATTCCTCGGGTGCCGTCGCTCGGTACTCCGAATGCCACGGCTTCTCGCGCCCAAACATCAGGGAGTACAGCCCAGGTTCCAGGGTTCCGAGCATATCCAGCAGGGTCCGGCTGTGGGTCGCCCTGAGGTGTGGCCGGGTGTTGTTCGGGATTTCTTTATGCCATGCGCGCTCGGCAGTCTCCGTGGTGGACCACAGCGGACAAAGCACCGTTCCCGCAGAACTTTAACGCCGTTAATGCCTTTTGATCTTCAGCTGTAAAAGCCTAAGAACGTATCCCGTGTAATGATCCGCAACTACAAGCACATGTGCAGATGTTCCCGGAGTGAGGTTCAATCGTCAGAAAAATCTATGCACACAAGATCCATCGGCCCAAGGTGGGACAACTCAGCAGCTCTTGGGACAGTTTTTACTGTACTCTCAATTTGTACTTTCATACGAGGCTTTAATGGAGCCATGGGTCTTGTCAATCCCAAGGTGACCTGACCGGTCTTGCAAAGACTCAAGCACAGTCCCTCAGAACTCTTCAGGAAGAACTAATTGTGTGCGACATGGTTGCTCAGATGGATTACTCGTAATGTACAATACAGAGTCTTTGAGCTTTAGGTTTTTTCATTGTTTAAGCAACGATGACACATCAGGATGCTTGTCATAGCTAGCCTGCCTGCCACACTTCTCCGATGCTTCGCGTCTTTCTGCTGTGAATGTGAGATATCTGCAGACGTCATCGCATGCAGCGGTTGCGAGCCGGGTTGTAATTGGCTCGGGGAACGGCGCGTTCAGGCGAGACCAGAGGAGCAACAGTTCTGCAGCGGCTGTTTCGACGGGATCTAAACTCCACCATATGACAAGCAGCTTGGACAATAACCGCGGTGATGTTCTCCTCTTCTCATCTTGACTTTCAGGTTTCTGCTGGCCAGCCTGGTCGCAAACCCTCTCCTTGGTCCTGATGCAGGTCACCTCCCAAACCATCTCAGCTGGCATCAACATGCAGGACGCACGGAAGCTCTGGGTTGCCAAATGCCAATGTAAAATACGTACAATACATTAAATTCCTATAACAGAAATGACTCAAATAATTGAGAAGAAACATCTTAAAGGCCAAACGTTGCCAGCAGGGACGGAAGTGGAGTGTGGAGGGAGTTCAATGGAGCAGGGGGGGGGGCGTGAGTGCTTTAGGGCACTGTTGCAATTCATAAAAGAGACGGGACTGGGCCGTAGGATCTAGGAAGCACTGGTACTTAGTTTGAGCAACACGCTGCAAGCTGCACACTCCGGTACAGTAGGTGGCGGTATGCACCCAGTCAAGTTGGTTGTGATCCGCCATTTCAAACCTAAAAAAGAAGAAGAAGAAGAAGACATGTCTTCTGCAGGCCCTGTCTCTGTGAGGACTTCCTGTGCTGTTCAGGTGACGACTCCATTCTAACACGCGTGCACCACCTGTACTGGCATGACCTACTAACCCCAGTTCCAGCCCGCAGGTCACGGCCCTCAACAGCATCTTCCAAATGGTCCTCAAGGCGGTTGTGACACCTCATCGGTGAGCTTTGTTCGATACGAGTGAGCTGCAACGTCATCTTCAGCTTTCCACTTCATTGTTGAGTTGTTTGACTACATTTCAGGTCACTCTCAGGACTTTTGGGCCAAGCACGGAGCTTTTAACTCGGCTCTTAAAACCCTTTTTACACAACCTGTAAAGAGACCAAGAGAGTCTGTAGAAACCAAACATTAGACTTTAATTCATCGGGTGACCAGAAGCGCGGCTCCTAATTGACTGATTTATCTACTTAGTCAATGTAGTTTTTCACAACTTATTTCTGCTGCCCCCAAAAATGGCCCAAAAATCTGTTCTGTTCAAAAGACAGAAAGGCTCACCTGGTTGACCACTTTGTAATCGTTAACGTATATTTGACATCCTTGCAGATTGATTCAGACTGAAGTTTAAAAAAATAATTCTCAAGTTAAATAGAATCTCCTGTTGTACTTTTTGTATTGGTTCATCTGTTTAATTATCTTTTATGGCAAGAAAATTCAATGCACGTTTAAAGAGGTTAAAGACCAACGTGAGAAGGAACGAGTGAAGCATGTTTACTGGTGGGATGATTCTTTCCCATTAAATGAGAAAAATGGATCCACAGGACCTCATATATTTGAAAATAATACTGAATACCTGGAAGCTTTGCTGATGTTCTATTCAAATAGTGTGCGACGTATTAAACATGGTAACTTCTCAGTATGAAAACAGGGATCAAGAATCTGTTCATTTCGCATTCAACTGCTCCTCTGAGGAGCTGCTGAAGTTCAACCACTGAAGATTCAATGACACTTTAACAGGTGCTGCTGATAAGTTGATCAGTCCCAGTTCATTGAGGCCAAACAATCGGTAGTAGCACTGCTTTATTAAATGTGCTGTAGAAGTAGTTTTGGTTTACGGTTTGTGTTGTTTCAATAGGTTGGTTCAGCAAATTTAGAAAAACCCGACATATCCTACATGCCAAAGCTCATTGATGATTTAAGCTAATGTCCAAATGAATTCATGGGGATTACTCTCGCTCCTCTTTTCACCGCTCAACGGCGAACTAATAGTGGTTGTTTAACGACAGCCGTTGTTGTGCAGATTAGGGTTTCAAAGTTTGGCGCTTTAGCCGTCGCCATCTTGTTTTTTTGCGACTTGTGAAAGGAATTGATCGTATTTGGACTGCTGAGGAGTGACCCTACGGGAGCCATCCGTTGATCGCGAGGTAGCCGCGCCTTCGAGAAACGTCCTTTCACTTTGCCTTGTTGGCTGCCCGACCGAGGCAAGAGAAGGATGTTTCTTCACTGTTTATGTCCTACACTATTTGTTTTTTTCTTCTGCTTTTCTTGACTTTTCCATGTAATTGGGTTTTGTGGTAAATTTTACTCCATGCCATTCATTCGCAGTTTGGGGAACTGTAAAAATGATTTTGAACTAAAGGAATGTCTTTTTTTCGTTGTTGCAGATCTGCCCTTTTGTGACCGAAGCAGTATGTGGGTACGGAAAGTATTCAGACCTCTTAGATGTTTTGCAGCAATTTTCTAAAATCCAAAAAGTTCATTTTATTTCTCATTAATGTTCACTCAGCATCCCGTCTTGATGGGAAAAAGTGTAGAAATGTTTGCATTTATTAAATTTATTAAAAAAGAAAAACTGAAATATCACATTGTCATAAGTATTCAGACTCTTTGTCGTGACAGATTTAACTCCCATGCTGTCCATTTCTTCTGATCCTCCTTGGGATGGTTCTACTCCTTCATTGGAGTCCTGCTGTGTTTAATTAAACTGATTGGACTTGATTAAGTGATTTGAACCCTCAGTTAAACTCTCAATGGTAAAAAATAATATATCAAATGTGCCGTGGCCCTGCTGACACTTGCTGCCGTTATCATCATTATTATTTGAAATATGAATCATATTACTATTTACTGTCATCATAAAGTCGCTGTGCTTTCCCTCCCACAGGCTTCTGGGGATGGTGGCTCTATTTGATGGTGGTTCTGCAGTGGTCCTGCTGTGCACCGGGCTTGCTACTTGCAAGTAGGGCTGTTTTAGGAATTTCATGTTTTGTACATCTTTGACATTGTGCATTCTGTACACATGCCATTGTAGTCTGAGGATCCCTCCTCTGAGGTTTCTTCCATTTTCCTCCAAGGTTTTTTCCATTTATTTTTTTTCCTGTGCCGATGTTTTTGTGACTGAGGTTGTCACATGTGTACAGACTGTAAAGCCCTCTGAGGCACAATTGTAATTTGCATGAGAGCATTTCAAAAGTTAGGTCCTAAACGGCCCCTCATAAAGATCTCATTTGTACCGAATTGATAACCGAGGAATCCTTCATGATGCCGCGTGTCCTTTTTGAATCTCTTTCCAGCTGTTTTCATTATGACAAAAAAAAGTCATGAACGCGATGTATAATTTATCTATTTGGATCTTCACACAATAAAATGACAATGCCTCTCACAAGATGCAGCGTTTACATACCCAACTCTGACTAAAATATCATTTCAACCTCAGCTCAGACACATCGACTCATGATAAAGATAAATGAGTATGAATTCAATGGGAAAACAATAACGTCATTTTGGCGGCTATAAAAAGGCATTAACATTCTGCGTTTTTTAAGAACAGTGTCGGGGGCCCGAGGGGATCCAAACTAAAAATATCAGGAGTCATTCAATTTATACACTTAATCAGAAACCGCTTTCCTCGTTAGAGATGACGTCCTGGGATCAGGTCTGTGCCATACTGCCTTCAGCCTCCGGGGGGCAGGAGTGCGCCTCAACAGGACCCGCAGCAGTTAGTGACAAGTTCATATAATGAAAATAAGCAGGCGGACGATGTAGAAATGTAAAAGAATTGAGCAGGAACCAGACGGGAGTCTCCACGGTGTCAGAGTGCGAGCAGGAAGTGGACAGCAGCAGGACAATGGGACTGAAACCTGTGTGAAACCTCCTCGGACGACCTCTCCAGGCCCCACGGCCCATGAGGTGTGTCATCAACGAGAGGTTCGGAATCTTACTTCTGCATGTGTGTTGTTTTGTCCCACGTTCTGACAACGTGCAATGTGCACGATACATTTGGCACACTTTCTCTGGCACATGAAGTATGAGCTTTTCTTGGAAGGCTCACATTTTTCATTTTTGTGTTGGTTTGTTTAACTGTGTGTGACAATTGCGACGGAGCATTTTGTGCATGTCCCACCCAGGTTTGGTCATAGTTTTGATATGCAGATTTCATATGTGCTCAAAATGTTTATTGTGATTGATAGTGCCGCCGTATTGAGATAAATCAAACTCAAACACCAGTTGTAGATCAATAACTATGATCTGTGGAGACCAAAGATTTTTTTTCACCATATTTAAAATGGTGCAGCTACTAGTCCCCTCCGAATTGTTGGTTCACAAGAGCGTAGGTCTACAGATGCACTACTGGGACATGTTTTGGGGGGACAATACGTCCCTGACAATATGTGAGCGTTCATGTCCTCATTGTCCTTGGAGCCAACAGGCTGTTGTGTCATTATGAAATGCTGTTTGATGTTTTCCTGGATTTTGAACAGTTCTCGCTCAAGATTGGCACTTTTATTCTGCACGTCTCGAGAACGCTGATATGCAGCCTGTGTGTTTGGATGTGCAGTTCATTCTGATAAAACACTGTGACCCCCTCAATGCCATTGCTGTGAGGGAGAGCAAGCTTTTCATTTACCATTGTGATGGCAAACATGGACGGAGGAATGTTGTAAAGTTGTGAACTCAGCGGTTTTCTGCTCCCAACACGAGAAAAATAATTCTGCATCACCGTTAGACAGCAGCAGAGGCAACAAACAGCTTCCTGTTGCTTTTTCATACACATAATATGTGCTATTATGGTGTTGGGCACTGATTTGATCGGGGGACAATTTTGTTGCATTATCTTGGTTAGTCCCCAAGTCCAGTTCCTTATTGAGTAAGTGAATAAAAGGCGACGTGCGTCCCTTCCCCTTTCACTTTGCCTTGTTGGCTGCCCGACTGACACATCAGGGGAAAACTGCTTCAAGAATTCTGCTGCAGACAAGAGAAGTAAGTTTCTTCACTGTTAATGTTTACATGCTGCATTCATAGCGTGTACGAGTTGTTCTCAAAGCTAATTCTTTCATACCCTTGTCAGAGAGGTAGTTAACAATGGGAGATTCCCGTGGGAATAAAGTGTCCCGTTGGTTTTCATTTGCTTTATGGAAAGGATGAGAAGCTCCATCTCTGCCTCCATTGTGTATTTATGTCAAGATAAAGAAAGATGCAGGCGGTGCTCGGGTTTGTTGGATTGCTTATGATTCATCTTTAATAAGCAGCTAGTTTTCTTCTCTCTCCACTTGTGAGCAGTATTCCACCTTCATTACGAGAGCTGTTGCAGTCGCACCTCTGCTAACAGCGCAGTCGGACTAGTCTGTCGGCTCGCAGACTAAATCCTTCGATTTGAACACGATAAAGCTGTGGCAACGTTGCAAGATAAAAGCATTTAGACCGTTGGCACTTCTATATTCAAAGTGGACACAAAGTGGGTACTAGAACTAGGCTTAATCTAATAAAGCTTGCCTGCTGACTTATCAGTCATGTGGTTTCTTCAGCAGCACTGACACGAGACTCTTCACAGGTTGCAGGGGGAAGCACGTTTATTCAAGTGGACTTGTACTATTTTCTTTGTGCGTTTCTTCACTTTTCCATGTAATTGTGTGGTTGTGTAATTTGGGTATTGCGGTCAATTTTCCTCCATGACATTTATTTGCAGGGGTTACTCTTTGTAATAAAGAGCAAAAGAAGCGGTTACCAGGGATTCATCTTGCACATTTTTAGTCGTCCTTATATTCCTGGTTTCTATAAGAACATGTTCGTATGCCTGAATATACCTGTGTTCGTCGTCCGCCTCTTCGAGGCATCCTGCCAAACGAGTTCGGTCTGGGCTGATCATGTGACCCCGGAAGGAGACACACATTTAAATGGCTTGTTGAGTTTGTTTTCTGATCTAGACAACCCACACAACCAACTGACTGGAATGTTCCAGGTCATGGCTCGGTAGATACTCACGGTACCCAAATGAGTATGAGTACTGGAGAAGTTAGGGTTTGTCAGCTTTAAAAGGTGAAACCTGCAGTTTAAACCACATAGTGTGTGTGACCGCTTATGAATAGATGCAATGCAGTGGGGCCATTTGTCCCATTTTGGATGTTAGTGTCAATAAACCGTTAACCATATTAGTCACAAGGCCCATTTTTCTGAGGGAAAGTACTTTTGAATACATGACTTTTGCTCACATTGAAGTAAAACAGACGAGATGTAAGGAGAAGAATGATACAATTTCGATTTTCTTCAATAAAAGGGAAGTGAAAGACGATGCACTCCTCTAAAAGAGGAAGCCCTTGATTTAATTAATTCCAAACACCAAAAAGCAGAAACGCACCCTGTGCAGAGTGTTTAGTGTAAGTCGGAGCGTTTAGCTCTTGATCCTTTGTCCTTTTATCCCCCAGCAGTCAAGATGTTCCTGTGCTGCTGGCTGGCTCTGGGGGCTTTGATCCCTCTGACCCTGGCCACTGATCCTGGAGTGAAGGTCAAGCTAACTGCAAAAGGCCTTGAATACGGTACGGATCGTTGCAACCTTCCTCCATCATTTGGAAAAGCGCTGATCTGGAATCTCCCCATTACGTTTCCATGTCTCTTTCTTCTAGGCAGGCAACTGGGGATGGCCGCCATCCAGAAGAAACTGAAAACCATCAGAGTGCCAGATATTTCGGGGAAAGCGAGCGTGTCTCCCATTGGCACGGTCCAGTACAGCCTGACGAAGTAAGTGGAGGCCGTTTATTTAACACTCCAGTACATTCTGTCGCAAACTGCGTTTTTAAAATGTGCATGTCGTCTCTTCCAGTTTGCAAATAGTGGATGTGGGATTGCCAACTTCCACTGTAGCTCTGGTTCCAGGGACGGGTGTCAGACTGTCCATCAGCAAAGCCTTCATCCGCCTCGACGGAAACTGGAGGGTCAAGTACCTCCGAATAATGTGAGAGAGAAGAAACGTCCTCCTCATTCAGCTTGGTTGAGTCCATTTTCTTGTCACGTACTACCGCTGACGCTGCGACTCCCTCCTCTTTACAGAAAGGACAGCGGCTCTTTTGACTTGAACGTCAGCGATCTGACCGTCGGTGCGAGCATCGCCATCAAAAGCGACGAGACCGGCCGCCCTACGGTCAACAGCGTGGGATGCGAGGCCACTGTCGGCAGCGCAAGCATCCACTTCCACGGCGGAGCCAGGTTAAAGGAAGCCCCGGCTGTGCCGGCACCCATGCCAGAGAGTGGAATGTGAGCTTTTCTTCTCTCGACGCACCGTCCTAATTCCTGTTACCGCTCCGTGTTTCAGCTGGCTGTACAATCTCTTCAAAGACTTCATCGACAAGGCGATACGAGACGCACTGCAGAATCAGGTGAGGGGAAAGCAGCCTCGTACCTACCTGCAGCTTTAGATTGTCACCCTTCCTCGCTGGGGAAGTACTCAATAATAATTCATTACTAGGAGGTTCCTCTTTAGACTAGACCACAAAGCTGCTGGGAACGAATTTCGCTGAGGAACAAATATGAGCCATTGAAGTAGCATTCAGTTCCTTGAATGCAACGAAATACCACAACATGGTAAAATACTGTATTAACAATGTATACCGGGGTTATACATTTATAAGCTGGGGTAGCCAATTTCATTTGGACGTCATTGGATTAAAAATAATAATTCATTATTAGGGCAACATTAACGCGTTAATCAATGCGATTAATGTGCCCGAGATTAATGCAACAAAACAAAAACTAAATGTTTTAACGTAGTTAATGTACATTTGTACTTCCGGCCGGGAGTAAACAAACATACGTCAACAAACGTACGTCAACAAATTTTGTTGCATTATCCTCGGGGCCATTAATCGCATAGATTAATCGCATGGATTAACTAATTTGTGTTGACAGTCCTACATTTTATTATCCGCTCCAACGATGAGATCTACTGTGTTGTTTTCTTTGGACCTGTGAGGCCGTTCTGGATGACGTAATGGGCTGGCGGTTCTAGCTAACTACAACATTGGCAAAGCGTTTCAGATATTTAAACGTTACCAACCGTTCAGACTGCTGTTAAGCGTAGCCGTCCGCTGTGAGCTCACGAAGAAGACTGATGGAGAGAGAACGCTTCTGATAATTCGGCTTTTGCGAACTGTAGCTGACGGAAAAACTAACAATTCATAGAAAAGTAACATGTGACAAGGAGAAACAACTACAAACTTGTTTTCTGGTTCAATCTTTAATCATATGTCACATGTACAGTATATTCTTAAAGTACCTGATGTCTCTCTGAAACATAGTGAAGTAAAGAAAAGGGGTCTGAGGATGTCTCGTGAATGCATTCACTTCAAAAAATATAACTGGTATGAGAAGAATTTCTCACAGAATGTGTAAAAAAAACCCTATTAATGAATATATAGTTATAATTAACATTACACAGAGTTAGACACCAGCCCAAATGAGGACGTCATGCCTCTGAATCCACTGTAAAAAGAAATGTCTCTGTTCCTCTTTTTTTTCGTTGTTGCAGATCTGCCCCCTTGTGACCGATGCAGTTTCTGATTTGAACCCTCAGTTGAAAACTCTCAATGGTAAAAAAAAAAAATATCTGTATCAAATATTTGGATGTTTCATTGATGCCGTGAGTGAACGAGACACATTCTGCCTCACCGCAGTTCTAGCCAAAGTAGACCAGTACGCAGAGATCGAATACTCCATGGTGTCCTCGCCCGCTGTGACAACCTCTTCTATCGAACTGGGCTTGAAGGTAACGAAGTGTCCATCTGCACATTTTATATTCCGGGTTGGAAGCTTCGGTTTGGGTACGAAGAAATAGACGACGTTGCCATGTCTAAATCCTTCTGCCTCCGCTGTGTCCTCCTCACTCAGGGTGAATTTTACAACATCGGAAAGCGGCAGGAGCCTCCGTTCTCCGCCGCGGCCTTTGACCTGCCGCCGCAGACGGACAACATGCTGTACGTCGGCTTGTCCGCCTTCACCGCCAACTCCGCGGCCTTCGTCTACAGCACTGCAGGAGCCCTCAGCTTGTACGTCACCGATGACATGGTGAGCTCCGGCCAAGGTTCCTGCCGCCGCCGCCGATCCGCATTCACCGCGTGACGCTGAACCACGGTCCTTTCCGTCCCGAACAGGTGCCGCGGGCCTCGCCCATCCGACTCAACACCAGAACGTTCGGCGCCTTCATCCCGCAGGTGACCAACGCGTTCCGCTGACTAGAAGAGGCATCGAGGCCTATCGGGTTGTTTGTGAGCCGCGTGTGTATCGGTGTGCTTTTCAGATCGCTGAGCGCTTCCCGGGTCTGATGGTGAAACTGCTGGTGAAGACGAGCGAAACCCCCGTTGTCACGTTTGAACCCAACAACACCACGGTGCAGGCTACCGGGACGGTTACGGCCTACGCCATCCAACCCAACGCCACGCTCTCCCCGCTCTTTGTCCTGAACTTGGTAGGTGACACATCTCGCAGGAAGTAAATCTGTGTGGTCCAAAGTTAATACTTTTCTCGTCACGTCGTCTCGACAGGAGAGCAGCGCCAGCGCGCGACTGTTTGTCAATGTAATGAGGGTGGCCGGAAACGTCACCCTGAACAAGTGAGTAACCCAACCAGTAAATAACCAGCTGTTCTCACGGGAGGAAAAAAAAAATGGAGGGTCAAAAGTTTGTTGAAAAGATGTAAATCACAGTGCAATTCTGCTTCATTTGCGCAGAATGGATCTGACCCTTGGGACCAGCTACGTGGGCGAGTTTAAGGTGACCACTGCATTGTGACACGCGTCACCGAGTGCACCGCCTGTACTAGCATGACCAACTAACCCCAACCTCAACCCGCAGGTTACGGCCCTCAACAGCGTCTTCCAAATGGTCCTCAAGTCTGTCGTGGTACCTCAACTCAACGGTGAGCTCTGTTGAGATGCAACGTCATCTTCAGCTTTCCACTTCATTGTTGGGTTGTTTGACTACATTTCAGGTCACTCTCAGGACTGTTACATTTTTGGGACTAGTTTTTCTAAAATGTTTGAAATTTTGCTGTTTCTGTAGTTCAACTTGCAAAGGGGTACCCACTTCCCACGATCGGGAAGATGACACTTGTCAACACTAAGCTTCAGGTCCTGAAGGTCAGAGACTGGTTCTTTTCTTTTTTATAAAACTGCATGTGTTTGAGCGAGCTGCATTCATCATATGAAGAGAAGAGAATCTACATTATGATGATCATCATTTGTAATCTCATTAACCGTTGCTGTGCTTCTCTCTAGGACTATATGCTGATTGGGACAGATGTTCAGTTCAATAGCACTCATGGAGCCTCCCAGGATTCATTTCTGCCCTGGGGCACGACACTTTGAAGCCACCGACAGAAACTGAATAATGCACATATGTCTTACCAGCCTCAGAAATCAAGATCTTGTGTTTGCAATCATATTTGCCTTAATTTTCGTTTTAAATTGTTACGCCAAAGCAGGTTTTCCAGATGTAACACGTGGATCAATGACCTTCTCCCACCGGGTTACTGCAGTCGTGTCCCTACAGGTCGCTCTTGTCATGACAATCATATTGTTTCTTAATAGAATGCTCCTTCCAGAGCAGATCGCAGCACTTTCTGCTGCTGACTTTAGAAAAAAAATGATTTCTCAAAGTGTCTGACTCGTGATTCCACAAATGTGCTGATCTGTGATATTTTTACTGCAGTTACAACAAAATAAATAAATGCTTTCACATCAATCAAGCAACCACCGAAACAAATCAGCCACATGAGAAACTACATCATCCAACCCGGTTTCACTCGCCTGAGATGTATGAGGTTGCTTAAAATGGATACACTCAGTTGTCACCTTCAAAATCATCCTACCACAATACTGTGCCAAGTTAAGAGCTGTTATGTAGTACTTTATTCACTAACGATAGGGAGAAAAAAAAAACACACTTCATTGACTGGGAGGCGACCAACACGATTCTCCACCATAGATGGGGATGGAGAAGGGTACCGACGCCTGATCCTGGAGCTCTGCACGGGACCCTTTATCCAAATAAAACTTTCACAGCTTTACGTCCAGACAGAAGGAACTGCAGATGTTATCCTGAAAGCCACAAGACTTCTGACAAAAACAGTAACTTGACCGTGAAAAACACGAGTTCCTGGTCTACTACTTCAGCTCCAGTGTTCTACGAGGTGAAATGACTTTTTGTCAATGGGGTCTGGTGGCTTAAGTTGTAAATGCTATGTATGTATACAGCAGTGCATTGCCTATCTTCTGTGCTGGTCCACATGTCCCTTTCTATAAAGTGACCGCCAACTACTGTGAGTCACTCATAGAACCTCTCCTCAAAATATTCCAAACTATCCCTTCAAGCTGTCCAAATAATAAATACATACTAGCACTGACTCGAAAACGTCCAACGTGACAGATGACCAAAATGTTTGCGTTAAAAACGTCCTCCGTGTGTCTTCAAAGTCATTGAGAAGAAGAAAGTGTCCTACTTCCCCCTGAGGTCGTGGTTGTGTCGGAGGCCACGTGGTTAGCGAGCTGGTGGCTGAGGAGAAGCTCGCGGCCCTTCATCACGCTGCTGAGGGAACTGTGACTGAGGGCTCGGCCTCTCAGCGTCTGGGAGCTGGACGACAAAATCTATGTGAAGATGAGAAACACGACATCAGAGCGGTTCAAGGATGCAGGAGTTGGAAAGTACCCCGTAAAGGCCGGATGATTGATGAAAAATAAAACAACATGTGATGGCTGTGTGTTTGTACTGAACCCTACCTTGACCAGCACATAGTCCCCTGCATGGACGGACGCCGTGTCCAATGCTGAAGGCTGGACAGCAACGTCCTCTTTGGGGAAGATCACTTTCATGTTGCCGTCCGTTCTCCCACACAGGTCTTTGGCTGATCTTTTACTTTCCTGCATAGAAATGGAAATCCCGAGATGAGCTTCGTTGCCTGGCAACAATGCTGGTGGGCTGCAATACGCGTTACATATTCTATTTATCAGTTTTTCCATATTACAGTATTGTTATTGTTGCCATTATTATTATGGATTGAGAAACTAATTACCATAATAAACTAAATCAAACCCGTTATACAACTGCAAGGTCTGTGCTTTTAGCTCACACACACACAATACTGTGGATAAGTAAATGTACACGGTATGATGACGGCCAATCCTCATTTATATTATATTATATTATATTATTATACAACACTAAATAGCACAAAACACAAGTTCAAGGGCTGGTGTACATGTGGGATGTATATTTTCTGCAGATTTTTAAAAAGTCAATAAAGGCGGTTTTATTTAAAGCCAAATGTGCACCTTGTGGTGGAGCAACAGGAAAGATCAGAGGTTCATCCTTTGGGCAGCGTCTGTCCAATAGTTCAGTCTGAACAGATGGGATCATTCCACCCGATCCGTCATCAGTCATCGTTTTTTTTTAAACATCTAATAAAAAGAAAATGCGTGCAGTACTCACTCCCTCCACCAGGACCAGCTGCGTGCTGCCGATGAGCGCGGCGTTGACCTTCGCCGCTTCCTCCCTGAACGCGGCGATGCACTCCTCCAGCCGCCGCCGCTTCTCCTCAGGCGGCACGTCGTCCTGCAGCCGATGGGCGGCGTGGGTTTTCTGCGTCAGGGAGAGAGAGAGAGAGCGTGAAACACGTTTGACAGTTTGGATTTCATTACAAAAAAAAAAAAAGACCAACAGATCCCAAACCCGCCACAGCTCACCTTCCTCATGCTGTAGGCAAACAGGAATCCCACATTGTAGCCCACCGCTCTGATGAGAGACAGCGTCTGCTGGTGGTCGTCCTCCGTCTCGCCACAGAAGCCGGAGATGAAGTCACTGCTGAGGCTCACGTCTGACACACGGACACGTCGCTAACGTTGAACACAGAACACACACACACCGACGTCCCCGATGCGACAGTACCAGAGAAAAAGCCCTTTCGGCTACACTAAGATTGAAATTTTAAGTTAAAATTTGACTTTTCCTCGAGTGAAATCTCAAAAAAGGAACAACACTAAAATATTTCAGTTAAATTCCACCCAAATGTTGGTATGGTTCTTACCTGGGATGATTCTCTTGATGTTCCCAACGAGGTCGAGGTAGGCCTCTCTCGTGTAGCTGCGCATTTCATTGAGGAAAGACATCGTACACTTGAGGACAGTTTAAGAGACTTCGACGCTTTAGGGGGGAGGAGGAAAAGCAAAAGTGGCGTCTCACCCGCGCCGCATCGCCTTCAGGACCTCGCTGCTGCCGCTCTGGGCGGGAAGGTGGATCTGGTTACAGATGTTCCCTCGCTCCACGATCAGGTGCAAAACCTGGAAACGCCAGCGCACAGAGCGGGTCAAACGCCTCAGTCAGTTAATACAGGGGGGCCTCCTTTCTGTTTTAACCAGTCAATGGTGTCACGTGGAAGCCCCGAGGGTACAGGGAGAAAACGACATGTGGATATTCATCATCGCATCGCGTTTTCTCTCCTGTGTTGGTGACCTATGGACAAAAAATGTCACTGGCACTGCAAAACCAAGGAACTAGAAAGTAGCACAGTGCACGTTGGCCTCTTGTGGTCGGAATGAGTGTTCGCGATAACAAACAAAGATCCAGGCTAACTTTTGTTACACTGATAAAAAAAAAAATAATTAAGGAACTTCGAAACGTTCATCCTAACCCAAAACATCCGTAAGTCATAAACACAGGAGGGAAAACCAGTTAGAATCAGCAGATATTTTGTCCCCTCAGGGCTCCCGTACCTCATCAGGGAAGTCCTTGGGATGCGGTGAGGTGAATCGGATCCTCATGTCGGGATCGATGCGGGACACTCGGTCCAGCAGGTCGGAGAAGCGCAGACCTCCCTGCTTTGCTCTGTACACGGTCTTGAACCCCTGGCTGAGCTTGGTTGGGTCCGAGCCGCAGAACTGCTCCTCCGACGTGTCTCTGTAGCTGTTCACGTTCTGACCCAGGAGAGTCACCTCCTTCACACCCTGAAAGAAACATACTGAGTTTTATCCAATAGTAATAATAGGCCCAATTTTCATCCCTGATTTGATCATCTTCCAGGCTCTTTCTTCACAATATGATATCAATCCTTCACTTTTCTGGGTCAAGTTAAGACTAAATGCCCCGTCCTCCTTTCGTCACGTCTCAGTCATGATATCATTGGTTGGAAGTGGTCGGTACCAGGCGGCTTCTTCGGGTTCTGCCAAGTGAAGGCGATACGGAAGTTCCTAAATTGTGCATTAACTCTACTGACCAGCAGGGGGCGACTCTGGATGCAAAAAGAACTCTCTTGATTTATTCCCAACATCGTAAACTTGAGTTCATGGTTACAATCTCTTGTTTGAGTCTTCTTTAATACGTTATGATGTTCGATTAGTAAATGATGGTCCTTTTAGATTCAAATGGATCACTAAATCAGGGTATGATTGACAGGTTAATACCACTACGCAGCATTCCAAATATGAAATCATCCCTGGTGGTTCACTGGGAAAAAACAGGCCGGGGACTTTTGCATTTTAAACTCGACTATAAACCCAATGTCTTTTGTTTTAGCCGTTTGATTCACCACGAGGTGTTTTACAAAACATATCGTCTTTTCTCTCAGATTCCATTTCCATCCCACAATCCTAGAAATGCTGCGTCCCAGCTCTGCTGCTGCTGCTGCTTTGCGTGTGAATCTAAACTGGGGTTGGGGGTCCCGGAGGGGGGTCTTCACTCGCCTGGTCAGACAGCACGCGGACTTCCTCCAGCACGGAGCTGACGGGTCGGCTCCTCTCTCTCCCTCGGGTGAAGGGAACAATGCAGTAACTGCACATGTTGTCGCAGCCTCGCATGATGGACCTGTCGGCACAAACACATTCTCACACACACACACACACACACACCAAAGACACAGTGCCGCTGTAGATAGATGGATGACAAAAATACACCTACACAAAGGCAGTGTTCCCCTGAGGAGCATGGTGGACGGGCATGACGTCGGCGTAGGTCTCCTCCAGCGACAGCAGCACGTTGCTGGCCTGAAGACCCCCGTCAGCCACGGTCAAGAGGCGGGGAAGGTCCCGGTAGGCGTCGGGACCGGCGAGAACGTCCACGAGCTTCTCCCGCTCCAGCAGCTCCGTCTTCAGCCGCTCTGCCATGCAGCCTGCACACAGGACAGCGTGTCTGTGTGTGTGTGTGTGTGTGTGTGTGACAGCGCCCGTCGGTCCACACGTGGACCGCAACTCACCTAGAATCCCAATCTTCATCGGCGCGTGGCTCTTCAGCCGCCTCTTCTTCAGGGCCGTCAGTTGTCGCAGCCGGTTCCAGATGGTCTGCTCGGCCTTCTCTCTGTGGGGGGAGCAGGAAGCGGGTCTCACGGAGGCCTTGGTGTGCCAATGAAGACCGGCGGTCAGGACCTTACCGTATGGAGCAGGTCACCAGAAGGACAACGTCTGCCTGTGAACACACATTATTCACCGTTCATTCTCCCCCCCCCCCGCGTGCGTCAAGGTGAGGTCGTGTGGAGACCGTTGAGGTCTCGCGTACCTCGCGTAAGTCGGCTGTGCGCAGGTATCCCTTCTTCTGCAGGATGGACCAGGCGATCTCCGTGTCGTTGACGTTCATTTGACACCCATAGGTTTCAAAATACACTGATACGAACACACACACACACACACACACACACACAAAAAAAACATACACCGGATTAGAATTCAACCCGAGCAGTTGGAGGTGAAGTGGGTTTCGGCGGGCGGACGCACCTTTCCTGGAGTCGCCCATCGAGAGGTCCTCGGACAGGTACGCGTGCGAGTCGCAGCCCCCCGCGGCTTCTGCACGCGGCTTATGGACAGAAACACCTTTTATGAAGTCCTGAAAACTCGGACCGCGCGACACCTGAGCCCTGAACCGGTCTACGGGGGTCTTCCCGTCCCTCGGTAGGTTGGAACAACACCTGTGTCGCGCGCACACGAGGGGCTTCCAGTGGTGGGGAAGCGTCATCAGAGGTTTCCTCAGGTATTCCATACTCACGCGTCACTTTGGCTGCACGAGCTCTGTCGCTAATTTAAAGGTGGGATTTGGCTCTGAACGAGCTACTGTGTTAATCTCACTGAAGTAGCGCTGCTAGCTGCGTTGTTGGCTAAATGTCATTCAGACGCTCGCGGCTGGTGTAGCCAAAGGTGTTGTAACAGCGAGAGGAAAATCTCCCCGATCCAAAGCAACGCTGTGAAAACCCGGAAATAACGTTGAGCTCTCGCAAAGTACGAGGTTGCGGGGGAATAATTAGTTTTGGTAACAGTCGAAGGAATCCTAGTCTATTATTAAGTTAGCTAGAGTATTACTACCATGTTTACCTCAACAACTTCATCAATGCATTTACTTATTTGCCAATGGTTTCTATCGGCAATTTAAAAACACGGCGTGGTGGTCAGGAAGAAAAATACGTTTTATTATCAACGTTACATTATTCCTCTAAACTTTGAAAGCTATGAGAGCGACACATGGGTGGTTAATTGAGCAGTAGAGAGTCCTGCTCAGCCAAACCGGAAGTTAGCAACAGAGAACGCTCTTGTGTCCCAATGATCCGTTAGACAAAGGTGTCCCCGGGTACATGCGGCTTAGCAGTCCCTCCAAAACGCCTTCTTCAGGTGAAACAGCGTTCCGGGGGTCGGCGGAAACTTAGAAGTGAGTTTAGAGAATTATTAAAATGTGGAATCAGTTAGTTAAACACACAGTATCGTATTGATACCGTTCTTGTTTTTCACGTTAAAATTCCAAACGTTGTTCAAGGGATGACGGTTTGTGGGAGAGGAAGAACGGTGTGGTATCAAAATAAATGTTTAACTTCTCCTCTGAAAAGTATTTACATTGACAGAAACTATGTTCATGTATATCTATCAAAATAAACAGATACAAATCAATCCATATGTAGCATCAACTGTTAAATATGAGTTGCAATGTCAAACAATGGCTTCCATTCAAAATTGTATCAGAGAGGTGTTTGTTAAAAATAATAGAGGTGTTTATTAAAAATTAACCTTGTTTATTAGGCAGTATTAGAAATGAGTAATACTAGGCTTTTTTACAGGTGTTTTTATTATATTTTTATTTTATTAGTTGTTCTCATGGTTCCTGTGGACAAAATCCACTGAAATGGTCAGAAAAGGTCTAGACCATTTGTATTTCCTTGAAAGGCACCTGCTGCATTTATTGTAGGGACATAAATTGCGTAATAGACATAATCTTTAAACAATTCTTATCATTTGTTTTTTCCTTCATGACATTTTTCCAGCATTCTCAATTAACCTAACAAATATAAAAACCATTATGGCAATAACGCATAATGAAGAACCGAGACAAGGAGAAAAAAAGAAGACAACCCAGAGAGAAGGAGGGAGGCGCGGAGGGAGGGAGAGAGAGAGATCATGTGTGATGTGGGAGTGACTGGGAGCTACAGGTTCATATAAGCTCTCCACGGATGGACGGATGACAAACCGTACGCTCCAGCGTTGCTTTCCTCCAGCCTTTTCCTGACAGTGCGAGACGATGAGAGCGGAGGGCACCCAGTAAAGAGGAACTGCAGGGACGCTCGCAACTGACACCAACAAAAATACCCAGGTAACTCTTCAACCCCTGCCCATGGGGGGGCGGTGAGTGTGTTCTGTTCAAATAATCAGATGTATTTGAGATGAAATGGTGACGTGGTCCATCGTAGTATACATCTCTCTGCCTTTTGCAACTTGGGGTCCTTCTGGAGAGCGATGAGGCTGGTGGACGGAAACCGCGGTTTCATCTTTTTGTTGTGTTTTTTTCTAATGTCCTTTCTACTCCTGCCATTTATTCCAGCCGTCCATTCTTCTCCAGGACTGACTGTGAGGATGAAGAAAGCTGCACTGCTGCTGTCTTGTTGCCTGGTCATGTCTTTATCAGGCTCCCCACTCTACCCGTCCATCAGGTAAGTCGTGCAAGGTGTAATGAAATCCT
This sequence comes from Gasterosteus aculeatus, assembly GCF_964276395.1. Lineage (NCBI taxonomy): Eukaryota > Metazoa > Chordata > Actinopteri > Perciformes > Gasterosteidae > Gasterosteus > Gasterosteus aculeatus. Next base: position 17,911,143 of record NC_135705.1, read on the forward strand.
GTGCAGCGTCGACCTTTCCTTTTGTGTTCGTGTTTCGTATTTCATTTTCTAAAGTTATTCAAATATTTTTGGACTGGTCGTATACTCTCGAGGCATTTTTGAAATTGATTTCTTGGGATAACATTTTTTTTTTAATAGAATTTGGACAGATTGCATCAACACACAGAATACACTCCTCCGCATGATCAAATGTTGCTAACCTCCAGGGAGACAGATGATTGGAAACCTCCAGTGAGTGAAATGGGAAACATCTAAATGTTTAAAAGCTGACATCCTGTGCACGAAGATGCGCAGCATGACACAGACTTGATCTCAGAGGGTGCGCAAGTACGACTTCCCCACGGCGTCGGGGTTCTACGACGTGACGTCTTGCCTCTCACATGCATGTCATAGCTGTGCCTTGTGCATATTGTTACGCAAAAAATAAGGTCAGGATGTGCGGATTAGTCACCACGGTACATCTGCGCAGCGTTCTAACACATTTCATAAGAGCTTCAGCTTATTGCCTGAAGATTCAGGGCATGATTCTCAGTCTGAAATCCGTGGAGATCCTTGACTAGAAAGTTCCACGATTGTTTGTTAACGAGGATATTTCTCAGGTTCGGCCAGAGGGACACGTCCATCCTGATGACATCTTCTGTGGAGAATCCAGCAGAGCAGCAGGAGGACGACACGAGTCCTCCCAGGGAGCGAGCGGAGTTACGGTCAGCGTGGCGATATGGACCGACTGGCTCATCTAAAATGGCTCAAGGGGCTTGATTTACCCAAGTTACAGAAAAAACAAAACAAGGGGAATATCTGTGCAAATAGTAATGGTTTTGGATTTCCGCCTCCATCCACAATATAACAGAACAGCTGCAATTCCAAAGAATCAAAGAATTCTCTGCCGGCGTGTCCATTCACAACAAGTGTGCCGGAGTAGGAGCTATTTATCTGTTACATAGTTATGAAAAATTCAAAAATGTGTCCACAGCAAATCGAGATTGAAGGATATCTCCTAATCTGAGCAAATAAAATCCAAAAATGTCAAACATCAGGAGACGTTCCATTTCACATATATTATATTTTATATATATATACACCACATAACTTCGTTCATCACTTGGCACTATTTATCTTTCATTCTCATGTATCTTTTGTTTAGTTCTACATTAACGTGCATTGTTGGAGGCAGCTCTATTGTGCGTGATGATAATAAAGAACTTGAATCTTGAAATCTTCTAAGTCCAGTGAACTGGCCCTTTAAGTGGATAACGCTAAATGTACAGACAGATACGCTCCCCAGCTGTCGTGTTGCTGCTGCTGCTGCTTCACTGCACGGCCTTCCACATTATACTGTTGCACAGATGTGACTTTGTCCTCTCTCTGACTCCAGCTCCGGACGCCACGCTGATGCCATCTTCACCAACAGTTACAGGAAAGTGCTGGGCCAGATCTCTGCCAGGAAGTTCCTTCAGACCATCATGGGCAAGCGGCTCGGGTCGGTGCCGCGTGAGGGGGAATCTGTTTGACAGCAGGAATAAACAGTGAAATATGAACTGCTGATGTTTGCGTTTTTCCCTCCCTGCAGAGATCAAAGTGAGAGCTACGTGAAACGTCAATCAGACATCTACGAGGGGACCTACAAGGAAGATCTAACGTCCATCCAGAGCAACCAGAGGTAGAGAAGAGTGCGGGGGAACGTCACGAGGCGCGGGTGAATGAATGCTGGAGAATGACGCGTGTCACTGATCACGCTCTCTCTCCACAGACTGCTCAGCTGAGAGTCGGGGGATCAGATTGCTGCCGAAGCTCCTGGCCGACAGAATTCTTCATCGCCAGAAAGGCTCAAAAGGCTCTCTGCGGATGAAAATGATGTGGTCACTGTTTTTTTTATTTAAATGAAATGTAAAGCCCAGCTCATGACTGTGGAATAAATGGCACTGAGGAAATTCAAGTCGTGCACTCTTCTTGCTTTAACACAAATACTAGGAGGTGTTATTTGTTTAAGAGGGGGAACTAGAGGTGAATTTATGTTTACAATAGGATGTTAGTTATTCTAAAATGTATGTTTCAATATGAAAACAAGGCTTTATGTAATGCTAACTTGTAGTAAATTTAGGAGAAATCTAAAGAAACTAAGTGTGCTAAAATAAACATTTAAAAATGTTTTCTTTGAAAACCTAGTGGACCGAAATTGCCACACTGACTTTATAACATTATACATTTTGAACTAAATAAAGTGTATATTATACATGAGGATTAAAAAAATATATTTTTGAAATACCTACCTGCCCCATCAGGACAGTGGGTGTGGCTATTTAACCAAACAACTTAGCAAACGTCATCAGATTCTAACTCAAATGTTGCTCAACCCTTATTGGTGCAAAGAAGCATGTGACATCATTTTCCCAGTTTTTCCCCGCCCACTTAAAACAGCAGGGGCAGAAATGGAATAAAAACAGGGGTGAAATGCGAAATAACAAAAACACTTTAAACTAGAATAAAGTGTCAATGTGGGAGTCCGTCCCTCACAGTGAGTTAGTGGGTTTTTTCGTCGCATCTTGGCTCAACAAG